>NW_028288675.1:1015165-1353554 GCF_059628265.1 Tinamus guttatus
CACTTCCTAAAAAGCTTGTTTATGCACTTGAATGTTTAATCTATATTAAGATGAGCATTTTAATTAACCCATGTAGTTACACTGCCACTTAGTATTTAACAATAATTTAAAAATTTAAAGTTAACTGCATTCTGCTACTAATTTAAAACCTATGTGCCTAACTCATTAAGTGGTGTTTGAAATGTTAATTAAAGAGAGGTAAACACAGACAGTGTTTCCTTAGGTTATCAACATTTTAGTAGCTTATTTACAGGCTTATCAACTTGAAAGCTCATCTTTTACCCAATACACAATTTACAAATTCTGCGATCACTCTGTAGAATTTAGAGAAGCAATAGGAAAAATAATAGCATCCCTCTAGTTAAACATCCTCTACCAAGAGATCCAAAGCTCACGTTTTGTTCCATTATGGCCCAAAAAAATAGGAGTATAAAACAATGATAGATTTTATGATAGCACTAAGTTTGCTGTATGAGTTCCTGGTTACACATATATAAATAATTAATTACAGCCAAGAACAAAGCCATGATTTTGATATAGAAAGCTTTAGGTTTTTAAACCCTACTGACATTTTCATCTCAAACACCTGAGTCATAACCCACACAACTGCATCTATTTGCATAACAAGGAGATCTGCAGAGACACCTGATAACTTAAGGATGATAAGATAACGATGCTTCAGTGGGGAATATCCTCTGTGCACCATCCCTAAAGACTTATTTTTATTTATTTATTTTTTCTCCTCTCTACACAGTATTAACAGTTATAAGAGCCATTTGGAACTATCATCTCTGAGGGTTCAGAAACCCGAGGGCGCTCACGGAGAGTGGGTGACATCACTGCAGAGCAAAAGGCAGGAGCCGTCTCGACAAGACAAAGATGCTACAAAGGGTGGAGCCGCTCGGAGACACGCGAGGACAGGAATTCGATACTGCGACTGACGCAGGGGGAAAAAGACCGCTGGTGATTTTTTTCCCCCCGAAACAAGCGTCAAACTCTCTATGTAGACGTTCCGTAATGGTTTTCATCCTCTTTACATATTTGCCAAACTATAACTAAATAAATAAGAAAACAGTGGGCTCGGTAACGCCCCTCCCCCCACCCAAGCAACGGCCAAGGAAGGGCCGCCCCGCGCATCCCGGCGCGGGAAGGAATCGGAGGGGAGAGGAAATTGCGCGGGGGGCGCATCCCGGTTCCCCCTAGCCGGTGTGGGGGGCAGGCAAGGGCCTTCCCCGAGGAGCGGGGGAGGCCGCGACGCGGGCCCCGCCGAGGACAAAGGCGCGGGGGCGCCGCCGCAGGGCCCGGCTCGGCGCCAGGGGAGGACACGAGAAGGAAGGGAACCGCCGCCGCCCGCGCTACGCACCCAGCTCGCCACGGAGCAGAGGCCCAGGACGCCGCCCATGGCGCGGACGTGACGAGCTGCGGTTCCTCCAAGATGGACGCGCCTCGGCCGCCCGCCTCCACGGCCTTGTTTACGCCCTGCCGGCGCTTCCGGACGGCTGCGCCGCGCGTCACTTCCGGGGGCGGGGCGGGGCGGCCGTTGGCGGCGGCTCCGAGGCGGTTACGGGGCGGTTGGGGGGCTGCCGTTCCCCTCGCGGACGTTTTGGAGAGCTGGTTCAGCAGGAGGGCAGAGCGGGGAACTGCCGGGTGCTGCCCGTGAGCCTTGCGGGCCGGCCTCGGGCCCCGCCGCCCTGCTGGAGAGCTGTGTGAGGGCTGCTTCCACGATGGCTCGCTGATCTGGGTGGTCATCGTGGTCATCGTGAACCGCCAGTGGCTTTGTTGGCCCCATCGCCCCAGGCCAACCTTTTTGGTTCCCTTCAAAAACAAAAGCAGTTAGCTGTGGTTACCTGCATCTCTGTCACCTTGTGGTTTACCTCCCCTGGAAGACACAAGCATGTAAAATGTCTGGGAGTGCGGCTATTCTCCTTTATTCTTTCTCACGCATACTTTAACAGAGGTGTGGGTGAAAAGAGGGACGATGTTGCCCAGACCTTTGGGTCAGCCTGTCCTGTAGCAGTTATCTGTGCTTGGTTTGTTTTCCCAGCGTTTACCAGAACCATGTAATCATTTGGAGCTGAGTGGGTGTGGCCAAGGTCTCACTTATCTGTGCGGTGCTTCTGCATGGCCTTCAGTGTGTAGCAATACTGTATCAACTTGTCAGCACGTCAGATTCTCCCAGTGACCCTGGGGCGACCAAGGAGCTGAGAAAATGTACATCTTAATAGTGCAAGAAATACTAAGAACAAGTGATACTAAAAAAAATACAGCTATTTCATTTGTCAAATGTGTTTGGAAGAAAAGCAGATATTTAATGAATAAGGAGAATAAATAAGCTTTTTTTAAAAAAAAGTAACATGAGGCACTACATTTCATATGGAGTAAAAAAATAGGTGGCTTCATTTTACAAATTAAGGAAAAGGTTACGGGGGAATATTCCCATGTCTCTCACAAGTACAGGCTTCTGATAATGTAGGAAATTACAGCAGCTCGGATTGGATTTTCACCCAGCCAAGCTTTCAGACTCTAAATTGCTAATTGTCAATATTGCTAAATGTATCACAATTGATTTTATATGTAATAATATTTTCAAAATAAATTGCTAAAAAGGCTGAGAAGTTTTTACAATTTGAAGATATAATGCTGGTTGTTGCTCAATAATAAGAAAGGAAATGGGAATAATTAGTGAAGTAGTCATAGCTAATTGTTCCAAAAGTAAGTAGACAGAATTCCTGGCGTTGATTGAATGATGAACTGCACTAAAACACATTGTCTTTTCAAAGTGATAAGATGAGTTTTTAAAGCTCTCAAAAGTAAGAATGTTGCTAAACGGAGGTGTTTGAGGCTGTAGTAGAATCAACTGCTAGCTGAGATACGTCTTGTCCTCCTTGAGCTTTCCTTGCCGGTGGCCACCAGGTCTTTGGGTCTGAAGTACATGTGTTTTCACCCTGGCAAATGAAGAGCAGGTGGATGGGGAAGAAAATTTAAAGTCCCTCCACTTTTGCCAGCAAATCTGAATGTTTGTGCATTAATTAGAGCCAGGGAAGTGCGCACTCTTTGTTTTCTAAGCAGAACCACCAGGACACCCCGCGAGCCTCGTGCAGAAGCAGGCACTGTGGCTGCCTTTGAACAGTGAACTGGTTGCCTCTCTAATGTCTCAAAACAGAATACCCTTCCCTCTCCCCTGGGAAACATTTCCAAGCCTCCCCCCAAGTTTCCATACTGCTTTATTTTGCTTCAATATACTGTGATCTTCCTAGTTCACTTTTTTTTTTTGTTTTTGTTTTTTTCCAAAAAGCCCTGATAGCCAAGGCAAACTGTATTTTTTTTTCCACCTGACCTGTGTTCTTCCAAAAATTAGATCGTGTCAATGTTCTCTGTTTCTGTTGCCATTCCTGCTCTGTTATTTTTAATATCAACTGTGAAAAGACACTGAAGTGTACACTATGTACACTTTACTGAAGCAAGTTGTTCAGCACACATCCTTTCTAAGAAATGGTAGGAAAGAAGATCTGCCACAGAAAATTCTGTTCAGGGCTTCAAATTCTTTTACAAGTCATAAAACTGGACTGACACCTTTAAATAATCATGTAAAATCTTGCTTGGGTAGAAACTAGCAGTTTCTTGAAAATATTCTTTAGGAGCTTGGAATTTCTTTTAGCTGTTCCTATGCAGCTATGGAAATAGTTAGGACACTGTTTACCTTCAACCCTGATGGCAAAGACTTTTCTTTGTACTGTGGTTTCTTTTAACTAGTGCCCATAGGTCCAACTACCACTGGAAAACCAGTGCTCATTCGGCACTTGTTGGATTGAGTTATTTCTGTGTTTTCTTTGCAGTGCTTAAATTTTATTCAGTTTGAGGGGGAAGGAATCCACCCTACTTAGAGATCTGTTTCAGATTGCTCTCCCAGTGTGATCTTCAGTTTTCACCCTGAACCTCTTGGATCATCATCCATTGTTTGGGTAGCTCTCAATTTTGGAGAGAGAAATAACAGGACCCAAGTAGTTTAAATCACTTTTGGGATTTTTCTTATCTTGTGTTAGTGAGCTCCTTATTAGGAAGCTGTTCTCTCTGCAAAATGAGGGCTTTCCCATGCTGGAGACTACCTAGTTATTCCATGCCCTGCACAGCTACTTTCCATCAGCTCGGATCCTCTTGCAGTCCAAGGGTGCCCTGTGCACGGCCAGACACTTTCCTTACCTTCTGCAGAAAAGCCCATTACCATTTTCTCTTCTGACTTCATGTCTTCTGGCTAGTGAGAGGAAGAGAGAGCTATACAGAGCTAGCTGCAAACTAAGCAGGCTTATTTTTCAGGCAAGGCTTTTCAAATCCATACTTTTCTGTTAATGCTTCAACAAACTGATAAGCAGAGTGAGAACCCTGAAAAATCCCTGCACGGGAGGTCTGCCTACTTCAGGTGCAGGGAGTTTATGCTTCTTGGCATGAATTCTGCCCACCGCAACGGAGTTGCTGCTCATTGCATTTGTTGTTTGAAGGAGCAAGCAAGTAGGAGGCTGCAAACACAGTGCACATATGTCTGGTGCTCTATGGCTGGTGTGTGTAGATTAAATGTTATGTTTCCAGTAGACATCAGTTGAGCCCATGAGCCCAACACAGATCCAGGACGTTAAGCAATATAAACATACGGACCATGAATATGTGCTGTGTGAGCAGGAGGTTAACATTTTGTCAAAAAAAATCTGTTGAACCTGGTGGATTTTGTGGCCACTTCAGTGGGCATGAGCTGCATGCATCTGGTGCTCCTGGAGCTAGGGCTTCGTGCGTCTCCAACACAGCACTGCACAGCAGCGTCCTGCCTCTCACCACCAGCAGGCTTAAATCTCTAAAAAAATATAGAAATACCTCCAGGACTCCCCAGGCAAGGATCGCAAGGGGAAAAAAATGCCTAGGAGAAAAAGTAACAAAACAAAACAAACAAAAACGAGGAACGTAGATCTAAGGAGGTCTCTAGCATCTTCCTACTAAGCATCAGCATAAAATACTGAGGAGAAAAAGTCCTCGAAGCAGAAATGCAAGGGAGGTTTTTACTCTGTGGGCATGGGCGCTGACGCACGTGTGAGGATGCTCCGAGCCCTAGAGGGCAGTGCAGCCTAAAGAATAGAAAACCAAACACCCAAAAACTTGGGCAGCAGCCCCGAGGTGGGAATCAGCGATTTGAAGATGAGCTTTTTCCGCTCAACAGTGTTATTAGAAAAACAGGCTACAAGGACGTATTTCCTAGAGTAAATGTGTGTATACAGTAGAACTATGGATTTCACTCATTTTAAGCCATATTTAAATGAAATTTTCTCCCCTCTGAAAAAATCTACCTACCCCCCGCTTTATCCTTTAATGAGTTAACCCGGAACAGGTAATGTGATAATTTCTCTGCTAACAGATTATGATAGCCAAGGTTATGGCTCTGTTTTCAAAGAGGAATGGAGTACAAAAGAATAAAATTCCCGTTTCTGATGGACTGTACAAAGACTCAGAACAGAGATACCTAAAGTCAGAGGATATTTTTGTTTGGTTGGCTTTTTGCTTTTTTAAGGATTGGCGTAGGTGTTAAACTGATTCAAAGAAATAGATAGGATTACAGAATGAATATTTTTCTTGATCCTTCTCTTACACACTTTTTGCTGTAGCAATACCCATAGAAGTCAAATGATGCAGTAGGTTTAAGTGGTGAGGCATTGTTATATACTTTATAACATTACGTTTTGTCTTCTCCAAAAAATAAATCCTTTAATAAAAAATTATGAATGCAGTATACATTTTTTTCTGTAAATATGTTTGAATTCAAAACGTATATAGAAAAAATAATCTGAAATAGTTTTACAAAACTACTACCGTGAAACGGAAGAAAAAAATCTTCAGATTGTGCAAAACTCCATCTACAGCAATTGAAGATTAAATGAAGATTTAGTGAAGATTGGTATCAAAGTTCCTATTAGGCCTCGTCACAGTCATTTTGATGGGGAGGGACAACTGTTTTCCACCCCGTTACTGTTACTGTTTGCTTGGAAAGCTACTCTGCAGGCATAAGTTACAACACAGTTCCACATCGCTGCATAATGCTGCCTCCTCTTAACATTTGTAATACAATAAAATGCCTTCGGTTTGAATGGCACAGCATGGCTCAGTGATTTTAAACATGTGGCATTTTTCAGACTGCTCCCAGCATTGTACCTCATAACATCCATTGTGACGGACGCCTTTGGAACCCAGTGCTGACAACCTTCCATCTCTTCCCATCTTGCTTTCCTAGTGGTCTGATGAGGCAAACCTTGGTGTTTGTATCATTCATCTAAAGGATAAATCTAAAGAAACTCATGGATTTCATCAAGGAACGAATTCTCATACACACACCCTTTCTTTTTTTGTCAGCTGGGGGACTCTAACAGACACAGTTTCCATTTGTCTTCTCAAAACCCATCCTACCTCACCTTACCAGGGAGCTGGCACGTACATCAGAGAGGACCTGAGAGGCCAAGAAGGACACGTGGTCGGCACTACATTAGTTGTCCCCTACTCTCAAACCTCTGGCAGGGAACTTGGTCGCACTGGATTCAATGAAAGCATCTTTCAACACGCATTTGGAGGGGACCACGGCTCAGGATCCATACTGACAGACTGGAATTTCTCTTGTATTCTGTTCCCTTGCATGTAAAAAAATACTAATCAATATTACAACAACAGCAGAGAGAGAAAATGCTTTAAAAGCTGCCATATACAGCTTTCATATATCACAAGAGATGCTGCTTTAGGCAAATAGACCTTGTCAGCAGAATGCTTTATTTGAAATACACCTCACGCTTTAGCAGTAAGATGAACTGCTTCTGCCTTGGTGACATGTCAGGCTGCTCTGCCCTGTGCCGTCCTCGTGCAGCTGTTTCGTAACACCGGAGCGCTTCTAGCTGCCACCGTCCTGCTGGGAGGCCTGCAGCTGGGGAGGGAGAGCTCCCCCGGCCTTGTTCCTACACCCGGCCTCATAAACAAAACAGGGCTGCTCACGCCGAGGCCAAAATAACCTCTCACTTCTCATACACGTGTAGCTCTGAAAGCCCGAAAGCACGTGATTCATTGGTGAGGGTGAGCAACTGCAAACTGGTCTGAGTGGGCCGAAGAGCAGGTGCCTTTGCTCCCGCACAGCGCGCACTCAACTCCAGGATAGGCCGTTCTCTTAAAATACCTCATAGGCAACTGGAGGAAAAGCAGATGTCTCCTTTTTTTTTTTTTTTTTGGTCTAATTTAGGAGGAAGGATATGTTGAGTATTATATGTTCGCTTGCTTCTCCTCATTCGATTCTTTTTGCTTTTTTGGCTTTTGCAGACAGGCATGTCGTTTCTGCACTTTTACCCTGAGCAGGTTTAACAAAAATTAATTCAGAACTGAAAGTCACGTTGTCACCATCTATTTGTATAAGTTATCTTAATAGATACACAAATAGATTTTTTTTTATTTGTGTGTGTGTGTGTATTTATACATGTCTGTATGTTATACACTTATGGACATATACATGTACACAAACCTCATGTTTACACATATCTCCACACACTGATACATTTCTTGAAATGGTATGCAATGGACATTCATACTATTCCAGCAGTTTAAATGAATTTGTTGGCACTTTTTCGTCTACTTTCATGCTATAGACACACTCATTTCTTTCTACAGATTTCTTTCCATCATAATACCTAACTTGGAACCAAATTCTTTTATAAAATGTTTATAAATTCCCCTCAACTACCGAGTGAAGTTTACTTTAGCTGGCACAGATTCACCTGTTTCCATTGAATTTAATAGAGCTATATGTGCCAAAGAACATTAACTAAGAAGATGATGATTTGTTTATAGGAGGAAGTGCACATAGTTACTTGAGTTGTAAAATTTTTGTTAATTGCGTCTCTTTTTAAACGTACACGTAAGTACAGTCTCATTTAAAATAGGCAAAGGAATGTAGATGTTTCTAGCTACAGATTAGTAGACCACTTTTAAATGTGACAGTTTAACTCTGAGTGGTCCCAGAGTTTTGTACCTCGCAGTAAAGTCCTAGATTAGGAAGGCAGTGGTCTAGGAGTGGTCTGCTTAATCTTTTTTTTTTTTTTTTTCTCCCCTGGACAGCAACATCTGAAACCCAGTTGATAAGATTTGCTATTCAGGTATGAATTCAGGTCCTTCTTAAAGTGCAATTAGGAGGAGCTAAAACGATAGGATTATGGTATTTACTCCATAAAAACAACAATTGCAGTCATAAGAAAGGGATAGCAAGGGACAATTTTGCTGTTAGGATTCAGTTTTTAGGCTCTATGGCTAATTTATAAGAAATTAATAACATTGCTGGGTTCAGACAGATACTTCTCACCAGGTATTCTAAAGGGATAAAAATATGAAATTATTGAACCACTATCTTATTTAACCATTTCTGGCAGTTGTACCAGAAGACAGAAGACAACAAATGAGATAGCAGTCTTGCCCAATGCTCCAGGAGCACCAGCACAGCTTAGTTACTGGAAAGACATTCTTCACAAACCTAGTAGTCTCTAAAAAACTGTGTGAGAACAAGAATAAGGGTGATTTGGCTTATATAGTGCACCTGGTTTTCTAAAAAGCCTTACACAAGGTCCTCACTAAGAGCTTTCAGAGAAACTAAACAGTCGTGAAATGGCAAAAGAGGCTCTTTTGGATTAATAGCTACTAGCAAGGTCCATCAAGGACATAATTGTCCAGTTGAGATCTCTGTTCAGGAAATCTTTACAATGGCAATTGCTGTACTTGGGATGCAAAGCTATTGCTGCCTGCTTAACCCTTGTTTATGCTCTTTCCTGAAACATTTGCTATTTGCTTCTGTCAGGGGCATGATTTTGCACTGTAAGACTTTTGCTCTGACACAGTGCAGCCTTTCTGATATTCTCACCTAAGCATAAAATTATATACTGAGAAATTAAAAGTATCTTTACTTTCCTCCTTTTAATGGTAAACTGGCTCTTCCTCAGGTAGTATACTATTTTTTACTTACAAATAGCACAATTTCCACATCAATAGCTTCTTTTATGAAAGGTACCAAACTTATTAAAAAAGAAAAGAATCCTTGTTGCTCTTTTCTTTTAATTGTTGCAGAACAACATAGAGGCCAATGCAGAAATACATTTGTCTTACTGTTTTTAGAAGGCTCTGGGGAAGTGAACTTGCTTTCTGCAGTTTGATAGGTTTTGATGAGTGGTCTCCTCTGCAGCTGGCAACAACCCCTGAATCCAAGAGCTGCATTTATGTGGGTAAAACAAGAGGATTGAACATGAGGAAGCTTCGGACTTGAACTCTGCATCTCTAACAGCTCCTGTATGAGAGGGCAAAACTGTCCGAGCCAGCTTTTGTAAAGGCTCCTCAACAGCTTCTTTCCTTGCATGACCATATGAGCTAGTGGGAGATTCAGGTATAGAAGCAAGCAGTCCTATTCCTTAAACACACTTGTAAGGAGAAAAGATTTATGTCCCTGTACAAAATGTTCAAATTGATCTTTCAGTCTATTAAGCTGTCATTCATTATGATCTCTAGGGAAGTCGTAATGGTTCACTGCTATTTTTGGGGGGTGGAACAAATTGCCTGTGTCCAAATATGACCTAACAGTAAAATAAATCAGGGAGATACTGGTCAGTGCTTTCAAGGAAGTAAATATTCAGAATCCCTTGACTCAATATGTAGATGCCTAAACCAAATGTAAGTCCAATTTCATTAGCTTCACAAAACTTACTGATTCATTGGACCTCCAGCTATCAGACCATTGTGGCCACCCAGAAATCATGACTAATTTTAAGTCCCTACTTTCACGAAGTTTTGAGAAAAAAAGCTAAGAGCCATAATTAAATTTTAACAGTTGATTATTTGTGATGCCAGGCAACTTATCTTATGGAATCCAAGGCTAAACTGGGTTAGTACTCTGAAAGAAACCAGCCGCCCTGGACAACATAAATCTCCTCCTGCCTTTGTATGGCTCTTGCTTGACAGGCTGGCTTGAAGAACAGTATTTTGCTACTAAACCTAAGTTTCATCATTCAAGGCATTCTGCACTAGAGTAATGGTTTTGGAACACTCGCTTTATAAAAATGATGGAAAAGCCACTGATTGGAAGTGTTCAGAAGCATTAGTATTTCTAAGATTGCTTTCGAATGTTTTCAGCATTTATTTCTTCTTTATGCATACGAAAACAAGCACAACAACTTGGTTTTTTACATCTGATTCATTACACTGCATGTGAAAGTTTGTTATTGTGAATAACGCAGGAATCTCATCAATTTTCCTTTATTTTAACAGGCATTCTTTAAGTAGGGTCACAACTTATTTCACTGCATTTAAATACTACTGAGGGGTGAAAGCACAACCCTTCCCTTGGAATAGAGAGTCAACCGGACAGTTACAGGCAGGATCTCCAAGAAAGGTTCCACTTCCACAGATCTGAGCAAAAGCTCACAAGGGAACACAAGAACAATGTTTTTTTCAGGTACTAAATTGTGACCTACAACCACCCTTGACAGTCAAACATTGACCCAGAAGACATTACCACGAAAAGTAAGTACTAGCAGGTTTTGAGGTTAAATGCATTTGAGATATTTACTTCAATACAAATAAGCTGTAGTTCTTGACTCCCCGGTTGCAGAGTTTTCCTGGATAATATTCTGGCCAATCTACATCACTTTGAAACCTACCATTTTATTAAAAAGAAGGCTTTTATTTGCAGGGATAAACACTTTCTTATTTTTAAAATCATTTTAAGTTTTGTCTTCGGACTGTTGCTTTACATTTATTTGATTTTGTAACTGTGACAAATGATTCTTCCTCTCCTTGAAGCACTTATGGTAAAGACGGACATTGGTCACATATCCTATGGTGCTAGTGCTATCAGGAAGTGTTTATGCAGGGTGTTGTGAATTCAAAATGTCCCCTGTAATATTCGCTTTCTGCATGTAAAAATTCTGATCTCTGAAGACAAGGAAAGGGATTCTGACCATGCAGGAGTTTAGGTGAGGTCTATCTAGTCTACTACCATAAATATGGCAATAATTTTTATTCATTGCTACTAGCAGAAGCTGATATTTCTTTCTCATCCCGGTTGCAGATTGGTTTATTGTAACCTAAGGCAGGAGGGAGAATTACAGTGATTTTTATTTCTCTACCACCATCAATTGCTCTCCTTGTTTCAGACTAGTGCAATTGAAGTTCTGCTGTTTCATCTATCTCACATAAGTGAATTAGAAACATCGATTCTATAAGCCATTAGTGGCCTATTACAGAAATATTATCTGGTCTAGATTTGCCTTCTTAGGTTTCCTAAGTTTTCTCAGCGTGACACTATGGCAAATTTGCTTGATCTGTTCTGATATTTTATGTAAATACATTTATTTTGTACAGATATCCCTTCAGTTCCAAACTGAAAAGTATTTTTCTTATCTTGTCTCTTGACTTTCATGGCTGCTCAACTTTTACTATGTGCCATTGGCGATGTGTAGCAACTATATTGCAAATGTATTGATCTAAAGAAAATACTACCTAGTCTCTGGGACTTTAAAGCTCTAGCTTGAGGCGACTTGGAGCGCCTCATGCTCTCCAGAAAGAGCAGTAGGGAACAGGAGGGTGAGGAGGGCCCACTGCTAACGCCTCATTGTGCCCTCGTGCTAATGCCTTGTAGGGACAGCTTGTCCCTAGCAGCCAGACCATTCCATGCCTGTCTTGATATGAACCCGTTAGTGTTGAACAAGATTAACTCTTGCTTTGACCCCAGGGCATAGCTAAAGCTTAAGCAGTTAGACCTGAGTTGTGCTGTTTCCTGGGGATACTGGCACCAATGCTTCATGCTTTTCAGCAGACTCTAAGTGTTTCTGGAGTGTCCCCAACCAGCACTGTAAACAAAGTAATTTGGCACAGGTCAAGCAGGTTACACATAGCAGTTGTCTATCTTCATGTAGCAAACGTGTGTTCCATGGACAGTCAATGCCTTATAAAAGAGGCAGTGAGATTTCCTGCCAGCCCTGCTTGATGAGTCAGAGTTTAGAGACAAAGATGTTGTTCCTGCCTGCTATTCAGATGGGAAGAGTGTGCTCTAAGCTAGTCAACAACAGAGGCTGATTTCACTTTTTATCATCCAAGAAACAGAATAAAATGTAATTTTTCTTCTTTCCGAGGTGGTATATTTCAAATACTGGAAGTCCAAGGGGGCAGTTCTGAGGGACATCAGTGGAAATTTTATGGGATGAGAATGGTGACTGAGAAAGGTTCAAGCAGTGCTGAGGTGGGTGGGGAGAATGGCTGGGAAGAGTCAGAGCATTTCAAAGGTTGCTGCCTCTTTCTTCACCACACCTGCCTTCCTCCCACCCGCCTCAATAACTGCCGTTTTCTAAAGCCTATCTGGCCTTTTCAGAGTCCTATTTTCTACTTCCAGAATAGCATTCAGACTCCTGCTCTTCTTTTTCCTTCTATTCTCCTCTCCTTTCCCTGGCAGTTTTCCATGCAGTAATTTGAAGCTAGAGTAATTTTGGTCAGAAAGGCTGGTGGGGTCATCTGGTCCAACTCTCTGCTCAAAGCAGAGAGAACTTCAACATTACATTAGCTTGCTCAGGGTTGTGTCCAGAAAGGCTCTGCAATCTCCAAGGATGGATCCCTGGAGCATGGAACCTTCTCTGGGCACCTGCTTCTTTGTCTGACCATGCCCGTTGCAAATAATTTTCCCCTTTTATCTTGTCCAAATGTCCCTTGTTACAACTTGTGGCAGTTGTCTCGTGTGCTATCCCTGTGCATACCTGGGAAGAGCCTGGAGCTGTCTCCTCTATTCATACCCACTGCTCAGCGGGGGACAGCAGTTAGGTTTCTCCTCAGCTTCCCTTTCCCCTGGCTGAACAAACCCAGCTACCTCAGCCTCTTCTCGCATGTCCCGTTCTGGCCAGCAGGGCCACTCTCTGCACGTACAGCTCTCTCTCCACCATTTCCACATCTCCCCTCAGAGATGTCTTCCTGAACTCTCACTGAAGAGTCTTGCCAAAGCCCTTCCTCTGTGACATGGTGGTAGATGGCTCACACTAACAGTGATATCAGCTAAATTCTTCACTCTGGCTGAGTGATTAATGGGAACCTTTGGTAGAAAGGCTTTACATACTTGTAAAATAAAATTGCAACATCAGTACCCCTCACTTCCAGCTGCTGGAAGGAGCTATGTCATTTCTTTATTTTCACCTCCTATAAAAGAATCACTGGGGACAACAGTGGAGAGGATTTTTATGATATTATAAACATTACAGCTAGGGAGCTGTAACAAAGTGTATTTTATTTATATCAGACTTACCAATGTAGAAAGAACAAGTGGGAGCTGAAAGATGTATAAGGTTGGTCTTTCATTTTCCTTAACTGTATAGGATTTTTTTTTTTTTGCAGTGTGAGAAGTCATCTGGACTTTTGTCAGATGTTTCCTGTGTCCCGACCCTGAAAGAATAGTCCTCATGCTCTTAGTATGGGCCCAAATAGCAAAAGGCTTCCCTTCCTGTTGGTGTTCCTGTAGACAACAGAATCTACAGCTGCAGGCTTTTATAGTGTCATGAAGAGCAGGGGGAGAACACAGAATCAGGAAGAGAAACTTAATAGAAAGTCAATGAAGAGAGGAGGTGGCAGGACACTTCCCCAGGAAGCAGCTGTGGACTGCTCTTTTTCTGCTCTTCTCCTAATCTGCTGCCTGTGTCATGTGAAGGCATCAGCCTAGAGCAGGAGCAGCTTCAGATGCCTCAGACCTAAGGTGCCTGTTGCTGGTTTAACATATGCAGGTTCATCTCACCTGCTCTCCACTTCCATTTTTTATCCTTCCAGCTATGGTTCATACCCAGAAAGGAACTCACCCATCACCCATCAATGCAAGTTGGATCTATAATATTCTGTAGACTTGCTCTGTATATGTAAGTGCTGTATTAGTGCTTCTAATAAAGTTAAGCAGTCCTGTCTGTAATTCCTCTTTTTTTTTCTACCATAAATCTCTGATCATTCATTATTGTTCTTAGAGGTTCTCATTAATTTCATTGTCCTGAATTAAAAGTCACTATCCAGGGTCCATTCTCCTGCATACGTTAGGGGGCCAGAAACAAGTCATCTATCTCTTGCAATGTGCCAAAACAAAGACTATTGCAAAGCTTCCTTAATCCTTTCCTCCATGCTCTGCCTAAGATTACCACCTGCTTTCCTGAGCTCCCCTGCGTACTCAGCAAGAGGGTGGCAGTCATTCCACAGCGTAATCCCCACGGCGCCCAAGTTTTTTTCATTGGTAAAACATGGAGTGTGGGGGTGAATGGGATCTAACCTGCAGCACCTCAGTGCGAGGACTCCAAGCCTCAGGGAAGCTTTCGCTGTGTTGTGCTTCCGGAGATAGGTGAGCTCCTTGCTGTACCTGGGATCATGGGGAACAAAAGTTGGCAGCAGGTGGGATGACTCTTGCTTTGAACGTTGAAGTGGTTCCTCCTAATGAACCACTGTTCACTTTGAAGTGAGCATCCTAATCTGTAATAATCAGCAGCCTGCACAGACTGATACATTTTTTTTTGCATATCAATATATACCATATATTTATATATAAAATATAAGCATCAGGCCAATATAAATATGTTAAATCTATGATTCACGTTTTTATAATATTTTTATAAAAACAATTTACAATGTTACATCTGTTTAGTTATGGATAGACATCATTCTGGATCCCAAGTAATTTTTCAACATCCCATTTAGAAGAAAGTATTTTCCTGTGCAAGCAGGATAAACGCTGAACCTTGCTGAAAATAGTGCTTATAAATGGCACATCTTCTTAAAGAAAGGGCCACAGGTAGCCAAGCTAAAGAGGCTGAGAACCATTTTAAAGTTCATTCTGCCATTTTTGTGTCAGGACTTGATCTGTCATTACTAGAAAAACTGTTTTTAAACCTGAAAACAGAAAAGGAAAAAGGTTATTCCTCGAAACTTGCATGCTCTGGTGAATCAAAAGAACTATCCCCAGGGAGCAAACTATAGATCCTTTGTACTCCTATACTGGCACATCAATGACCACTGCATAGGGATTTTGTGGATGGGAGTCTTAGGGCAGTAATGCCTCCTTAATTTGCACTGTTTGATCTAGAAGGGAACAGAAACCTAGATGAAATAAGAATACGCGGTGAATATGGAGGAGAAATACCTACAAAAATGTATATCTGAACAGCTCAACATAAGCTGACTTCACTTAGTTTTTGCTGGGCCTGTTTCATACCAAATCTTTTATTTTAAGTTTCTGAGAGTTGTAGCATTGCCTTGTTACCCTCTTAATGTTTAATAGCAAAATAATTACAAGGTTAAAATACATTTATACCTCCTTAGAAATTCCTTAAAATGAAGGGAAAACAGTGGAAATTACATCTTGACATCAGCATTTTTAAGTTTTTGCTTTTTTGTTTGTTGTTTTTATGAATAAAAGGTTCTCATCCTTTCATTTAGAATATTGGTCTGTGCTCTAATATGTTCAAAAAACATTTTGGAAAGTATTTTTTTCTTTTATTAAAAGTTTGAACAAAAAGTACTTTATTTCTTGCTACCAATCTTTGTTTTTTTTTTTTTTTTGGCCTTTAGGTTTTCATTAAAAAACATAATATCCCCAAACTTATAATTTGTACATCATTTTCAGATTACCAAAAAAACATGAAAATCTTCAATGAAAGTAAATGTATGGGTTAAGGTTGTTATACTCTCTAGCTCATGGAAGCTGAAAAGGCAACAGTATAAAATATGAGAGTTGAATCTCTGCTTTTGTATGCTTTATTTATGCCTTTAACTTTTCCAGTATTTACACTCCATGGGACTCATTAAATCAGAATTCATGGAAAACCAGAAAAGGATTCATCGTGTAGCTGGTTGCAATCAGTAAAGTGTTCTCTAGCATTATATTTGAAACCATATTTCAACATTGCAGTAGCAGCTGTTGGAGTGTCTGCGGGTGTGCTCCCCATCCATTTCCATACACTGTGAAACCTGCAATGGTAGATCTTACTTCTCCAGAGGTAAAAAAATGTATTCTACTGACTAATTAGAGGAAATGTGTTTTAGGGATTATAGGAATGAAAAAAATCTCAGACTATCTTCTATATGATGATGACTTTCCCTTTGTGCACTCTACAATAAAGAAGGTCTATACTGTTGGTAGGTTATCGTGGCAGGATCTTCATATTAAATCTTAGTTATGGAGAGCCCGCAGGCATTATTCCTGCGGTGATCCACCTTTTGTGTCCTTTTCACAGCAGTGGAAAGAATGCACACAGCGATGCTGCTGTGGCACCATAAAAATCTGTGACTGAAGGAGAACACTCATTTGTTTTAACCTGGTTCTACGTAAGGATACGATTTCTAATTGGTATCATCTGACCACCTCCAGCTGTTATTTGAATACGACCTTTTTTTGAATTGTTTCCATGGTTTTGATTGGAAATTCCACACTCTCAGGCAAAGACATTTCATTTTTACTTCCTAAAAATTCATATCTTTTCCCAGCCCTTTCCTTATAGTCTTTCTGATGGCTAGTTCTTGCTCAAACTGCCTGTTTCTAAACTGAACACATCCCATTTAACCTCCACCATTAATCTCTACCCTGTCATCTCATTACCTGGTATAATGTTTTGCAGCTCCGAATCTACCATGATCATTCTCTTAATGATTTTCTCAATTATTAATATTCCCGTTTTACAGAAGCCCAAAGAGTTTCACACAAGGTTACTCAAGAGGGGCAACCCTTATCTTCTGATTCATAGTCTATACCCTAAACATGTTCTCTCTCATATTTTCTAAGCAAAAATCAAAACAAAACAAAAACACAAAAAACCCTCTAGTTTTCCCAGTATTTTCACATAATTATAAATCAGACTGAGACAATAAACACAAAGTTAAGAACTTTAATCTTCAATGCTGCTTAAATTAGAGATTAATTTTATAAAGAGATGAGGGTTATTTTGGAGAGGAAAAGATCTTTTTAAAGCTGAGATCACTTAATGAGGGAGCAAGAATAAGACTACAGGTGATCAGTCAAACTGCCTGACAACTGAATTATAAAGATTAATGATGCAATGATGTTGGCAAGACACTTTTGAGAAACTAATTCATAGATTCACTGAATGGTGAATACGTAGTAGCAGTCTGGTTGGTAAAGCTAACTTGATGCACTCCAAAGAGTTGATTAATTCTGAGAAGTTCTTTCATTGAACATTTTTTCAGTGCCTTTCTTTGAGACAAAATGTCCTTTCACCCTCTTCAGAACTGCCTTTTGCTGCTTGTGCCCTCTCCCTGGAGACTTCTCTACATCAGCCATGAAACAAATACCTCCCAGAAAGACAGGGAAAGTTTATTACTGCTTACATCACCCCACATTTAGTGGCCTCTCCATTTGAAATGGGAACCCAAATTCAAGTCCATTCAATTTTTTCAAATTTTGACTATCGATTAGTTACATTATTTGGAATATTTTTATTCCAAAATACTCATATTCTGAATAAAAATTAATAGAGTTAATAGAAATTACTTAATAGAAAATGGTGAGATTTGATGGTTGTTATAATTGCAATTCTCAAATTCCCTTATGATGTGCAGCTAACACAGTGTCCTAATGCTGGATAAAGCTGGACACCTTAGCACAGCATTCTTTTAGCTGGGACTGGTATTCTGAAAGTGTTAGCGTTCCAAAGTCCTGATAAGTTACAGTCAGTTGAAAAAGAAGGCATTACTTGTTTGGCTAATATATATACACACATATATGTATACATATGTGTGTACATATACATATATATATATATATATATATATATATATATAAAAATTTTATAACACAATTATAGAAGTATCAAAAAGATGAAAAGTTATGTTAGAAATAAGACCGGACAGAGACACCCCAGCAGCCTGTGTACTTGCCACGCAAACATATGGAAAGACTCTCCAGTTACTGGATCAGGAAATGTGCAGATCTGTGCTCTCGGGATTTTAAGAGAATTGGGCATTGTAGCTATTCTAGCCTCGCTGTTGCAGCTGGCTCTCTGCCTGACGAGCGCTCCTCACCACTGATGAAGTTAATCTGATGTCATGGGTGCTGGATGACTGTGCTTACTCTCAGACCGTGTTTGCTAGGTCTTAGGTTCCCATATATGCTTTCTGTAGGCAGGAATCCTGGAGATGCCCCAGTGCTACTTGCATTTCTGTAGCTTGAGCAGCATGTGCTTGTGACAGTCACGTCCTTTTAGCAGGTGGGCAGGTTTGAGGGAGAGGTCAAACATCCTTGGACAAAGGAAGTGCTCAAGGGGACAGGATGGATGTTGTGAATGCGTTGTGAGTTTCGAAATGAGAAAAATTGAGACTGTTCTTGGCATTGCAACTGTTGTTTCTCAGTTCTCTGCCCTGTTAACACATTTCCTCAGTAAGCACAACTCCTTCTCACCATCTGGTAGGGTTGCTTCCGATAGGACAATGTCCCAGCACCACATTTGCAGTTGGGTCAAGTAGTGTCTTCATTTCATATGATCAACAGCTAGCTCGGGACAAGTGAAAAATATTTAGACAGGAATTCATGCAGTGTGCAACACTGCTGCCACAGCCAGCGTTAGCAATTCTGAAAGGTGGAATGCCTTTAATCACAAGCACCTTGCAGACAACCATACAAGTAAATGGCTCCATCTTACTTGTACCTTGCCAATAGCATGAGGAAAAATAAATAAATAAAGATACATGTGAAAGGAACTGGACCATTCCAGGAGCTTTTGGAGCAAAATCTGATGCCCCAGAAATTAGGAATTGTGTATCTCTCAATAGAGTTGACTTGATAAATAATTTCCATCAACATAGGGCCTGGAGTCACTGAAAAAAATGAAATAATGTACACTGAAGTGTACTAAGTAATTATTTCACAAAACATTTTTTTTCTCACTGTTCAAAAACAAACAGTTTGCAATTTTCTGAGACCTGCATCATAACTTGCCTCATGCTGCAAAGCTCATCCATCAGGGGACATCTAATGGCCTTGCAGTTTTTCTGCACTGCTTCAGTTACCCTAGGAACTTGCAGTTGCACAGTGCAAGGAACCAGTGCTTTCACTTTAAATGCTAATGCAGAAGCTGCAAATTTCTTCCTGGTAAAGGGCTATGTCTGAACATACTTCTTCCTGTAATGTACAGCTCTGCACAGTCAACCCCAGCTCTAGAGGACTCTCCCTGTCACGTAAGTCAAGCCCATAGAGATGGCTGCAATACAGCAGAGCTTGACTGGAGCCCATGGTTTCATGATACTGCTGTGGAAATACTAACCAGTTTCTATGGCCCAGTCTTCCCCTCATTTGCTGCTCCAGTTAGTAGCCTAACTCCACAAGTGCTGGACAACTGAGGAGATCTGTGGAGCTGATCGGGATCATCTATGAGTGTGGGGCAGGGAGAGGAGGAGAGGGGCTGTAGAAACCCTTATGTCTGTGATGCTGCCAAAGCCTTCATACCATGAAATCATGGTCTCCACAGCCTACATTTCAGGTGCAACACTGTAGTAATACGATATTAGGAGTTGAATGGCACAAAATAGTTTTTCTTTTTTATGAGCCAGTATGGAATGTTGCTTCTTTTTAGAAGTCCATCAAGTTATTTCTGAGACTAGTCTCTGTCTTCCTTGCCTGCTTGGGAATGAACTTGGAGCTCTGTTGCTGTGGTGTATCATTCTGAACAAAAGTTTGGGTATTTACTGATCTGAGATAAAGATATCTCATCCCTGCCTTAAATGTGAGATATGGCAAAACATGGAAAGGAGCAGAGCTGGGAGAATAATAGTGAATACATTCCAGATCTCTGTATTTTTGAACTTTCTTTCACATTTTCATAGTTTCACCCCAGCTACTTCTAGGGTTAGGTTGTTTTTTTTGTTTGTTTGTTTTTGGTCTTTTTTAGTGATATTTCTTCGCATACTGCGTTGCTTTATGAAATAGTCAGCTAAGCATTAATCACCACTTACACTGTCATTTTGGCTATGGTTGACATGTATTAATGTGCACCTCAGGGTACACACATCTGGCGGTGACAGTCATTTCTTAATTGACTGTGACTTTTAACGAGCTACAAACCCAGCAGTCTATGCAAGGGTTTTACAAATAACTGCATTTGTTGCAAGTGTCTCTAATTTTTTGGTAGCAAGGATCAAACAAAAATGTGCTGACTTCGCAATAGCTGCTGCAGGTTGCAGGGCAGGACAAATTGTGCCAGTGAATCCCTGTGGGTTCCTCATTCACCAAAGTTATACCTTGAGTCGATAAATGCAACCTCCCAATTCCGAGTACTTTATAACCGCTCTCCAATGCATCATCTGCATGTGCCTATTCATCGCACTCCTGACGTACAAGATAAACCAGCTTGATTTGTCCTCTGTCTTCTCAGCAATTTTTAGAGAGGAATACCTTTGATGGCATCACCTCCGTGCTGTTGCTAAAGCTATGCGGGCACCTCCACGGAGAATGTGTAAGAATCGCTCACACTCACTTTGAAAGCGGGAAGAGACTTCAAAGGGAAGTGTGTGGCTGCACTATGAAGGAAATGAGGATGACCGAAATGATTAGGCACAAGTCAACTATATGCATATATGATACTCAAAAATGCAGCTTAACACTGTGGATGGACCTCTCCTGATTCTTTTGGTTCTGTTTCTAGCAAGTCTTTGTCTGCGAATGCTTGCTGAAGCAACGACCCTTTCTTTATTTTGCGTTCTGATTGCCATTGTTTACGTTTCTTTGCAAGTGTTGAAGATCTAACACAGAGCAGGATCGGGGACCCTGTGGAAATCAGTCATATAGAGAGAGGCTTGGCAAGAACAGTAATAGATGCAGAGGAAAATTGCGAGAAGGAAGCAAACAATCTAAATGAAGGCAACTTGCAATATGAATATCAAAAGCAAATTGGTTTGGAAATGGAAGTACAGCACACTTGGAATTAATATAGAGTCATTCTAGGCCTGGCATGATTCATACAGCGCCAACAGGCTCTACAGTTTGCATCAATATCTGTGTTTCAATACAGTTTTGTAATCAGGCTATTGAAATGCTCTGATCCTTTCATGACTGTGCGGCAGCACGGAGATGAGGAGAAGTGGGAGGCAAGAGCTGGAGGGCTGCAGGGCACATCTCACATGCAACCTGTCAGGGCCAACTGCAGACTGAAAAAAGCAACATCTCTGCTCAAGCTCCCGCTTTGTCATTCTGATACAAACACTCATTTTAGCTGCAGATCCTCTGGGCAGACATTTCTGAAGCTAGGCAATGTGATCTCCTCTCCTAAGAATGCTTGATTCAAAGCACATATATTGCTGTCAGTTGTGCTTCAGGTCACAGAGAGACGCGATGCGTGATGTTAGATCACAGAAGGCAGAACTCTTGGGTCTGGAAGTTGGCATGTATTTGGATGCATACCCAGAATCTCCAAAGCTTGGGGTTTTTTTGCTTCACACCAGCTTTAAACTTCAGTGGAAGCAGCACTCCTCTCGTGCTGGAGGCTGATATGGCTGGAGGCAATTCCCTGGTTTTGATCAACTTGGGGGTATGACAGTAACAAGAAAAAGATGTTACCACTTAGAATAGTCGTTCTGTACCAACTAGAAAATGCTTATGTTGTTAGTAATTTAATGAAAATGACTGCTAAATGAAAAAAAAAATCCCAATATTCATACTGAAAACTCTTTTCCCTGCTACATTCTCCCCTAGCTTTCTGAAGGTCTTCAAAGCCTGAGCTTTCCTCAAGGAAGTAGGTAGATTTCAGGCCATAGAAGGGTAGGGAGCTGGAATACCGGTGATAAACTTGAACTTGTTTTTCTGTTTCTGGAGCATATTACAAATGTTGTTGCTCTTTATCATTTATTAGAGACCCCAAGTTATGCATAATTGGAAATCTGTATTTTTTTGCACCATTGCACTTGATGGATTTTTCTTCATAAATTTGCATTTTGCACCTGTTTATGACTTTGGTCTCTACATACTTCTTTGACTGTGAGGAATAAACTGTTTAATAATGTTCTGCGTGGAAAAGTGACTGTTTTTTTTTTTTTTTTTTCATTCCACACCTCCTGTCAGAAAATTTCATTCAGTGCCCACTTTTCTGTGCTGTGAGGCAGAAATTGCATCTGGGCCATTTGATTTAAAATCCTTTCATAGGGTTTTTAAGTAGTTATTAACTTTTCTCATTACGAGATAGTTAGGTTTCTTTTTCAGTCTTTCCTAAAAGACCTTGCCAGAAGCATTAAGGATATTTAAAAAGATATCGGGTCGACTGGATCATTTATATATGAAGGAGCTTGATGAATCTTTCAGGGAGCTCCAGCAGACTGAGAGGCACGGTTTCCTTCCACAAACACTAGATTGATGTTTCCTTATTAGTTCATATGCCAACAAATAGTATTCTTTAGGATATTTTTACATAGATTTCCTCAGATACAAGTTCCTTGTGGAGCCCTTTTCAAAATTTTCTACCTTCCATTTCTATGCATTCAAAACTTATTTATATGAGAAGATTACACTACGGTGTAAACTTAGTAGATCAATATTTAAAATCTCACTTCCTTAGCAACTTCTGGATGCGTATGATTTATGAGATGAATTATGATTTGTGCCTGTTGATTTTATTATTCATTTTATTTGTTCAAGCTATTTTTTAAATTCCATCCATTCAAGGTGAGGTGATGCTTCAGGTCTTTATGCAGAAAGAGTGAGTAATGAACAGTGCATCAAAGACTTGAGTGAGCTTCTCTTTCATGACCTGCTTTGTGATCCTTTTACACCTCGATCATCTATCAGCTCTGCAAAGCTTCCTAGTTCTTAATATCTAATAAAAATTTTCAGTAGTAATTTTTATACTTGCCTATAGCAAGCTATTCCTCAAAACCTTTGTTTATAGTTTTAATTTCACCTTGTCTGTGTTTATGTTGCACTTGAGCTCCTTTGTTTAGGCACAACTTCCACTTTTTGAAAAATGCCTTTTTAAACTTCAAGTAATTTATTTTATTCTGTTCTTTAACTATATCGGCTTCTTTTTTTAGTCCTCCAAGAATCTTCTTTTCTGGTAAGATATATTCATTTATTCTGACCCTTTAAGATGATGTTTCTAGCAAGGGCAAAATGTCAGCTTTTAAAATCCACATTTTGAGACACAGAGAAAGAGTTCAGAAGCCTTTACCGAGGCAAGACTCTGAACTCAGTTTAAAAGACTGAAGGTTTTGATATGTCATGGCCTGTGGTTGGATCTCATGGCTCAGGAGCACGTGGGTGGTTTTGCACCGCTGTCCCATCGTTCCCAAGGGGGTTCCCTGTCCTCCATCCTCTGGATGCCACCAGCCCATGCCTGTCCCACCAGGGAAACACCACAGGCAGGCAGCAAAATAATCCTGACTTGCCTGTATGCAGTGCGGGTGCCTTCTGAGCTGGCTGATTGGAGAAATTGTACATGGAACAAGTGAGGGTCACAGGACCAGGAAGGATCAGGGCCTCTGAATCCACTCCCCTGCTTCAACAAGCAGCAGGAAAACACAACCCTTTTCTTAGGTTTAGCAAGTGGAATTTAAAAACAGTCATCTGAAGTGCTTTCCTCACTGGGTTGTTTCTTACGATAACAAGCCATGGCATTAGAAAATTGCTCGGGATTTAATCTTTCATTGTTTTCCACCAGAAAGATCCAACAGTATGTATGCTATAACATAAATTAAAAAAGGTTTGACATGAAAATATTATTAAAGTGCATTATGATTTTTTTTCCTAACCTTCCAGATGTCTAAAAATACAGAAATTGCTCAAAGTTACAGCATCAGAAGTTTCCCAGTGAGCAATAAAATCTGTTTTTCAAGTGGCATTGATTTTGCAACAGGGAGGGAAGTAAACTGAAAATAAATCAAAGAAATAACTGTGTATAATAAAGAAAAGGAAGAGAATCGCTGTTGGCAGCTCTTGGTGGAATGCTCCATGCTTTGGTTGAGACATGCCTACTGCAAAAAATAAGTTGATCCCAGCTGTTGGGAAAATAACCTTCCACTACTGAGTATCACGGATGTGCTGCTCTACGGAAAAGGCTTTTCTCTTAGGACAGTGGTGAGAACAACGCACATCCATTCGGAAGAAGACCTTGTTCTAGAGCGACCATCTCACCTATGGGCATCGATGTTTCTTCCAGGCACATGAGTGGAGTCTGGTCCAGAAGAGATGGCCAAAGTGCCTTACACCAAAAAATACACCTTAAACGCAGCCTCCGCGCAGCAGGCACTGGCTAGGGGAGGCAGGAGGCGAGACGTGTCCTGCACTGTCTTGGAAAATATATGGCCACTACAGATGTCTGAAGGTTGCTTGTAGGTTTAATGTAGGCTGGCTTTTCCTCACCCAGATGGGCTACGAAGATGTCAGGGCTTTCTGGTATTCTTAGTATGCTGAGTTCAGGAGTACGTTTTGGCACCATATCTGTAGTGGGGATATACACAGTGCTTGAGCATTTTCTTCTCTTTCCTCGTGTGTCGTCACAGGAACAACGCTCTGTAAGCAAAGAGCCTGCTGACGTCCAGTTCCAGGAGTTGAAGGACCTAAATCTACACAGGAATGTTACCTCCATGTAAGAGTCATTGCAGGTTCACTCTTCGGAATAATTTTTTTGGATAATCCTGATATGGGAAGACTTTTGCTATTTATTGCTATCATTAGACTGAAAATAGAGACCTTTTTTTTTTTTTTTTGTGAAATCAAACCATATGTCCAAATTATAAAATGTATGACAAAGAGTAAGTATTAAACAACGAGATACAATAAATCATATTCTAAGAAGAAATATTTTTGAAAGAATATTTTACAGCAATATTTTGTTTGGAGTGAGTCCAAACAAGAGTTCTATAATAAAAATGTAAAATGATCAACTACCTAAGCTATCCTCTGAGCTATTAGGTGTTTTAAGTTTCCATGGCAAAAACTGTAATACTATAGCTGAAATAGTCCTGACAGTAGACCTGAAGAATTCTACGTGATTCCAGAAAAAAATATTATGGTAAATAAAGACCTATTTTGGAAACATTGAAAAGTCCACGTGTGAGATCCAGTTTTAGATGAATCTGTCCAGTTCTCTGAATATTGGGTATAAACAGAAAAGTGCTTTTAATGTTCCCTTATCATTTGGTTATAGCCGGATCAGGTAAGTGGCAGTATGTCTCAGATAAACCAGTATCACTTGTAGTGAGCTTTTCAAATCAGTCTAAGGGTATTTCAAAGCAAATAGTCTAGAGTCCTGTTGATGCAGTGTAAAAAACAAACAAGCATACAAACCAAAACAGTCAAAAGTCAATGCCTGATGTTTCTGTATCTCATAGAAAGTTTTAAAAGAGCACGATACAATCCATCTGGTTTTACTACCCCAGGATGGCATTGGGCCTCCACACGCTCTGAGAGGCCAGAACTTAACTATAGTGTTTTCACTGAAATGCAACAATTAGACCCAGCACATCCTCTGTTGCTCACAGGGCATCATTTGAGGAGAAAACAAAACAAAACAAATCAAGCAAGCAAACAAACAAAACCAAAAAACCCCACAAGACCGTCTGATTTCAGGCCCTGGCTGAATTTCCAAGTCTCCGTGTAAAGGCCGTTCCGGGGGCGGCGGTGGCCAAGTTCTTCAGTCGTGTTTGTGCAGACGTCAGGGCTCGCAGCCAGCTGGGTGCCCCGCGGCTCCATCATCGGGTCTCCGGCCTCTCCCACTGCGTCACCCGCCGGGATTTGCCGGGGGCTCCTGGGATCAGGCGGGGGGATCCCCGGGCGCTATTTTCTTGCTGGAACGGCTGGACGGGGAGCAGAGGGGCAGGGACAGGGAGACAGCAACTGCAGCCGATTTTAAATAATATAAATAAGAAAGAAAAATAAGTGATAAAAATAAATAGGTACAAATATAAAAATAATAAAGTAAATAACAATATAAATAAATAAATAAACAAATGAAACAAGCAGGCAGAGGGGTGAAAGCTGAGGAGGAGCGGCCGGGAGGGGGCAGGACGCGGCGGGGGCCGCGCGCGCTGCGGGGCGGCGCGTGGGGCGGCGTCGCGCCCCGCCGCCCCCGCGTGGGCTCCGCGGGCGGCAGCGCCGCGAGAGGCGGCCCGGGGGGGTCTCGGCTCGGCTCGGCTCGGCCCGGCTCGGCTCAGCGCGCGGAGAGGCCGCCTCGCAGCGCGGAGGCCGCGGAGGCCGCGCCGCGGTGCTGCCCGCGCGTGTCCGCGGCGCCTGCTGGCAGGTAGGTCCGCGCGGCGACACGTCCGTGGGTAGCGCGGGGGCCCCGCGGAGCGCCCCGCGGCGCCGCTGGTGGATGCGGTTCCTGCGCGAAAGTTTAACACGTGCGCGGGGAAAGCGCCGGGAGAGCCGCCCGGGGCGCGAGGGCAGCGGGAGTCCCGCGGTGCGCGGAGGGGCGCGCGGGGCTGCCCCGGCCGCGGGCTCTCCGCTCCCGAATCGCGTCTCGGGTGTCGGTGGGTTGGGGGAACGGAGAGAACTGGCGAGCGGAGAAGACACAGCGGCCTGCGGCGTTCACCTGGCAGCGCTGCGCAGCGCCCCTGAAAGGAACCTCTGCAAAGTAAGTTACCTGCCTGAAGTCCTGCGTTAAAGTTGCATGGAAAGTGTAATAACCCTATATACTAACGTGTAGCTTATTGATGCAAAAGATGTTCCTGCAAAAAGCAGTTGAAAAACGTTGTAGAGTTTCATCTTGTCCTGATTGCAGGAAATGTCTTTATATTTCAGCCCCTCACAGGATAGAATCTTTTTTTTTTTTTTCTGGTGGCAGCAAAATGACAGGTAGTAGGAAAGACAGTCATTTTCCTAATTCGGCTATGATGGATACACCTCTGTCCTTGTTAAAAAGTTTCTTGTAGACTTAGAAAAGCAGGCAAGAAGTAAAACAGTGTTCAAAATACTCCTGAAATGATACTCAGAGTCGTCTACAGCCTGCTGTTTGCCTCATTAGTAGAGATCCACCCAATTTTTAGAGGTTTGGATTTTGAAAAACAGGGAGACATTAGTCATTCCTCCAGTCTCCTTTGCTGGTAGGTTTAATCCAAGAATTATGAATGTGAAAATATTCAGGGCATATTGACCTACACAGTATAACGTCATCACCTTTTGTAGCTGGTCAAAGCAGTTTGGCTGAAACGTTTAAACAGATCAGAGACCCTGAAAACAGCTGAAGTAAAGATCATGGTTTGCATCATTTATCTTTGTTTCCCGAAGATGTCTCAAGGATGAACGTGCTCTGTTGTTTGTCTGTTTGCTCCAGTTGGTAGCATTCCCTGTGAAAGTGAACGTCTTCACTGGATAGGTTGAATGCCTGTCCTGTGATGTCCATGAAATGTTGCTCGGTCATTGATAAAACCTGCTTTTATGAAAGTAAAATAAACTGAAGCTTCCTCAGGAATAACCAAAGAACTTCTAAAAGCAATGACTTGACTGAATGACAGCAAGGCTTGTTTAGTTCTATACATTAGTTTGGAATTGCACCCTGTGGGACCAGGGTATGTACCCAGAGGACTAGTCCACTTTATTTCAGTTTAGACATGTTACAACACTTACAAATTCAATCAAAGAAGCTTAATGTGCACCAGTCAGTATGCTGAAAATAAAAGGTTCAGAAAATTATGACAAATTTAAAAATACTGATACAAATTGTGAAACAGAGAGCTAGAAAGCAGGTCATGTTGTCAGTCTGCCAGGGAGTGCAAAATTATTCCCTTGTATCCATTTATTTATCTTTCCAGATTGCATTTTGAGTTAGTATAGTGAGTATCATTAACAAACCATTCATAACCCACCTGATTACTTTGATTATTATTCTTTTCTATGCCTGAGGAGAAAATCAGTGAGGAATTCTTGCTTTTCTTATATCCATCAACTCACAGCTCACTCTCACGGGAGACTGTACATTCCCTTAACAGGGCCCTACAGGGCTTTCTGCTGGGCATTACTGGTTTGTCCTTCTGCTCCAGGACCTAACTTAATGCTCTGGATATGGCTCCCTCTTGACTGGTTTTGGGGGAAAGTGAGGGAAATGTCCATGTCTTGATGGCCAGAGTCTTCACTCACTACAGAGTCTCCCTAAGACATTCCTTATTCTCTTTATTTAAGCAATCTTGTGAGTGCTGAAACAACTGGGGATTTAGAAGTGAGCAACAGAGTTAGCTTACAGGGAAATGAGTTATCAGTATATTATTTCAGATTTCTCAAATGCCAGTAATTATCACAGTATCACGGTGACTCAACTCTTTTGAATTATCTCTGGCCGTGACTTATCTTCAGAAGATGCATAATGAAACTGTGGCCTTCTGGGGAACAAGGCAGCACAAACGAGGATCAGACACGAGCAGTGTAATAATCAGCCTGCTTGCTGATAACTTGATTTATTCCAGTTTGCCATCTGGTTTAGTCATTGGGACCCATGGGATTGTTTTGTTCGTGGCATGGTTACCTGCACTGGAAGGGGAGAAGTTCGAAAATAAAGCCAGCCTGTCTTCTCTGGTACAAATATTGGAGTGGACAAACATCTGTGTTGCAATGAATGAAAATTGTGGCGTTTAGATTTTCACAAGGACATGGAGATCATTCAGATTTTCGGTATTGCCTACAAATATGGCTTAGTAAAAAAAAACCTAGAAAGTTAGGAACAATCTGTTTGTGAAAAGCTGCAAAATCTGGCTTTCTTCACATGAAACAATGTGTTTTGCACTTGACTCAATAATAATTCTGCTTTTAAAAATCTTTTTCCATTTGAAATTTCTGTCATTTCTTTCTTCCCCTCTTTCCTCACTACCTTATTTTTTGACCCATTTCCCATGGAGATGAAGCCTGAATATTCGTCCTGTCCGTCTGATAGCTCCCCTCCTTTTTAACTTTTTGCCCCAGGGGATCAATTTCAACTGATTTAAATAGAAGAGTGGAGATCGCAAAGCTCTGAAATTTGCACAGAGCTCACGGCTGCTGGCGGCCAAGGAGATGAGAGAGATGCTGTTGATGTCCCCACTGAGGGAGAGCTGTAGCAAGCATTCAGTTATTAGACATCAGAAAATCCATGCGGGTGCTCCATAGGGTGCCAAGCCTCATAGCTTCTGCTCCTCACAAGCTCCGTGATTATATTTTTCAATTGCTCTGCTCCTTGGGAGTGCAGTCTTGGAGGTTTTGATCATGCCTCTTCTCCCCAGAGTCAGCTCAAAATAAATTCTAATTTGTCAGAGGTGTTTCTGATAATGAGATATTATATAAACGCTGTTATGGCTCAGCTTTGCAAACTGACCTGCTGCTTTCCTAGCCCATAATTCAATACTTTGAGATACCAGGTGAGAGTTGACACCTGCAGTAGCCTTTTATATTTATATATATATATATATATATATATATATGCTCAGCACAAACACCTGGTATGTGGGGTCACTGTAAAATTTACATTTTTCTACAAATAATTTTTGAATTTTCTTTACAAGTTTGTTTTCAGCTGTCACTACAGCTGCCTTCCAGACTTTCTCTTCTGCTTTCTCTTCACAAATTAATGTAACTGCTGGGATAGGGGAAACAGGAAAATGTATTTTGAGTTTATCTAGCCTTTAAGTACGTTAGGTTTATTGTCTTTTAACCAATGATCATTATTCTTGGTATTTGTTCTGCTACAGAACTGAAGTTAAGAGCTGAATTTATGGTGTATTTACGGATAATTGTCTTGTCTTACTCTTTCCTTGCCCTTTGAACATGAATGCCAACACAGTACTTCCCTTTCTCTTCTCTTTCAGTACTTCCCTAGATAATGGCTTTGAATTATTTTCTTGGACTTTAAAAAAACACTTTAATAGTATAGTAAAGTGGCTTCCTAGTTTTCTCCTGTTATAGAAATCGTATCAGCTGCTCACTGGCTAGGCGTGATACATATATCTATTAAACCAGTTTACTCAAGTGTTTAGTGGTTAATGTTAATTAGTTTTTGTTCATCTGCATTAAAGTTAAGCTCTCCATATTTTAGATATGGTTTAAATATTAAAATCTGCCTTGTGCACTAAACATAGGGTGCTAGCCTTGCTTCTACAGGGATTAAATTTGAATTTATTCTCCTAGTTTATACTAGCAAGAGGAGGAATGAGACCCATAAAAATGATTTTTTTTAACTCCGTGAAGAAGAACAGATGCTCATGTAGCCTCTTGCACTTACATGGAGATGCACCACCTTCCTTCTCCTTCTCAAGGAGCCAGAGCTCTGCAGAGCTGCCCGCTCGAGCCGCACAGCGCTCCTCTCCGCTCGCCTTCTAAGCTGTGCCCAGACGTGCTGTTCCTGGTGCCTCTCAGCTGGGTTAAGCAGTCGCTGCCTGCAGCTGCGTTTCACCCTCCTCCCGTCACGCAGAAGTTACTGTGCCCTCCGAAACGCGTGCAAGCAGCCTGCTCCAGTCAAAATGGGGCTTGAAGGACATTACAGATCCCAGCCAGGAAAAGCAGTTAATTTGAGTCATTTTGACAGATGCGGTAGGGTGTGAAAACGCATGCAGTTCTGTTGGCAAGTTGGAGAGGGGCAGTAAGGTCTGGCGGAGAAAGGAAGACAGGCTGAGGGCAGGAGCCCCGTAGCTGGAGGCTGGGATGTGAAAGCAGCTGGCCTTGGCTTGGTCGGCTGCAGCCAGAGCGGCACATCTGCCCACGAGAACATATCAACGAGGGGAGACAACCATTTTACTAAACTGGTGAGATCTTCACTGTGCGTGGGAGAATATGTAACCCTGGGGCAATCTTTGCCTGTGAAGCTGCGTCAGAGGCGCCTGGATAAGGCATTTAGACAGGAGGTATCTGGGTAGAACAGTGCCAGCTAGTTTGCCCTAATGTTGTAAGTGCCTAGGCATTTTTTTCCATGTGTTTTCTTTAATATGTAGTGCAATTTTTTTTCCTTTCTGATCTCAGAGATACTGATAATGCTGTGCTAGGTCATGCTGCAAGGACACAGTTCTTAATTAATAAAAATCTATCATTTTGTTGTGCTGTGCTTATGAGAATCCCAGGGAAGCAATTACATATCAGGGAGTGCTTCCTTATTTGTTTCTTTTTTATCCTGATTAGCAGTATTGGCAGCATACCTAAAGCTAGCAACGCATAATGTTTTCTCTCTGTTGGCTGATACATTACCTTTCCCCTTTCTGCCCACATATTCCATGAAAGAAGTGAAGGTGAAGTAGGTTTGCATGACACAATAGTGTTTATGTTTGCAAATCTGAACACCTGCTAATGTAAAACAGATGAGCAATTTATGCTGCTTTCTAGCCTTCATAGGCAAATAGGCTGAGCTATCTTTTGTTGGCCTTTTCTTAATTACCTTTGAAAGCCATTTGACAGAAATCTGAGGAAACCACTGATTTGTCAACAGGCTCCCAAATAAACTGAAAATACATATAGAAATGCAAGTGTAGAGTTGTAGCATGCCCTTGGAAGAAATGCTGCTGCATTCAACTCCTTTTGAGTAAAGACAACCCCTTCTTGAGTCAAGATATCTGGTTAGGAGTCAGACTGGCTTAACAGAATTCAACTACGCTTGAAGAGAAACTAACAGGTCACTAGAAACGTGCATTAAAATGAACATTTCTAGAGAGGCAAAACCAAGTGTCTTTATGTCGTCAGATGGAGCAGGCTGAATTGTTAAAGGTTAGACCATTAAGGTGCTCTTCACAGTATATTTTTTGTTAATTATGAATTCAAAATGTTTAGCAGTGGCTGTGGGATAGGTCTTAAAAGAAAATGAACTCTCAACAATGAAAATGAGGAAGACCAGGAAGGAAGTTTCAGTTTGTGTATCTAGAACCTTGCCTAGTATTAGTTCTTTCCATTGTACCTTTGGGACCGTATGGCACTAAAGCATGCAGGTTTTTGCCATGACCTAATATAACATATACTGAGTAGGAAACCACCTGGAGTCATCATAGGGAGTATTTACTTGGAGTCTGCATGGATGAGACTATACGCATATATACGACAGAAAATAACCGAAGTGCGGTTATCTTGTGATTTCTGTGTGCAGTGACTGAAGCTGAGATACCAGGCAGGTGTAAATAAAATCCACATGACAGCACACTCTGGTCCAGCTTTTTGGTCCAGGCTTGACACTTCCTTTACATTAAATTCACTTTTACCTGGTTCTGAGTCATGTGGGTTTTGTGCAACTCTGAGAACCTCACCATTGATATTAGGGGTTCCTTCATTACAGAGCATCTGCCCAGGCAGAACCCCAGCTTCTTGCCTCTGTCACAAGTTTCATACTAAGGGAAGTGCTCTGCAACATCCAGGTGTGCAATGCCATAAAAGTTATCATTAGGGTGAGTATAACTCGCTACCTCTGCCCCATCAACAACAGCTCTAGCTCTTGGGCTGTATGTGCTTGGCAATTTGTATCTACAGAGCTGAATCTCAGAGTGTTTGTGTTAAAACCACTGTTGGTAAGATACGGCCTGTAAGTACATGGAGAGCTTAGAAGGTGTTTTCTGTCTCTTGTGGGTAGGTTTGGGTTTAATATGAGGAATAAAGGAAGCAGAAGAAAGAAAAATACCTAAAAAATCCATCCGAGGGGACAGGCAGTTCTGAAAATAGTATTTTGAAATGTAACTAGAAATACCCCTGTGGTACCAAGTGTGCCTAAAACCTGGGGCCTATCTCTGTATTTCTCAGGGCTTACCCAGCTGTGACTAGCTGTGTTAGATCTGGCAGATGATATGACAAGACATTAACATATGGTTCTTCAGATTAATTTAAAGCCAGCATTCAGTGGGAGTGCTGGAGCTTTCCAGCTCTATAAACTGTTCCATTTTTAGGGAAACCACTCTGGAACTGAGGAACAGAACGTAGCCCCGTGCTTCTGTTATCAGATCTTGCAGAGATTAAATGGGATGGCCTTATAGAGGATGAAAGATTTATTTGCTGAAAGGAACAGAACAGGATCTGAGCATCCGTGATACAGATGTTCGCTGTTCAGTAACTTCTGTGCCCAAAGCTCTGAATGGTTTATCTTTTGTTAGTTGTATTCAGCGAATTCTATCCCTTCCTCTATCTGTTACTTTGTTTTTGGTTAGGAAAGGTGTTTTGATGCATGAAATTAATTGACAGAACAACTTAGTTATGTGAATTAACAATTTTTTCCCTCATCTCTAATTAAGTCTGAGTTAAATGCAAGTGCAAAATCAAAACTGTAGCATTGCAAGCTAGAGTGAAACATGTCCAAAAATAAAAAAGACCCCTGGAGATCTTGATACCAGGAGACATGTTGCCCCCCGAGCTGAAAAGGGGAGTTGATTCCTGGAGCTCCTTTGATTCTGCATTTGACCGTGCTTGGTACCATATCATCCTTTATCAAATTAATTCCACTTAAAGAAATGAGAGGTGATTACTAACTAAAATACACCTATCATATTGAAAGGTTCAAACAAAATACTATCAAGTGAATAAGGTCCTAGTTTAGCACATTGTTTTTGTTTTCAAATAGAAAAGAAAGAAAAAAATCTCAAGAAGCTGTGTTTCTTTAAATCATGCAGGATCTAGAGATCTGTCCAGTCAATCCATTTTATAATCTGTAAAGTTTTGTCCAACTGTGAGATAAGGTGACACACTGGCTTAGCCACACTCCTGCCTGCAGAAGAGCCACACAGCAGTAAAGCTCCATCCCCGAAGAGCCCGGATGATGCTGTGGAGTTCACAAGGGGCGTCAGTTTGAGGCACCTTTTATCTCTTTTACAGGGAAAGCCCTGTAAAATAAAATGCAGTGTCCTCCAGAGCAAAAACCTCTAGAGTATCAAGATCAAGGGGTGGAGCTCTGGCCCTGTGTAGGGAGGGAGGCAGAAAGGCTGGGGCCTGACAGCCACGAGGAGAGACGGTGGCAGGAGCCTTCCCATAGCTATGGGCAAATGATCCCGGATGGGGGCCACACTCTTCTCGCGGGTGCCAGACAGAGAATAACTAAACTGAGCTAAAACAAGAGGTGTTTGAATGGGATGTGCGGACGAGCCTTGTCTCCACACAAGAACGGGCCAGCCGTGGAGCAATTGCTCTGAGAGACTAAAGCAAAGTCAGTGGCAGTACTTTTAATAATAAATAATACATATTTGCAACAGCATACTGGCTGGCCATCCCTGTCTTAAAAAAAATCTAATAGAATCTGTTTCAAATAGGGTTGCAAATTCATTAAAAAATCAGTTATGTAACATCATTTATAACCATGCTGCATGTGCTATGTTCCAGTCTTCCAGCCTGATTCAAATAGCTGCAGCTTTCGTTGACCTAAGAAAAGCTTTCTCCAAGGTGCAGTATAGTATTATAAATGTGTAGGGATTTCTGTAAACACCCGTTTCACTTCAGTGTTAGCACTTGTTCAGCATTGAAAATGAAAAGCTAATCCTATTGCTTTCTTGTACGCAGGCATCGTTTATAACGGTATGATGCTGAGGTTTTAAAGAAAAGGCCCTCCACAGGGATAGGCGTTCTTTAATGTCTCCTTTTGTTTTTCTTGGAAATCTCAACTATCAGAAATTCTGCACCACAGTTTTGATGTTCTCTTTAAATGTCTGTGGAGAAGAACTGGAGTGCAGTGAAACCTAATGATAATGAAGTCCCTGGAGAAGGCAGTCACGCACCAATTTGTTTATTAAGGCTGTAGGTTGCTCTTTTTTTTCTTCTTCCTGTCTTTGAAGTCAAATAAAAGCAATTGCTTCTAAAACAGAGAGGCTCTCGCTTAAGCAAACACCAAGCAAAAACCTCCTCTCGCTGTTGTCAGAGTTGTTTCCTAAGCAGTGATTAAACACTTTCTCTGGAGCAGTGTACGAGTGAGTTTGCATTAACATGGTGGTGCTTTCAGCCACCCCCTCACTCTTTCCCAACATTACTCAGAAACTGTCACTAAAGGTGCGTGCTGTTTACCTCAGGAGCGCTTAAAACTGCTTAAGAAAGATAAGAATGTGAGGGCTAGAGGAATGTATTTTTTCCCTTTCTTCTTGAACTTTAATTTGTTTGCTGGAAAGCTGGAGTTGTGAAATGAATTGAGCCGAATAATAAAACAAATCTCCCTCCTGCTTACGGTTGGAAACATTTTGTTATTGATGTGTCCTCCCTTGCATGTGCAGGACTCATCACGTGGAGGCAGAGTACTGCGCCTTTAGGGAGAGCGCTTGCTGGGACGAAGGAGACGGCTTTTGCTGCTATGAACCTGGTCGTTTTAGTTCTTTCTTTTGAAGAGACTGTATGCACTCCCCATGCAGTTCCGTCTATTAATGGATTAAGTCACTTTTATGTAACTTCTTTAGTTCCAGATTCTCACTGCTGTACGAAATAGCGCTTAAAGGTAAATAGAATAAATGGGATGACTGTTTCACAGATTTTCCAGTACAGTCAGTTTATGGTTTTGGAAGTTTCCTTTTTTAGCAAGTTTTGAAAGTAAAAGAAATAAATATTCATTACCTTTACTGATTATTAAAATCACTCCAAATGTTAAGCTACTTGTCATATTCTCATTTAAGTGGAGACAGTCACTTGTTTGGAGTGAACTCTAACAATTCATATGTCTTACCATGGAAATTACATCTTATTACAGAAACTTGGTTGTTTTGAATGGACCTCTTAAAACATTCAACTGTTTATCCACTGCATTAATTGACTAGTTAACAAGCCAGCCTTTGTAAAGAGTTAAATTATGTCATACAAAAGAGTGAACAAATGAATTTGGAGTGCCTCTTTAGAAAGAAGCAGTAATTGGTGCATCTAAAGAGTGCATCTAAAGCTGTCCTATTTTGCTAGTTTACAGTGAGTGATGTCTGTCATGTCTTCCTTGTGATTCTGAATTCCAAAAAGTATCAATTAAAAATTCACACTCTAATGATCTTAAAGGTTGCTTGCTCTTTAAATTTATAGAAATCGTAGAACTTGAAGTTTGATGGCTTAGAAATAAATAAAAAATTATATGCTGGGAAAACTGAAGGATGGGATTCAGAGATGTACGTCTTTTTTTTTTTTTTAAGGAATATTTTTAAAATAATTACTTGATCATTTCTTATTTCTTATTATTTCTTATTGTTCTAATATTTGAACTATAAGTTCCCTAAGCATATATTCTGAAATGAAATAGCCATGTATTCGTTTCTTTTTGTGTTTCATTTCTGTACTTTTTGTTAGAATTTTGCTGCCTAAAACTTAGGGGAAAAATGCGAGATTAGAGGTGGATCAAAGCGTATTTTTATAAAGGGTAATTGAGATATTGTATTGCACAGCTTCTCTGTTCCCCAGTGTAACTATGTCTTGGCTCCATTTGATTTAAACCACTAAAATGGAGAGATTTCCAAGCCAGACCCTTATGTAGGCCTGTTTTGAATAGGGTAGGGATTAATGCATTTGTTCTTGTACTATGCCTTGTATGAGAACTGGAAAACTGAGATAACAGGTGTTATTGTATTCTCTAAAATGAAGGACATTTCCTGAGACTTCAGTTTTCTTGCTAAGTCTTTCCAATGTCGTTATTTCATAAATCAGGACAAGTGGGACTGACAATTTCAGCTTCCATCTGATGTGAGACATTTGATGTATAAATGGCAGGTGATTATTTAATTGTATGTATAACAAATGAGGCACTCTAGCAGTTTAGGCTTAGAAAAAGAGGAGCCCATCAAAAATGAGACATAATTAACATTTGACATTAAATTCCCCCAAAATTGAGATATCTGTTCAAATATCTTACCAGGAACTGGTTCCAATCTATCATGTCCAAAGAACTCTTACTAAGTGCAAATAATACTGATACACTCCATTCTTCTGTTCTGTTGATGAGATGTAGTAAGACATTTGGAAAGGCTGTAAAATTGTATTTATATATCAGAATTCAGTGTATACAGAAATGGTGTTGAAATTTCCATCAGGTCTATTTACAAATAACACTGGACCTGAGCTGATAGATGGATTTTGTTCCTTTCAGTGCCATCCCAAAATGCTCCATAAGAAAATTAGCCAGTCTGGACAACTAAACAAAATATGCAGAGAATAAGATTGAGTTCTGATTTTCTGGTGTCCACATCAATCTTCTACATATTTTGGGGCAAAGCCTTGAAAGCAGACATGGAGTGTTTTTTTTTTTTTTTTGATAGTGACCTTTTAAAGGCATAATCTCATGAGAGAGAGGGTAGGGGTTCAAAATCACGAGTATAGATGCTTCACTGCTAAATGGAACGTGATAAGAGAGAAGATGCAAAACCACAGGCAGTATGGGGTCTAAAAAATGCCCCCTGTATTTGGAAAGGTGCTTGTGCAGTTTTGGCAGGAGAGCAACAGCCAGCACGGCAAGTACTCTTATCTTCTGAGGGTTCAGACCTGTTCTGGGATTGTTTGGAGGAGCAAATCTCTGGTGGGGGTACGTGGTTAAACTGAAGAAGGAATGAATATTACAGTGTGAAAGTCTGCTGTCAGTGTGTGAGCTTCAAAAATTATCAACAAAATACACATATGGAGCAGAGCATCTGCAAGGTACAGAGGCTTTTTTGAGTAAAGAACATAGCAGACACACTCTGTTCTCCAGTTTCCATCTCTTCGTCTTCTTTTCCATTTGTGTTTCTGAGTTTAGTAAGGATGGGTGAGGAGGAGGGGAAGCTCAGACAGTGACACTGGGACTTGAGAGAAGAGACCTGCACCATTTTGTTTGCAAATGGAAGCTGCAGATGAACAACAATAATGTGTTATATTAATTATGCAGTGTGGGTTAAATGAGTGGACAGTGAGGTGGATTGAGAACTGGCTGGATGGCAGAGCCCAGAGGGTTGTGATAAACGGGTCTGACTAGCTGCACATCTGTGGCCAGTGGTGTCTCCCACTGGGCCCAGTGCTGTTCAACTTGTCCATCAATGACTTGGACGAGGACACAGAGTGCACCCTGAGCAAGTTTGCAGATGACCAAACTGGGAGGAGTGGCTGACACTCCCGAGCGCTGTGCTGCCATTCAGAGAGACCTTGACAGGATGGAGAGTTGGGCAGAGAGGAACCTCATGAGGTTCAACAAGGACAAGTGCAGGGTCCTGCACGTGGGGAGGAATAACCCCAGGCACCAGTACAGATTAGGGGTTGACCTGCTGGAAACCAGCTCCGCGGAGAGGGATTGGGGAGTCCTGGCTGACAACAGGTTAACCATGAGTCAGCAATGTGCCCTCCTGGCCAAGAACGCCAATGGGATCCTGGCCTGCATCAGGAGGAGCGTTGCCAGCAGGTGGAGGGAGGGGATCCTGCCCCTCTCCTCAGCTCTGGTGAGGCCGCACCTGGAGTATTGGGTGCAGTTCTGGGCTCCCCAGTGCAAGAAGGACATTGAGCTTCTAGAGAGGGTCCATCGGAGAGCCACAAAGGTGATTAAGGGACTGGAGTAGCTATTGTATGAGGAAAGACTAAGCGAGCTGGGCCTGTTTAGCTTGGAGAAGAGAAGACTGAGAGTGAATCTTATCAAAATGTACAAATACCTGAGGGGAGAATGTAAAGAGGATGGGGCCAAACTCTTCTTGATGGTGGCCAGCAATAAGACATTGGTAATGGGTACAAATTGAAACACAGGAAATTCCATCTCCATGTGAGGAAGAACTTCTTTCCTATGAGGGTGACAGAGCCCTGGAACAGGCTGCCCAGAGAGGCTGTGGAGTCTCCTTCTCTGGAAATCTTCAAAATCTGCCTGGATGTCACCCTGTGCCACGTGCTGTAGGTGTCCCTGCTTGAGCAAGGCAATCCAGTCTCAACCCTTCCAATCTATCTCAACCATTCTGTGAGTCTGTAGTTATGGCGAGGGCTGACACTGCAGAGAAAGTCATTTCCAGAAACATCTTTGGAACTGTAGTTCCAAAGGGAAATGCCAGCCTGCATTAACCTGCTTCTTAGTATTTGTTGTTCAACTGTGACATCTGAAATGATATTTTTCTAGGCAAAAGCATAGCTTTTAACTCTGATAAACATTCAATAGTCAGTTGTTGAGGTTCCAAACTGTATGTTTAAACTGTGAACAAAGTATTGGACGGAAAAAAAAGTATCATTAGTTCTATGGCATTTGCTTTCCAGAGGAAATTGTACCCTCCTTTTTTTTTTTTTTTTTTTTTTCTTCCCTCAAATCATGCCGCATTCAGTAACAAATTGCTGCTGTGCTTTGTAGGATGTTCGGATTCTGGTGTGCTGAAAAGCATACAGCAAATGGACAGAATCTATCAGGATGGAAAACACCGTCACTGTGACAGGTCAGCAAAGATGCTCAGGAAAGAAGGCCTGAAGACCATGGGTAGGGCAGGAGAAATGTCCTCTGTGTTGCCTGAGAGCTTTGTACGATGGCTTGGACAACAGAAGTTCATCATGCAGAGCACAGAAGTGAAATAAAAGGTCAGTTAGCAAAGACTGGGTTTTGAAGAGAAGTCATTGTCAGCATGTGGAGGCCTAATGTCATCGAAGTTCTTTGCAATAGCAAAAGGCCCCCAAAATTCCACTTAGTCGTCTGAGGCCTGAGAAGGCATCTGCTTGTCACATTAATGTAATCATGTGTTTGGGGAGCCATGGCAAGTGTCTCCATGCAGGCTATTTCCTTCTTCAAGGTAGAGGACTTCCCTCTTCTCTGTTAAAAAAAAAATGTATGGATGCTATAAAAATACCAAGGTTAGAACATTTCCTCTGGCCATAAATTTCCCACAGAAAAATCCATCTTCAACAGTTTAGTGCTGAACTGATGCAATTGCTTGGATTTAATAAAGTTTATTAAAGTATCTTTAGAAGAAGACTGAGTAAAACTGCACTGGTATTTTGCACAATTTTGTACTGTAGATGTAGTACCAAACTGCACTGTATCAGGCTTCCTCTGTTTTGATAGTGAGCACTGTTAATCTCTTCCCCACGATTCAGGAATAACTTAAATGCTACAGAGTACCGTTTCTGGGCAGAATGTTTCATACAATGCTGTACCTGGAAAGTCAATCTGTATGACCAGAAAATAGTAAGCTAACATGGGAATCTGGAGGACAGGTAATTTCAGCTATCAGATGTACCTGCCTTTTCCTATCCACTAACTTGTTAAAGATCTAGCATGTCAAAAATTTGTCACTAAACTTTGCTCTGATTCAGCAATGCCTATTGAGATATGTTGGAACTGGTATAGAACTTAATATTGGGGAATGGTGCAGATTAAAAAATAGCAGATCAAAAGAGCTTTTTAACCACACGCTGATTACTTTTAATTCAGAAATTAATTTAAACCCTTCTTTCTCTCTATCACCACTTGATTTTTGGGCAGGCATTTTTCATATATCCACTAGATTTTTGGATCTGTGTATTTATATTTCTAAATTAGATTAGTGAGAGCAGCACTTAATTCAGAATGGGCTTCAACAAATCCTGTATGTAGTCTCTTTCTAACCAACATAGGCAGAACTTTTCTGCCCAGAATACCAGGCCTTGAATAGGGTGGGTGACCTGAATTACTCTCCAGGCCCAGTCTAATCAGAAGGGACCTGCTTACAATTTCTAACTCTTGTTCCTTTCATCCTTCCATCAGGTTACTTTCTTATGGTAACCCAAGTGATATTGTCTGTCTCTTCCTGTGAAGGATAAAAGATCTGCTGAGGAGCAGCCCTGAGGAAAGAGATGAGTTTAACTACCTTATCAATGCTGTCTTGGGGCACAGCGCGTGTCAGAGACCCACCTTTGACTTGTCACCTTTTGCCTGGCGTCCAGGTGGACGACGGGGAATAATTTCACCATGACACGTGGTTTATGGCAGCTGACACTCAGTGTGGCTGTGCTGTCTCCATGTATCCTCTCCCACTGCTCCACGAGGGCAGTCGCCGGCCTGGCTGGACCCAATGCTGAGGCATTTGGTGACAGAGGAGATTCCTTTGTCCCACACTCCCAGGCAGAGCCTTGCACCCACAGAAGCTTCTAGTTACTTAAAAATATCCAGATGTCACCTTGATACAGTAAAAAAAGAGCCTCATTTTCCACATCCAAGAGCATCGGACATGGGGAGCAAGGTCTGCAACTTTCTGTCTCCTGCTCATCCCATGTCACCTGTTGAGCATCCACACAGGTGACTTCAGCCTCACTCTCCCTCCTCAGCCTAGTGGTATCTCCAGCACTTAAGGCGCAGGCACTAGCCTTGCCTTGCTGCACCTGCCTTTGAACTGATCTCCAGCCTGCTGGTGAGCAGTGTCTGTCCTGTAAAGCAGACCACCAATGCGTGTATGTGCACACAATTCCGGGTTGACATCTATATCCTGTAGCATTTCTGAGAATCAAACAGGACAATGCTACCTTCTAAGCTGTGAAACTAAACTTTCAAAATGCAGAACACACAGCAGAGTCACCAAGAGAGCTTCCTGAAGAATCGAAGAATTTATTTTCTTTAAAGAGGCAAATGAGTGACATATTCTGGATGCAGTTGTGCCAAGCAGTGATAATGGAAAATCATTGTTTTGTGAAGAAGTTTATGATTCCAAAAACATTTTGTGGCACAGATGTAAAACATTTTGCACAATGCAAGTGTTCTGCCATCCCACTGACAGTGCTCCATTATTCACTTGATATATTTTTCCCTGCAGTTATTTCCATTGAACTATTTCAGGTCACTTTTAGTAAGCAACCTGAAACCACAATCTAATAAACACAGACCTGCTAGATATATAGGTTCAGCATCCTTTCTTGCTATATAAAGCCTCAAGAAGGCTAATGGTATATTCTGTATATTTGATTTTTATATATCTAGAGACATTCACAATTTAAAATATAATTTCTGCCTACATTGATTTAAAAAAAAGTGTTAATTTTCAATTCATTCATTGTCCTTTTACAAAGTTATTTTTTGTCCATGTCAGTTTTTGATATATAGTACCATTTATTCAGCCTCCAGTTCTGTAGTTGAGAGAGGGTTGCAGGTTACTGCAAATAGTTTATTTGCAGACGCTGCTTCTCTTTTCTTTATACAGATGCAATTTTCGTGTGTACATTTACATGCTCAGCTCCCAGATGTGTACAAAATGCTCATCTCTGCAGAAGCAAATATTAGCTTACAAAATTTGGCGAGCACAATGACGGAGTGGACAATATAAGACTGGCTGATTAATGCATTCTAAGATGAGCCTGTGTTAGAGGTAACCTCAGCAATAAGCACAACAGTTTGACCCATATTTGTCTTGTGGAAGAGTAGCTTTTGCATTTTTAGCAGGTATGGTACTACTGCTAAATACCTGTTGTCTCCTCTTCTTCACACTGCCCTAGGAATTCTCTGGAGAAATAAATATTTAATAAGGACAAATAGTGAAAGAAAGCTCAGCATCTCATACAAGAAATTGGCTGTACAGCTTTCACGCACTTAGTGGGAATAGGCCTGCTTGAATTGCTATGTATGAATAATTTTCTTCTGTTGAATAAAATCTCAAAAGGAACATCTGAATACAGAAGACTTTGAGTTCCTCCATTTATATGAGGTCTGTCCTGCTCTGTGCAGGAGTATTTCTATTAGCTTTTTATGCATTCCTTTGGAAGCAGTGCATCTTTTGAAGAATTTGTTAGCAGGTTTTTCAGGAACAGTTTTATGCCTCAAGAGATTCTTTTAGCCAGCTTAATCTCACAGTTCATCAAGGGTTAAGGCATGGACCACCCAGGATTTGAAGGTGAAGATTCATTTTGCTGCCTGTCTGCTTTTTTGAGCTTGAGCGTAGAAAAGGGCTTCTGCCATAATTCAGAGTATCATCTGCTCTAAATGGTGCCCAGGCACATTAGATTCCTAAATAGAGCACGGTGGTACACTGGCGCGGCCACTTCTTTGGTTATATTGCCCTCTGCATCAAGGGTGAATAGATGAAATATGTAGGTCTGCCTCTGTGTTTCTGCAAAGGTGCATGAGTCTCCCTCTTCAGTGTCTATCTCCAACGTATGCTTTCTGCCATGTGTAGGAATTGTATTTGCTTGTACTTAGGAGCATGCATTTCCCTTACGAGGCAAATCTGCATAGCATGTAGCACATGGGGTGACAAGAATGAACGTTCCAGCATTTATACGTGTCTTAGGGTCTTGCCATGCATGGTACAATTCGTAGATCACCTTGCTTGAAAGTAGAAGCTACCTGGTTACCCTTATGATCCTCACAAGAGTAAGCTTCAGCCGAAGCTCTTCCTCTTGTTCATTTGGAGAGTTCTTCAGCTGAGGAGATGCCCGGTGGACAAGGGTTCTGAAAGCCAAATGCCTTTAGGAATATCATAATCCCCAGGTCTCTCACTGCTTTGAAATCATATATATTATATGTAATATATACATTACATACAATATATACGGTCTGTGTGCGTGTATACATGCATACATATGCGTGTATATATATACATATAGTTTATTCAAAGACTTCTAGTCACTGCATAGTTTGTATTCAGTCCATTTTTTTCCCCTTGAGTAGCAGTAACCATAAATGAATATACCTTTTCCAAAAACGTACGTTTTTACTTCCTATTCTTCTTGTCAAGTAATCTTTCTTCAGGATACTCACTATCTCCTAAGGAGCTGAAAGGCAAATCTTTTCAGTGATTTTACTAGATGTTCTGACTGTCTTTCTGGTTGGTTCTATTATGAATAAAGTGGACTGTGCATAAACACATTCTTTCTTAAAGCTCCCAGTATGGTTGTTAATGCTCTGCATATGTAAGAGAGAGATGGACCAAGAAAAATAAATGGCGAATTAAAGCAGAGTTATGTTTGCTTATAGACTGCTTAAAAGCTTCCTAACTAGTCTGCCATCAGATGAACTGTATACATATAAGACAGAAAAGAGGGAATACCGTTATAAAGCCTGAGGTCAGGTTTCATAGTCCACTAAATCCAGGGATGATCCTTAATGATAACAAATGTGATATCCTCTGATACAAAGCATGCCAAGGCTTCCTCCCATCGTTTTATTCGGGTATTTGGGATTTGACTGTTGTGGAGTAGCATGTTGTCAGTCAACCCAACACAATAGGTTTTTGTGCCAACCACTTCAGGTGAGGTGAAGATGCAGTGATAAAGTGACATCAAATGTGAGAGGGGAAAAATCTTTATGCTTGAGACAAGGCAATATGTGGTGGATTCAGCAATGAATCTGCACACAGAACAGTAATTTTCAAACACACTTGGTTCTCTTCAGACTTATTATCAAAGTCATGGTTCTTCTGCCACTAACATCAGTGGCACTTAGTGCTTTTTTTTTTTTTTGTCTGCATGAAAATGTAAATACTGTTTTTATGAAGGAAGAGCTGAACAGTTACATGCCCCAACTGGTAGCAAGAAGAAGTCTTGCAGAAATTGGGCAGGAAGTTGCTTTAAACCTCTCGTAAAAAAGTCTCTTTTGTGGATGAAGCTTCATGGAGCATGCAGAGACTAAGCCAGGCTTAACAGCTCCTTCATTCTCTCACCTGGCCCTTGCAGCAATGCTCTTGCTCCAGGGACAGCCAAGGGCTCTCACCTGAGGGAAGCACCTGGGCTGCAGCTGAGTCTTGCCTGTATGCTGCAAAAGCAAAGATTAAAGAAGACTCCTTAACTCCTCTTCTGCTGCCTCCCCTACACATCCTTAAGGGGTCAGACATGCTTTATGGTCTGTCACTGGGACCTCCTTCTCCCTTGCCTGCCAGATGACACTGAGCCTTTGGCAAGCCCTGGTGTGTCAGCTACTTGTCTCAGCTGAATTTGCTAAGTGACCCCAAGCTGCTGTTAAATGGGCTTTGGCCTTTCTAATCATAGTTTTCTTAAAAAGGTATTTCGTTTTGGAAGTGCTGACTCAGCTCTCACACCATGCTGATAGCTTTATTTATGGCAGGTACAGCGTGTAAATTGTCATGTCTTGATGGCCCAATGTTGGTAGTGTCTCTATGGGCAGGAAAGCAGGTGGTGTTTCTTTGGGGCATTTGACTTTTAAATTTCCTCAGAATCACCTTGCTTTGAAGAGCTGCTTTGGGAATTGATTGCTCCTGGTGTTGCCCTTTCAGAAGGACAACCTGCAGGACTGCAGGGCTGTCCCTGCAGCCACCAGCAAGCTGCAGTGTTTCAGGGGTGATCAGGATGCAAAAAGCTGGATGATCATCTCTTCATACTTGGCAAAACTTTCCATTCTACTGCTCAAGCAGAGTTCAGCATAAGTGGAGAGGTCACACAATTTCAACAGGAACAAGAAATTGATAATCTTACGCTCTTTTACTGATTGAGCTTTTTCAATCTCTAGAGCTCTTTTTCATTCTCTAATGCTTCTTTGCAATCAAAAGCCTAACTGAATGAACAGTTAATAGAGTCCTTTCCCATTTTCACTTGAAAGCTGCAGTGTTTTATTAGCCCAAAATACTCTTGTACTTTTCCACTTCCAGATTCTGCTTTTTGCCTCACCAAAATCACCAGACCCATTTCACTTCTCTTTGCCACAGGAGGAACTTGTCCTTCCCCTCCAAAGGGGTTTGCTGTGGGGCTGGCTAGGGTGATCTTGTACACTCAGCTTCTGGAGAAGGAAATCAGAACTAATGCTTTATTTGACCTCTTCTCTTGTTTAGACGCTTGATGTTCTGCTTTGTCATAGCTCATAGCAGTAAACACCTCAAACTAGGCACCTCTGCATGCTGTGGTGTGCCACTCGTCAGCCGTCCAAGGAGGAACAGCTTTACCTAAATCAGTGTTGACTAAATGACTTGGACTGTGCTTTGGTGTGGAAGGGGAAGGAAGTTTTATGTTTGCTTTGAACTTACTTAGTGGCAATTTCATCTGTGGAGGGGATGTTACTTTTTTAAAAAAAATTAATTTGTCTTCCACAGTGTAAGAAGAGTTATACTGCGCCATAGGCAGCATCTTTGTGTTTAATAGCTCTTGATAGATTTTGCTTTTCTTATTTTTTCCATGACTTTCTTCACATTATGACTTCCTTCCTAGGCCCTTCAATTACTTTTGTATATTAAACCCAGTTCTTAGGTGCAGGGTGGATTTGTCACAGACATACAGAAATTGTTAGAAAATTGCTCCTTAAAGCCCCCTGCATAACATAAGCAAGTTTGGTCTTGAAAAACTGTCATGATTTGTTGCTTACTGATTCTGGGGCACACTGGAAGGGCTAGGATAATGTGTAGTGGAATGCAAAACCTGATTTGAGCATGCATAGGGATTTGCAGGCATTTGTGACAGAGATCCTGGCCAAGGGAAGTATAATGACATCTGGAAGGGCAGCCCCAGGCTTTCTGAGGCTAAACCTCGTTGCTGCTATGTTCTTCCTTCCCTGGCCTTGCAAGTGCTACCTCCTCATCACCTCTGCCAGCTTCAAAATGGGTCTGTCTGCCTGTTTGTCCCTGCCCCAGCTGTAGCCATTGCCTTCCCCTTTGCTCCAGGCAAGAGGGACACAGCAGGGTACACAGCCCCGATAGCAAGAGCATTGCTCATGGGGCTGTCATCTCACAGAGCAGTGGTTAAGTGAGGTAGGGGGTTATGTGCAGGGAACGCCTTTCAAATCACCCAGATACCCTTTTGATTTCAGCAGGTATATCTATAGATATCACAGAGAAAATAAAAACTGCAAGATGCAGCACCAGAAGAAACAAGTTGGTTTTTAAGTTCCATTGAGAGAAATACAGAAATCCTTAATATGTTGTCTGAAGATTGGAAGAAAACAGATATTCACAAAATCTCCTGACCTTGTATAATTAAAATTAAAACATAATCAATGAAGGTGATTTCTACACTGTGTCATTCAGCTTGAGTTCTCAGAGCCAACTCATATTTCAGAACTGGATATTCACCAGTCCTGGAAATCAATAAGTAATTCTGCAGGCACTTACAGCGACAATTTTGAAGGGAAGGACTTTTACTTAGGACACCTTAATGCAGTCTGACTTGTTTTTAAAAATCAGTTTCCTTTGCTGAAGGAAGGTTCTTTGGAGCGCTCATTCCTGAATGTTTGGAGCAGATTTTAAATATTCCAAGAATTTAAGGTATTTATCCATATGCAGTAATAACCCTGGGTATTAAAAGGGGAGGGTTTTCTCTGTGTTTTCTCTCTTCCTTGATTTTTTTTCTTGAAAGTAGTAAAACAGTCCTACACAAGTTGGCTTACACAAGTTATTGGTAGAAGAAAGCACTACATCCATAAGTAGATACATCTTAAGCATAAGGTTAACTTGCCAATTAGCTATAGACCACTTTTTAAATTTGATAAAAGTAGAACTCATGAAATGTCATTTTTATTTATTTCACTGCAGATAATGCTTGCCACAGGTTATGTAGCTTAATCATTTACAACATGGAATCAGAAATAAAATTAACCTCCTCATGTATCTCTGTGTCTGGGTACGCTAAAATGTGCAAATTGATGAGGTGCATACATTTTTGAAAGATATATGTCTTGAAGGCATGTTTTCAATGTGGAAATCAAGCCTGCCAGTATCCTTCAAGCTCAGCATGACCTATATAAGGAGGATTAAGTGCTCATACATCCTCTCAGAGCTCAGAGTTGTCTTACTGAAGGCTGAGTTATTCCCTAGTAGTCCAGCTCTATAAAAATTAGACCCCAAGTCCTAACCAGCATCTAAGATCATGGCAAGTCTCCCGCTGACTTCAGGCTAAGTTGGTTCAATACTCAACCCATGTTCAATTCACATCTTTATTTTTTAACCAGAACACCTATTTTTACTCCAATTATGAGTGCCTTTCCATATATAAAGCACATTATTAGCACTGTCATAGGCTACGTGTTTCTGTGTGTGATGGGACAGAGCTGTGTCCTCTGAATGGCTTTTCTGCAGTCCGTACTACAGACAAGAAACAGATGCTGGGTGATAAATGTCTGGAGATGGTTCCCCCATTACCCAAAAATGTGTGGGAGCTGGTGGTTATTATGCCTTAGTCAGGATTCTGATGTGCTCTGAAACAGGAACATGAACAAAAGTCAGAGGAACAGCCATAATATGACATTTCTTTCTTTTTGTTGATATGTCAGTAACCTTTTATAGTTATGTTAAGAATGGCTGGGAAAGACAAGTCTACCTTGGTAAACAGTAGCAGATGAGTGTCTGGAGAATATACTGATATTTGGCATGACTTTTCTGTGATACATAAATCAAACATCTGGGTCCTTAAATCCTTAAAGTATTTGTCATTAGACAGCTTTCAGTAGAAGTCACATTCAAATCCCCTGGAAGTTTCATTTTACTTCGAATAGGTCAAATCATTTGAGAAAGGACAACAGTCAGCATGGGGGATGGAGGAGGGCTCCTGAGCTGTGTACACCGAAGGTCTAAAGAAGGAAACCGGCTGTATGAAGAGGGCTGTCCCTACCACCTTAGAGTGGGTAAAGCAAAGGGGCCCATTTGCCTCCTCCTGTTTTGGAAAGAAAGCTGCTGTCAGGGATAAATTGCTGAAATACTTTGCTGGTGCAGGACAGTATTAGGCAGTAGTGGTTGCTTTTGCATTTCACAGCTAGTAAGTAGTGGCCATTCAGGCTAAATTCCAGATCAACGAGTAACATAAATTTTCTCTTAGGAGACATGTGTGTTTCCAGTTGTTTTTGAGTGGTTGCATTTGAACAACCTCAGGCTGTGCCAGAGCAATGGACTAAGTCTGTGCTCTTCTTCCTCACTGCTGAAGAATGTTGTTTTTGATGTTTTCAAGTTTGATTAAAAACAAACACACCAAAATTGCAGTACAGCATCAACCTCATCTATCACAGTATGAAGACAAAATCTGTTAGAGAATCCAGGCGTTATCTTTGCTTTTTGCTCTTTTCTGAGGTGCAGAAAGAGGAGGGGAAAAGCTATCCAATGCTTTTAGGAGTCAGTACTGAGAGACTTGAGTTGTTCTGGGCTAGGGAGATGAAATCTTTAACAGGTATCAGGGATGCCATTTTGAATCTGAAAGAGTATAACTCAGAAGACAGACTTTCTAACTTGTTTTTCTTGTTTGTTCTGCTGTTCTGTGTTTGATTTTATGAGCCAAAGTTTTGTCATTCTATTTTCATTTCTTTTATAGGCTTACCAGAGTCACCACAATTTCGCAGAAGTACAAAAGGAAGCTGTGTTTTAAAGCACAGTGTTTTTGTATTCATTGTTGTATAAATAAATCTTTAGACTGCTATTCATTACAGTTGCTTATACTCCACAGGGTCTGGGGATAGCAAATGATTCACAGTGTACAAGTGCTTGCATAACGAATGTATTCCTGAAGGAACACGCTTCCCAGAAGGCACATGTGATGCTCACTCTGGTAGTTGGTATCTCAGGCTCATGTACATAAGGACAGTAAAGGCAGGCAGCCAACAAATATCTTTTGCACACATTTCTAAACCACAGTGCTAACAACTTCTCCAGCTCTGCCACTTCAACTGCCCAAGGGTGAAAGGCACCTGTGATTGCAATGTCAGCAAAAGCCCAGGAATGTCTGCTAGGGAAGCTAGTGAGAATATTCATAAGTTTTTTGACCTTGATACCATGACCCTTGCTCTATGAATGAATATGGAAAACAAATGAACCATCACCCTGATGAGTGTGATGCAGTACTATATTGCAGTGCTGTATGCCCTGACCAGGGTTTCCCTGGTAAAGATGCCTTCCAGAATGAACTGCACATTAAGTAGTGATTTATGGCAAAACTTGTCCAGGGCAAGGGTGGACTATCTTTGTGTGTCTCACCACATCTGGTATGTTGCTGCCTTTAAAGTAATCATTTGGGAAGTGTGGGTTTTGTTTTAGTTCTTTCTCGCAGATTGGTAAAAGCACAGGAGGCCATTTAGTAACTTTTGAATCATTAAATTGCCATTACTGGAGTCCATTCCCCTGTCAAGCCAATCTTTAATGCCATTTAATGGGAAATATTTGTTGGAGATGCAGCTGAACTAATCTAACTTCCATATTCTTGTAAAGTAGGTTTAAAGTCCAGCTTTCGTTATCCAACTCCATGACCACTATTTATAACACCAGAAGTGTTATCAATAGCACAAACACCTGTTATAGTTGTTAGGAGGTGTGACAGCATCGTGGAGGAGCCATTGCAAAGCTTCATTTGTGCAAAAGAACTGCTGTGATGATAGCTTTGCACCAAATTGGCATTTCGTCTTTAAAAATGTGTTACATTTTCTGCCACAAATGTTTACATATAATCAATTCCATTTACTTTTCTAAATTCAAAACAGCATGCATCTTAGTTCTCTTCATATTCCAACTTTTGCTTCTGGAACATACTGCAAGACAGAGGCCAATATTACACTAAAGTAAGACGGAATCAACATTTATATTTATCCAGGCAAAACAAATATTCTTTCTCTTTTATGATTTGAATTTTTCACTGGTGATATTAGATGCAAAACAATACTATCAGCTGTCTTAAATGAGTCATAATCACCAGTTACTGCACTTCCTTTATTACAAGACTTCATCATAACATTCTTCTTGAAATGAAGGGAGTACTAAGGTTCTTGGTACTTGGTTCCAGTCGCTATCTAAGTGATCATCGAAGATTTAAGAAGTTATTTGGTCTTGGATATGGCAAGTTTTCTGGCAATAAACTGGGGAAGCATATTCTTGCTGTATCCCAGGGTACAGTCGTTCAGCTTAGCTCAGTTTAGGTGCACCTGAGCACTTTAATGAGTTTACAAAACATGGTGTCATTGCCTCCTTAGACTGATACGGTATCTACTCCTGTTGTTTTCCTCTCCATGATGCTCAAAGAATTTCCAAGCAAATGTTCATTGTCATGATGGCAGTTGTATATCCAGCTATTGTCAGTCTATGTAATCAAAACAGAATTTGCAAATTCAGTGGTTCTCCTGTTCTGAAATCCTCTTTAATAAATGAGAGATTCTGAAATTGTCAGAATGAACAGTCTATAGTTATGACTTATTTGAAAAATAAAACAAAACAAATGTAGATGTAATAGAAGATGACAAAGACAGAAACCACTTGAGCAGAAGCAGTCATTTTCAAGGAAAAATTAAGTGGTAGAAATTGAAATAGTGAAAGCAGTGATAATTTGGGATACGATCAAGTAGGCAATACTGAAACTATCTTGGAAATAGTTGTGTGTCTGTTAAACCCTGTAGTGGGGGTTATACAAGTACAGCAGCAGGCCCAGCACAGAGAGCCCACAGGCTGCTCAGATGAAGCTGAAGAAATGAACTGAGCTGAAAAAAACCCTCAAAACCCAGAGACTTCCTCAACTGTTCAACTGCTCGGTGTGTCGGGAGGGTGCGTGGCAGGTTTTACTTTTGAAGATGGGGTGTATAGGAAGGGCAGGCTTCCCTCAAAAGGAAGTGCAAAAATCAATTCCTTAACCATACTCTTCTCCATTTTTTTTTCCACATGTAAAGAAATGCAACTCCAATCAAATTTGTCTGAAGATTGGGAAAAAAACATATAGTGAAAGAGATAGCCAAACTTCTAATTTTTTTAACATTTGAGAGGAAATCTGGTGTCCTGGGTAGATGCAAAGGCATGGAGGTGGGAAGTTTTATTTTTTATTTCAGCAGTCAACCATGATTATATTCTCAGAAGTTATGCTTAATGCTGTGGGGAAAAAAGCAGGGCATCCTTTACATGCCAGCTTTACTTTATTGTCTGCCACTTTTCTTTATTTTCTTACTTTTCTTTATTTTCCATCAAATTTTAAACTGTAGTGTTTAAAAGTAGAAGAATAGGATTATATGGAGAGAATTTAAAGTGAGAAGATTATAATGTGCAATTTCCATTTTTGCTATAAGGAAGAATTTTCTTCGTAGCAAAGAGAAACCTCTTTTCTCTTTGGGATATGGGATGGATATGGGAGCCATCTGCAGTTTTTCAGCCTGCCGCTTCTTTAAAAAGATGTTTTCCAGATGGATTGGTATCAGGTGTGCAGTGCCATGTGATTTAGGTGTTGCTATGGCAACAACTCCTTTTAGATAGGATGACAGAGACTATAATTACACTTAAAAAATGCTGTGCCCAGTGTGATAACCTTCAGGAAATAAGCCATAGCCTCACTCAGACCTAGGTCTATCTGTGTGGCTTCCCAGGATGGTTGCTGCAAGCCGCACATTACACACGGCTGCTGGAGGAAGATTTTCCTGCCCTGTCCCATTCAGTGTGACACATAGACTTAGATCAGCTCTACCAGCGTAGGCGGACAGACTAGATCCTTTCTCCTGCCCTCCCTGCCCAGCAACTTTCTCATGTAACAGCAAAACAGGAGAGCTACTGAAGGCCCACGTAGTCGAGTTCCAGCTGCCCTAGCTAGAACGAGAGGCACATTGGGAGCCCAACTTAAATGCCTCTATGTACACGCACGCAGCGTGGGGAATAAACAAGGGAACTGGAGATGTGTGTGCAGTTGCAGGGCCATGATCTCACTGCAATTACTGAGACATGGTGGGACAGCTGTAATGACTGGAACGTGGCCATGGATGGCTTTAGGCTTTTTAGGAAGGGCTGGCCTGGCAGGCAAGGTGGTGGAGTTGCTCTTTATGTGAGACAGCAACTGGAATGTATGGAGCTCAGCATAGGGGAGGACGAAGCGCAAACCAAGAGCCGGTGGGTGAGGATTCAAGGGCAGGCCAACTGGGGCAACACTGTGGTGGGTGTTTACTACAGGCCTCCTGACCAGGGAGAGGAAGTGGATGAGGCCTTCTACAGGCAGCTGCAAGTAGCCTCATCATCACAGGCCCTGGTCCTTCTAGGAGACTTCCACCATGCTGATGTCTGCTGCGCTGACCACACAGCTAGGAGCAGACAGTCCAGGAGGTCCCTGCAGAACATTGCAGATAGCTTCCTGATGCAGGTGGTTGATGAGCCAACAAGAGGAGGGGCGCTGCTAGACCTGATACTAACCAACAGAGATGGTCAGTGGGAAGTGTGAAGACCAGGGGCAGTCTTGGCTGCAGTGACCATGAGACGCTGGAGTTCACAATCCTGTGTGGAGGAAGCTGGACAAAAGTAGGATTGCAGCCCTGGACTTCAAGAGAGATAACTTTGACCTCTTCAGGGAGCTCCTTAGAGGAGGGGGCAGGGTCCTAGAAGGAAAGGAGGTCCAGGAGAGTTGGCTAATATTCAAACACCGCTTTCTCCAAGCTCAGGATCGGTGCATTCCTACAAGGAGTCGAGCAAGGCGGGCAGAAGACCTGCGTGAATGAGCAAGGAGCTGTTGGGTAAACTTAAAGAGAAAAAGAGCACATAGATAATGTGGAAGAAGGGCCAGACCACATAGGAACATTGTCAAGAGAAGGCAGAGTCACCTTTTTTGCTTCTTTCTTTACTGCTGAGCCTGTTCCCCATGAACTACAGAGCCCAGACACAAGAGAGAAAACCGAGAGAGGAAGACTTTCCACTGGTCAAGGGGGATTGCTTAGGCAAACTGGACACCTATAAATCTATTGCCTGTGAACAGCAATGTTTGCTTTGCTTCTGGACCAGCATCTTTGTGATCAGCCTATGGACAATGGCACACCCCAGCCTTTGTCTCTACCTTCCACAAATCTCACAGCAGTATTTAAAATGAAATGACTTAAAATTCAAAGTGCTGCTTGCTCAATTTTTGTATTTCACCAATCCTAACACTGCAACTGCATATTTATCTTTTCACAGTGCAGACAGTAACAACATTACATTTGCTCCTGTGCTTTTGCAGAATTAGGCCCACCAATTAGCTGATGCTCTGCTCAATGATGCTTATGTTGTTTGACCTTTTGTCTATCACAGTCTGTAGATTCCTGGGGTTTTGCCTCAGACCAAGTAATTTCGCAGTTGACATGAAGAATAATAAGTTCTGCAAAATGTATTAGCGTGAGGTCTGCATTGGTAAGGAAAGAGGAGGTTTGCTGAGGAGCTGGGGAATGATGACATGGGTTCAAGGTCAAAAGGGACGGGGCCAAAGCAGCAGCACCTTTCTGCCCCAATTCCTCTGTTGTAGTTAAAGCTTCGGAGGAGGAGGAAGGAGCCCCACACTCAGTCCTCCTAGGCAGTCCGTAGGCAGGATAGTGGTATGAGTAGCAAAGTGAATCCTGTTTTGTCACAGCTTGCTGTGTCTTTACTCTTTCAGACCCCTCAGAGGTTCTGGGCTCTAGGCCATGTTTGCGGAACATACCCGCAGGAACAGAAACTAGTGTATCAGGTAGTTAGAGGAGGTCAGATAGCAAAGAAATGTCTAGTGTTTGTTAGAGAAAATGTTAATGGAGTTTGATAAAGGAAGTAAAACCTTCTAAGTACCTTAGATCTTGCAAATTTCTACTGTTTAGTGGCTCTTGATCTTTTAAGTTGCTAAATCCATAGAAGTCAAAAATACTCGACGCATTTTGGCGTTTAGTCTGGAAACCTGACTATTTCGACCTGTAATGTACTGGTGGTCTCTCTTAAGCCTTCAAGTGATATTTTGAAAAATTAAATTAGAAAATAAGATTGAATAATCTATAATGGACTCAGTTTTAAAGAGTGTCTAAGTATGTGCATGCAGCTATAAAAATTAAACACTTGACTGATCATTCTGATAAACTGGAGCTATGTGGTGTAATGGTTGATAGTGCTGCAGTTTTGGAGTTCAAGCATCGCTTGATTGTATAGTGCAGTGCATGTATTGATTTGCCATTATCCACTATTGTATTGGAGATGTTCTTTACTAGGTAGAAGGCGGGCTCTACTACAATAAATAAATGTTAAATAATTAAAAGTGAGTAAAATTAGTAGTCTTTCAACTCAGTTTTGGTATGTCCTCAGTCTGTTAAGTATGTGCCCATCTTCTGTGTTCAGAAGCCAGGACTGGAGGACTGCAGCAGTCAAATTCTCAAAATGATTTTTCTCCCATTGACTCTGAATGATGCTTGCCAATGAATTTGCAGGCAGTGAGCTGTAAGGAACATTTCAAAATATGGAAACAAAACGATGTGTAATACAGGAATCAAATAGTTTGAAAAATTCCATATCAAAACTAGAAATCAGATTTCTTCATGCAATGCAGCGAAGAGCACAAACACTGATATGAAGAATGATTGAAATCTGAGGAATGGTAAATAAGAGCAAAAACTCTATTTGATAAAAGGATGTCAAGGATGTCAATTGGTTGCTTTGCATCTACCTGTGTTAAAGAGACTGGAAAATACCAGCTAAGGCTACTACAGATAGGAAAGTCAAACGCTGTATTGTTTGGCTTAAAAGTGCAATTTTCCTTACATGAGAAAACTGTGTCACAGAAAGTCATTTAACTTACTAATTATTGCATAATTCTTTGCATATCTACTCCCGATATCTTGATTTCTTGCTCCTCTACAGGAAAAGGATTTTCTTTCTGCTTTCCCTGTATTCCTCTAAGCAATAGAAGCACAGGACCAAAAAAAAAATCTGAAAACCAAATTCAGCGCCAGCCCCATTCAGAGTAACAAGGTTAATCTTTCTGATGCCTAACTTAAGTACCACATACTTTATCTCTCTGCATATCTCATAACCTAACAGGAATCTACGACTATGCCCAGTTTCAAAAAAATAGACATTCTCTGAATACCGAGTCCTGCTGGTTCAGACACTTGAAGGCTCCTCACCTTCTTTTACACTCATTGGAGTGTTTGGAAGGGTATATACCTGGAAACACCAGGTAATTCACCTTCTCACCCTGCTTTGTGCATTGCCACATGAAGTTAAACATGGCTTAGCAGAGTGTGCTGGCAGCAAGAAAGGCCAAGGGGATACTGGGCTGTGGTTTTTTGACTGCATCTGGAAGTTTGTGTCCAGTGTTGCTGTCCCTAGCCCGCTTCGCCACCCCCTTACCCTGCATTTCAAGAAGGATCTTGATAAATTAGAGCAGGAGAGCCTCCAACAGTTGGGGCTGGAGTTTTGTCAAATGAGGAGAGGCTGAGGGGCTGGGGCTTGATCAGCTTGGGTAAGTATTTGGGGGCCCTCAAAGCAGGTTTTTCATGGTTTGTCATGGTTCTCAAAGTTACAGGACAGTGTACTCTGTGTAACCAACTTTATTTGCACAAGCTCATTAGGTAAAAAACAAACAAGGGCTTTGTCTCTTCTTGGTAGACCAGCATAAATTGTTAATTCTCTAATGACTTAATTTATTCATTTGCTAATTCATGTACTTATGAGCAAAACAACTACCTAAGGAGCAGTGAAACTGCTCACCCTTCCTCCTCCATCACAATGTGGACGTCCCCTGAATTATGCCCGGAAGCACAAGGGCCTCAGCAATCCAGGTGGATCCTCTTCAAAGGCTATTGGGGAGAATCACAGGATGGTTCTGTTTGGAAGGGAGCAGATGTATTTGCACCTTCCAGCTCAGACATTTGGTCTATACCATCCCTATTGGTTACTTCTTACTGGGTAAGAACTTTCTTAAATCTGGAGAGCTTGGGTTTTATCAGGTCTTAAAAGCAGTTACATATAAACTGCAAGGGTCGCAGATGTGGTTCTTTCTGTTCTTGAATATCTGGCATTCATGTTGCTCTAGCTTTGCCTAATGGTTCGGCTCCCAGCATAAACTAGGTCTGCATGAGGCGTGTTACATTCAACTCCTGAGCAGGAGTTGAGTAAACAGCCACACCTATCCACACCTAGGAAAGGTGACTGAGAAGAGGGAGCCAGGAGGACAAGAGATAATGGTCATAAACTGGAGCATGACAGGGCAGTTTTAGACTTGGCATAAAGAAAAGCTTTTTCCCCACGAAACAGGTTGTCCAGGGAGCTAGTGGAATCTCCATCCATGGAGATATTGAAAATCCATCTGGAAAAAGCCTTGAGCAGCCTGGGAAGAATTCAGTGTTAACCTTGCTTTGAGCAGGAGTTTGGAGAAGATGACCTCCTGAGAAACCTTCCAACCTGAATTATTCTATGATTTTATATCACCAGGTTTTCAGTCTTACTTCATCCTATGCTTGTAGCTCTATCCCAGACACCTCTCCTGGCTGGATATCCTGTGCCATCCTTGCAGACCTATGAGTAGCGCACAATATCATTGCTGTTCTTCACCAAGAGAGCCTTGCCATGATGGAAAGCATGGCCTTTTTGAGATGTTAAAGACTATTTGGGAAAAAATGACCTTGTTTTCATTATGGAGTTCCTTAACCAGGATTTGTAGGCTGTCCAAACAAGAAAATATTTGCTTTCCTTTTATGCTGCCACCTGTTTTCTTTAGCATGGCATTCTGTTGTTTTGAACATTGCTACAAATCTGGAAGCTAGCTTTAACTTCTTGTAATGACAGCTAGCAAGAAGCCAGAGTGATAATTAGCAGGAAGGCAGAACTGCATTCCAAAAAACATCTACATTTCCCTGGATTGGTTTAGTATAAGAAAAAAAAAAGTTTTATTTCTGCTATGACAAGTGAAGAAATGATATCATCTAGTTTTATAGCCTCAAATTTGTACAAAAAACTTGTACACAGCCCAAAATAAATTGGAACAATTTCTGAGAGCAGAAACAGGAAATCCGCCAAAGATGATGAATGCATGTTTGTTTTTACAAAAAAAAAGAAAAAAAAAAGAAGGAAAAAAAAAACATATTGAAAGAAACTTTTAAGCCTCATAGACCAAAAACTGTAGCCACTGGAAAGATCAATCTGTGTAAAATCCTGCCTCAATAGAGAAGCCCTTGATAAAGTAAAAAAAGTGTTTCTTGTTTCTTGCCCAGCCGCCACTTCTACAGATTGTCCACCGGTGTTCATAGCGACACACTCTGTGGCCTTGTAAATCTGTAATTTACAGTTTACACTGTGTGTCTGGAAGATGATTTTGACCCATGCTAGAAGTGTAAATTATTGGTTTCCACATCCTTGCCTCTTCCATTTACTCCTATCTGAACAAAACTCATTTTGTTGACCTGTTTTCCCTATTAGATGGGTGCTTGCTTCTTTCCTAGGAGACTGACATTTGGAAGCAAGTATCAGCAGATCATGGCCTGCTGAAGAGAGTATCTACCAGAGTCTGCTTCCCTGCAGACCTTTCTTGGTGTCTTATCTGTTTGTTAAGCATTTGGCAAGGTCAAATAAGAGACTTTGCTTTGTTTTAATTAGACTTTTGATTTGTCCCAGAAGAAGTGACCCTAATTCATTTTGATATGCTGAACTCTTTTTGGAACACTAGACAGGAACTAGTTTGAACTTGTTAGTTGGACTAGTTTTTCCTAATTATATTACTTCTTCACTTCCCCTCCTCAGCTGACTTCAAGAAAAAAGTCAGAAAACTTATGCCTAACTTTCTGTGGCAAGGGAGTCAGAATCCATGTAGAATGGGGAGACACAATGACAGCATAAGAAGGACCCATGAATAGTCTGAAATAATGATTTGATTAATAAAATAATGTGAAATAAAGTTAGGAAAATTGCGAATTTCTTTCTTTTTCTAAAAGGGACAAAAAGGTCAGATTTATAATGTGGACTGGTGTCATATAAAGCTTCTAAAATCGTGATGAAGTTGATTAAGTATGTACCAAAGAGACTGTCTTAAGGCCAATGTTAAATCTTTGATAATGCTTCTTTTTGTATAAAATGTTAATTTTGGAACTAAAATTTGGTAGATTCTTCTAGAATAAGGAGAACGAGGAGTTCCTCCCTGGAAATACAAAGACCTCAACTTGGAAATGGGGAAGAATCATCAGTCTCTTCAATCAAAAGCCTCTTTTTATAATCCACTTATATGTGCATTGAGAAATGTTAATCAAGTCATTGCTGTTTTCTTAGAAATTGCTAAGACCTGACCAATTTAAATTTCAGTGATTAACTTGGAATTGAGAATTTCACTCCAAAAAGTCACATGAACAAGCATTTGTAGGGGTTGGGTAAATAGAGTTTCTGTCGATTAAGAGATGGACCTTCTTTGATGCATGAAAAAGTACTTGTGGGCATCAGTTTAGACTTTGTAGTGTGCTGATCCAGCTCTTAAAGTCTGTGCCACTTGTCAGTTTGGGAATAGAGATATGAGATACAGGTGACAGAGAAATGCTAAACACAGAAAATAATGCTCAGAATTTACAAAGGTAAGTACCTAGTTATCCTCTATTTATTTATTTTAGACATGTAAGTGATCAGTTTTTCTGCATTTCAGTGTTTCTAACAGCCTAACCTCTTACATTTTTTCCTAGGACTCTGATTCCAATGATCCTGACAGATGCGTGTAGAGCATTTGAAATTCACTGAAGGCTGGCATGACATTTTCCTGGGTTTAGTTGCATAAGAACCATCTAAAAATTCTTCCGGAGTAACTAATCACTGTCTGACAAATCCAAATAATATGTGTAATTGAAAACTGACTCTTCAGCTTCCTTTTAATCCTATTCCTTTATTTGCAGTAACTCTTCACAAGCACGGGCATATTCTAATAAACAATACCTTAGGGAGACGAGAAAAATGGAATTGCAAGTTATAGTGAGACAATAAGTAGCAAGTAGAGGCAATGATACCTGTCCTTAGTATGTGTTGGTCTTGGTGTCCTTAGTATGTGTTGGCTGTGTTGTGATTGATCTCATCTGCTTTCGCTTACAGAAGTAGGTAGATATGTAAGTTTTGTTGCAACTGTTGTCCCTAAGACATCTAGACAGCTCACTGAGATCCTCTTCAGTATCAGTATCTCGCTAATGTAATATTTGCAAAGCAAGGAAAAATGTCTTTCAGAGAAATAATCAGCAGTTTCTTGAAGCACGGTCAATGCTTCTAGTGTCAAGTCAGACTTAAATAAACATCTAGTGCTTCATTTAATTCCATTTTGGGTTTAATTGTGTTTGTTTTAGCCCTGACAGCTCAGTGCTGTGAATGTTTGTTAACCAATTAGTTGGAAGTTGATTAGACAAGAGGGCAGGCGAGAATTCAAGGTTTGTGGGAACAAAGTGGGCACTGCCATTAAGGTAGTCATTTGGAAATGTGGAAGTTGTGAATGTTGGACTGTCTTCAAAGGCTTTTCTTCATTTACATGAAATAATTATTGCCTATATTACAGAAGTAATCTTTCAATTTTGAGCATAGTATTTTTCCTCCAGATTTCAAGTGTGGCATGACTGATGCCAGTCCTGCCCCCAGCTCCAGTGATTTCTTTTATTTATTTCCTCAAAGAGCACATTGCGTTAGAGACTTAAGTATAGCAAACTTAGGTTGACCTCAGTAAGGGTAGAATTTCAGTTACAATACTTCCATTCTCTCCTGCACAATGGAAGGTGCTGTTGCTCTGCTTTATCTCTTTCTTAGCGGTCAGAGCACTCTGCCAGGAGATAGCAGCTCAAGGCAGCTTTTCTGCAGTTGGTAGGTGTTCCCCTCTGGACATGTTTTCAAAAGGAGGGCTGAGTGCTGCTTTGTGGCTTGAAGGAATCATGGCAGAGGAGATGATTTCTTCATCTGCTGGAATGAGAGGTGAGTAGCTGGAGGCACTTCCTGGCAATCCAGAGCAAGGAAAAGATTCTACCTGTGGGTAGGATCCTTAGCCATGCCCTTCTCCTAAGTATTATCTTTTTAGATACTTCCAGATGGCTCCTCTTTCATATATGAGATCTAGTGGTTGAACCAATTTTCTGGAGCATTAAACTTGGTAGAGGGTGCTTTGGCATCTACTACTGCAGTTTGGATTCTTTCTGTTTTTCAGGACTTGTACCTAAACTGAGGGTGTCCTGTCACCCATCTTACATGTATGTGTGCCCTTGGCTGGGGAGGGAAGAAGAATCCTATCCCAGGTGCTATGAAGTGCAGGTATGTGAAACAAGAGGCCACATGATCTCCAGGGACAGTAGTATACCATCATCATGACAGTCTACTCAACGCTTAACTTTCCACATAGCTGCTCACAGTAACCTTGAATCCGTCTCTATTCACTTTAGAGAGAAGGAATTTTGCATGAGCCTTAGTGTGAACCTGAACAGTTCCATATCTAGTGGCAACCTCAGAAGTTTTCAACCCTTATGCTGTAGCTTTAATAACTATGATAACAGTATTTAGAGATTAGAAGGAAAGAATCTTGATGACATATATCCTCAGACACCCGTGAGGGATCTTGATCTCCGCAGAAGTATCCACAACTAATAATACATAAAATAAATTAAAAAGGTCCTGAAACGTGAAATATGTAAGCATTTCATTTATAAAACTGTGTTGTGGACATTAATGCAATATTTCCTGGTATAATTCAATTAAAAGCTTTGCACAAAATGACTTGGTTCACCCGAAAAAAAAAATTAGTTTGGACCAGAAGTTGAAATTCAAAATTCTCCATGTAGCTGAGATTACTAATTTCAGTGAACTCAATTTGAGAAAACCTTTTTTTATATAGTAAAAAAGATAAATAAATAGAACTTTTTACTATAAAATTCATTGAGGAAAGGTCTCAGCATTAATATTATTTGAGAAATAAATTTAATAAAATGAGAAATTGTTTCTGAATGACATGTCAGAATAGGCTTTCCACAACGTAAACATTACATTGCTAGGAGCAGTAAATGCTCTCACTGCTGCAAGATCAGTGAAGTTTTTCTGAGTTTACAGATAATAATCTGTACTGGGCAAACTTTCTCTGAAACATCATGCTGCATATTAGGAAGCTGTTAGATCAGTAGCTCATCAGGCACCAAGCCACTTGTCCAAAGTGTGAAAATGTGGCTGCTGAGTCACGCTTTTAGAGGCTGCAATTACAGCTCAGAAGATCTATCCTTTAGCTGGCGCAAACAGAAACCCTGGGGAGCTGCAAGGATGTATTTTATATATATACTTTTTGAACTTTAAATTAAAAAAGAGAGAACTGATCAGCAGACCTTTTGTATGTGCATGTTGTTTTCTGCCTCTCCTCAGCACTTCGGTACCTATAAAGCAGCTAAAATAAAGACACAAAATGTCAGGTTTGAAAGGGCATGTGTGAGAAAGCATTTTGGGCTAAGGATGTGGTTCAGAGCACTGACTGTGCCAGAAGTTTGTCCAGTAATATATCAGCCGAGGCAAAACAACATGATTCTTTGGACTTTAGAGGCGAGCAGCAGATTCTGAATGAGAGAAGATTTGCAATTTTGTGCTGCCCTAATGATGTCGGGCATGATTTATTGAAGGGAGAGGAAAAAGAAGGAATGAAAAGAGGCTGGAAAGGCGAATGAGGCTGTAGCCATTACGTTAACCCATGCGCCTTGTGTGAGTGCATCCACATGATTGAGCCACGTGCTTCCCTTTCCTGCCTCTGCATCACAGCTGTGTGAGACCCTGATAACGTTTGCTCTCTCCCTGCGCTTGCACTAGTCTCTTCAGATGCTGATTCTTAATTAGGCTCCCCTTCTGCTTCAACTTTCCCAACTCTACTTGTAGAATAAATGAAGCATATCTTGTAACCAGTAGCCAAGGATTGCTCTGCCCTTGAAGTTTTCTGGGTTATGTTAATTAAATACAACCAATAAAATAGGCATAATCAACAAGCACAAGAAGAAAACTAATTTTACAAAACCCTAAAAGCTTCAGGGAAGGTTGCAGTTTCTTTCCTGTAAAATTATGCATTTTTTATTGTATCAGTTACCATTTGAAAAATGTTGAGGATGAAGGTTGAGAAATGGCACTATTAACTTGACAGCATTTTGAAATCCAGTGGTCTCTCCATAATGAGCTGACATTTACTTCAAAATGCTGATCTTTGTTTTATTATCCTACTAACTTTATGGAGAGTAATTGTCTCTAACTAGTGTGTGTTGAACAGCTGGGTGATTTCTGAGTCCTTTGCAAAATTCATGCTATGTTTCATGAAGTATTGCATAAACGTACAGAGGAGAGAGTGTTCATCCAAGAGAAAATATGGGGAAGAGAACATTATATGGGACAGGCATTGAACTGTTGGATAGGTCAGCATAGACTTTAGCATGGTTTCATACTATACCCAAGCAAGTACATAGATGATTTCAAAATTAAACTAATAAAAATTACTTAAACAAGTTATTTAATTTTTTTCCTCTTCTTTTTATGTCTAGCTTAAACATTTGAAATAGAGATGACAGTGCAAAAAAGGACGATATATCTAGGCAAGATATATTCTGCTAACTGACTTTTTGATTCCGCTGACTTCCACTAAAATGTCCCATTTTACACAAGCTCCTTTCACTTCAGTAACAAAATAACTGGATGGCGTGAACAGCATGTGAGCTGTGATCTCAGCTGTCCTGGTGTACGTGCAGAGGAACTTGACTCTTGTGACACTGCTCTGGATTTACAACAGTAAGATTTTGCTCAGCTTGAGTCCTCTGTGTTTGAAGAAACCTATCCAATGGCAAATAAAAACACTTCTTTCTCCCAGCCCTCTACTTGTGGATGACTGGTCCTTGAAAAATGTCAAGTAGAGGCTTTCTTGAGCTTGTACAAAACATTTGAGTTACTTCCTTGACTAAGAAGATCATTTTTCTTCAGTGTTCTTTTTTTCTTTTTTTTTTCCTGCTGACGTAGTTTGCACAGAAAGGCCTTTTTTATTTGTATAGTTTCAAGTTGTTTGTTTCAGCTTTGTAGATTTTTAAAAGCAGAAAGGATTTTCTGGTAGAAGTTTGCTTTTCTAATAGTAGTGTGTCTGCAAGTTATTTTTGAGGAGATGTTGGGAGCCAGAGCTGCCGTTACCTTCCTGGACGTTCCTCTCTGCTAACAGCTCCAGAAGCAGCTTTCTCATTGAGTTCACATCCAGAAAGACCATGCAGTGGGACCAAAAGCACCTGCCTGAACCAATGAACTTTTACGTACCCCTCATGTAGGAGAGGGAGGGACAAAAATGGGCCAAACTGGCCAACTGGCTGCAGTAGGTGACACACTTTCCTGCAGGCCCGTCCGTTCTCCATGCAAAACAGCTGAACGCTAATACAAAATGAAACAGCATGGTTATTTCCAGGTTACCTTCTTGACTGCTGAACAACTCAGTATGTATAGATGCTCAAATATTAGGTGTGTTGTAAAGATGTTCTGCAAGTTGAGTGGGAAATATTTTTTATCTCATGCAAATGTGAAAGCACTTTTTTATGCAATAGTGTCATCATGATTGGTTATGGACAGGTTCTGTGTTACAGCTTCTGGTAGCAGAACAGCCCCTGCCTTTGGATAGCCCCAGCTTGCTTTCTTACCCAGGGTCCTGCAACCTCTGTGGTGACTGTAGCAGCACAGCTCACACAGAGAGTCCTTCTGCTTTGCTAGGGAGAGTTCACTCTAAGGCACTGTTGTTAAGGACTGAGGCCACAAAGCTTGTTTTTATACCAGAAATGCCCTAAATGGAAACACTGAAGTACAGGAATCTGCCTGTGGGACTTGTGCTTCTGTATGTGAATGCATAGTTTATTTAGCTGTTGGAAATGTGCTCAAGTTTTGTTTCTGTTGTGGCAACAATTCAGCTTTCCTGTGGCATTTTGCTGTGGTCAGCTGAAAGACAGACATTGAGATCATATTCCAGTTGCTTTTCCATATCTCTAGTACTCCTCAACCTCCTTTTGCTGTCTTGTAAGTGGTTTTTTTCTTAGGCTCTTACTCATCTGCTATATTCTACCAATTGTGCTATTCAGTTTAGGGTGTTGTTTAAACTATCTTACAAGATTTCATAATCACGTTTCATTTCCCATGAACTTTAAAGTTAAGCATGTCTGCACACTGCTCTCAACAAACAAAGCAAAACGAAAAACATTCTTTTATTTAAAGGTATTCTTTGCCTTGCTGACCTTATCCTGTTTGCTGGGCTTTCGCACGCTCAGAAGTTGTCTTTGCTTTTCTAGGCCATCTGAAACACTAGAGTAAGAAATTTCATGGTTTAATAAATTAGGTTAGATAGTTGTTTTTTGGGTTTTTTTTTAATTACCTGGAGCGTATATGTTCAAACTTGGTCTTTTGGCTGCAACTGTTGGCTCTTCACCAGAAGACTGGCCTCTGCCCTGTGCGTGCAGAGTCGGGTGCAGTTTCTCTGCAGGTTGCATCTTCCTTCTGCAGAGAGGAAGCGTGATTCACGGGGCGAAATGGGGCAGAGCCACTCTTCATGGGGACCTTCAAATGCAGAGTGCCAAGCCTGCATTTGGAAATAAATGCAGCATACATACAGCTTGGTGAAAGGTTGGATCTTTTGGACTGCTTCTAAGAAAATTCAGAATAATTTCTGCATTTTTGAGAAAAGAAAAAGAGGTAGGAATAAAGCAAACCTTTCAATAGGTTATTTTTAAAGTGAACTATAAAAATGTAATAAAAAAGATCACAGAAAAATGTTTCCTATGGACACTATGGTGTCAGGAGTTGTTTTAGAAAAAAGTGATCATCTGCAGAAAGATCTGCCACCATCCGCTATTGCAGATTAATGGGACACTCAAAAGAGGAAGTGCAGGGGGATTTGCTCTGTTCCAATGTTAAGTGGAGTTTAGAAGAGAAAAGTATATCTCTCTAAAGATAGCCTTTCAATAGGAAAGCATGGCAAGCATCATTCGTATTTTTGTTTTTGACCTTTCAAGGATACAGGTCTTAATGCAGAAATAAGTGGCAGCATATAAAAAAAAGTAAAATTTTTGAGTACTATAACAGTATTAACAGGATCCCCATAGATTTTTAAGTGTAACTTAGGGTAATTTCCAGGGTTTTGTTTTGAAAAGCTCAGCCCAATACTTAAGCAACAAAAACTCCCATGGAATTTCCATTAAGTAGTGCAATTTGGTTTGTGTGTTTGTGGGGAAGATGTAGCTTTGTAGAATGTCCTCCAGAAATGCTTTTATGCTGGTTCCAGCCTGTCTAAAAGCAGGAATATCAGTCTACAAAAAGATTGGCTCACTGATAATGGCTATCTATTTTCCTCCTCTTCCTGTCTGTGGTTTATAAGACAGAATGGGGAAATATCCACTTGTGAGAGATTTGCATGAAAAAAAAAGGAGAGAGATTAATTTACATTGCTGGGTGTCAGGATGTAATATGATTATGCTGGCAAAGCTAAAAAAGAAAATCTTCAGAGCTCATAGAAATTTTAGAGGAGGTCATGAGCTTTAGAGGAGGTCATTGCAGATGGAGAAAAAAAAAATGTTTCTGAGCGCTGAGCAGTTCCTGAACTCACATTTTAACACAGGTATACATTTAACACAGGTATACATGCTGGCCAAAGCATGTGGAGGCTACAAATATTAAGAGTAGCTTGTGGTGGTAGTTTAATATAAAAGGTTGTGCATAGAGGAATAAAAACTTCGAAAAATTATTCTTAGCCTCAACCCTAAATTGGTTTTTGCAAGAGCCTCTTTCCTCAGCACCGAGGTGCCGTCAGCACAGGGATGGGGAAGGCAGTTGTTGTGGTCTGGGATATTAGGACAGAAGAGGTAAAAAAAGAGGAGAGAAAGTCCTTGGCACAGGATTCTAGGAAGAGGGGATGCAGGGCTGACATTGCATCCCTTGGGAAGCAAGGAGGGAATTGATTTGGGAGGATTCCCGCTCTCCTGCACAGCCTCTGTGGCTGGCAGGTCAGACCAGCTTGGCCAAAGCGCAAAGTGGAAACGCAGAGGAACCTGTCTGGGATAGAGACGAGCAAGACCTGGGGTGTCCCGGTCTCCTAACGCTTTAGGAAATATCTTGCTTGTTCCTTTTGCTGCTCCTTGTGAAATAATTGCTGAGTTTGATAGGGCAAAATTAAGCTCATCTCTAATTCAGAATATAGCAGCCAAAACTGCTAAAAATAAAAAGCCAATGAAATAGAAAGCTTATTGTTAAACTTTTAAACCAAGGAAGCAAGTGCCTGTCAACTAATGTTATTTGTAGGACAGGACATTAGTCTTACTGTCAGTGTCATAAAATGAGACGTGACTGTTCCTTCTCTCTCTTACATGCTGTTCCCCACCCCTCCACCTTTCCTTAAGCTTCGATGGCCCACGTCGACTAAGCGAGTTAAACAGAAGTACTGCGCTTGGTTGCATTCCAGCTAAAAAAATAGCTTCAAGGATTTTGTTGTACTTGAATCAAGGCATTTATGAAAAAGAAACTTTTTTTTCTTTTCTCCTTTTCCTCTTATAAATGATGCTGTTTGCACTGGTTGTTTTCACAGCCTTATCATCATTTGAGATATATATTTTTTCTTGGTTCTTTTTTAGAGCATTTACTGAGGTGTTTTGATAGTAGGGAATGTTTACTGGAGGATCATTTACCCAAATGGAAAAGGCTCTTTGAAAGTAATCTACATTAATGAGGGCTATTTATAATTGAATTAATTACAAATACACTAGTAATTCAACTACGTGGAGATTATTTGACTGTCAGCCGAGTACATGGCTTGGAAATGACTGTTTAGTTTGTAGGTGGCTGTGCTTGGACAACAGGACATGTTTGGAGGTAGGGATTTGTTTTCAACTTTTACAAAGTCAACAAAGGTGACTTTTTGTGAGTTATTTTCCCCCCTTGCCTAGTAGGCACAGGGAAACAATAAAATCGTTACTTAAGTATATTTTACCAGCATTTTGACTGAAATACATCTATTTTACTAAAATAATCTATGACTGAAGCTTTAAGATCAAAAAGCTGTTTAATGTTCTCAAGTAAGAGCACTGGGAGGTAATAGAAATGATTCATACCTTCATAAAATGGAAGTATATTGAAAAGTTAAAGAAATTAAACCAAAAAAAATGCCAGGTATAATTCCACTGACTTGTTCGGGCTTAGAAATGGTATGATTTTTGCCTATTAGGCCTATTAGGCCTAGGGAAAAAGAGAGAGACTCTGAGATGGTACAAAAGTCAGGAAGGTTTATAAATTACTCTGATCAATTGTATTGATTCAGCAAAGACAGAGGAAACAAATGGAGTCATCTAAAAACAGGAAGGCAGGAGCAAGTAGAATACTGCAGTTAAACCCTTCAACTAAAGGATGAAATACATCCAGAAAAGGTTATGGGGACGAAGTTCTTAGTGTGTAACGTGGCTAATCATGTAGTGTATTTGTTTCTGTCACTAGTCCTCTAGAGATTGTGAGTTCATGGGTATTTTTTTTATTTATTTGAAATTCTGTTTCATGTGTGCTATTCAGTGGAGCAGGGTAGATCAGACCTATTTCCAGAAAAATTAGGGACGTGGTGCTCTAAATATTTGTGCTCCTGTATTCTCTATCATGTGGAAAATTTAGATACATTTTTCTCACAATTTTTAAATGTTCTGGCAGATAAGTAAATCTGAGAGTTGTCTTATTCTGATATTTCGCATCTGCACACATGCATAAACCCCGTGAGATGTCTCTATTAAAATTCAGCCATTTGTTTCTAGTGCAGGCAAAGAACCAAGGAATTGTGCTGGCGGATGTCTGATCCACGGGAGACAATCCTCATCTCCAGGTCTGAGTGGGACAAATCTGACTCAGTGATCACTAAAGAGTCAACACTAAGTGAACACCAGAAAGCACATTTCTAGTTCTATCTCCTTTCTTTATTAGCAAACTTGAATGGAAGGAAGAAGCCTTTCAATTATAGCTTGATTCAAACAGGTTTTGCATGTGATTGTTAAACATGTGCATAGCATTCACTCCTGAGAGTGAAGCCCATTCACTCATCTAGGTAAAGTTATATATATGCATAACTGCAGGTTCAAAATCTGAATTTACCGTATCGGTATATTTCAGTGGGTTGTAATTGATTGAATTAGTTTTTTTACTTGTAATGTAAAATATTCTGCATATATAATTGCAAAGCCTTGTGAATCAAGGTCATTATTTAGTATAAATTATAAGGCTTAAAGGAAGACCCATTTCTAAAATCTCAGTCTGTTTTCTTGTGTGAGTAGATGAGGCAGATTTTTCTATTTGTAATTTCATTAACATCAAGATTGAACACGTATGCTTCAGGGAGTATGAGCAGAGTGGAATTGTATTAGAATAAACATGATGAATGTAGGAAAACAAAATGAAAAAATGATTAATTTCATATTCATGTTGAAAAACTTTTGTATGTATGTGAAGCAAAAATATGTGCTATAAAATATATATTTGCATATATAAAAAGTATATATTCAACATGCAGAGCAGAAGAAGGAGGATGGGGTTGAGGGATCCAGCTGTAAAAGATAAGTTTAGAACACAATGCAGAAAAGTAGTAGAACATAAATTCCACAAATGCAGCCTTATGTCCTCCTTATTTTTCCTTTTTGTCAGTGTTGAAGTCACCAAGATGCCAAGCACAGCAGTAGGAAACTTTGGTAGCTCATAAAGGGATGATTCAGTGCAACACAGTGACTTGCAGTCCGGAGTTAGTTGAACTTACATTATATTAGAATATACGTGTCAAATAGCTGTTTTTTGTTGGGACTCACTTGGAAGTTGTCAGACTGCTGTGAAAATCCCAGTGAGAATCCCTCTGAGAAAAGGCTGAGCCGAAATGATTTTGTAGAACTTTCCAGCGCCTTTGAGACTAAAGACATGGTGAAGACAATGGTTTTAGAGAAAATATCTTCTAATAGTTAGAAAAATGTAATTGGAAAAAAAATGGACAAACTTTTGAGTATACCAACTCTGCTCCAGGTTAACATAGCTTTATAGGATTGTTCCCCAATAGCTCACTTTCATATTTGCAAAATCAAAGACCTTTTACTGCACTTGAGCTAATAGAATAATATTTTATTAACTAACTAAACATTTATTGCATCCTGCAAACACGGTTTGCATTCCAACATCCTATCCACTGAGTAATGCCAAACAAAGTATTTTCTTTTATATTTCCAGAAGCATTTGTGAGTGAGCTAGAAGATTAGTTCAGGAAAACTGGATCATTTGGAGGGTAATAGAAGCAACTGAAGCAAGACATGGAATAAATAATTATGGAGGGAAATAACTGGGCAGAGACGTCACAACAAAACAAAGATCTTGTGTTGCCTGAAACCATGGGAAACCTTTAAATAGGGGAGAGTTTTGGGTGAAATGCTGGAGGATGGTGGCAGAATCTCCTAGCACCTATCAGGCTGGTAGTTGCCTAGTGCGAATAGGGTAGAATAGGTACTTGCAACAACAGTAGACATTATTCATGTGTTCAAAGTTGTCAACAGCTTTGCTTTTCAAGCTGGTTATTAGGGAAGCCAGTCAAATAATACAGAGCTGAGGAGTGTTAGATTTAGAAACTCTCTTATGACAGTGACAAGCAGGCTTTGCTGCAGCTTGCTGGCCTAAAGAAAATAAAATTAACCATGTACTTTGATTGCTCAGTGAGGGTAGGGGATTTATTTGACTTGGTTTTAAAAGCTATATTCAGACCTGCATGAGTAATTAGTAATGAGCTGCTAATTTTCACTTCATTTTTAGGTGTTTAGGTTTGTTTGTTTTCTTTAGGACTGGTTGCTGTGAGTAATTCTTGGTCTACAGATAGAGATGTTTCTTGCATGTGTTTGGCAGGATGCAAACCAGAATATAGAAGAAGAAAAAAAAAGTTTTGCTCCAACTTAAAAGAGAGAATTGGTTTTTGGATGTGGTTACACTTTATCTCTTCTGAATGGTTCAGCAGACATTAAACAGCAAAACAGGAGAGACTATTCTCTCCTGTTTTACAGCAAAGAAACACTAGGAATTTGACTGCACAATTAGCTAAGCAATAGGGTTTCCATATCACTAAAGTGCAATTGAGTCTGCCCCTTAAGAGAATCTGAAAGCCTGCATAGAGCAAGCAAGGCTCTTTGGGAGCGATTCAGGACAATCTGGGGTTGATTCTAGCACATTGTATATTCACCAGTGTACGTTAAACTGTGTTTAAGCCAATATGAATCTGCCAAAAGAAATTTCCCTGAGTTTCACTAGAAAACAAAGAGCTAAATTTCACTTTATCTATTTTTAAGTGCTTATAAACCAATTAAATCAGTTCTTCATATTTTTGCTGTTATTTTTCAAAAAGTTAAAAATACAGCTAAAATACAGGAAGGAGAATCATACAAATAAGATGTAATATCTTAAAAATATAATTATGGAATATTATCTGGCCATGACAAAGATAATAAAATCAAAAATCAGCTTTCATTTACTTAGCTAAAACAATAGAGTGCTTCCGAGAGCTTCTCCGTGTTTCTTAATTAGATGGTCGGATATTTTAAGGACTGAGGGACTTGGGAAGGTGCCTGGTGCCGGTGACACGTGGCTGCTGCTGGCTGCCAGGCTGCTGTCACCTACCGGCGTGAGCTGCTGCGGGGCCTGCGGGCCTCGCGCTGGCGATGGAGCCCGTTCTCCAAGGCTCCCTGCGCCCCTGGGAGGCTGCCGGAGGCCTGGAGCAGGGCTCTGCTGCCTCAGGAGCTGCGGGCAGGGAGGGGTGAGGCCCGTCGGGGCAGGAGCTCGTGCTGCACCCGCTCGTTCCCTGCGGAGCCACGCGCGGTTCTGTAGGAGTCCGTCTGTGCTCCGGCACAAAGGCTGGGCGCAGTTCAACAAGGCTTGGCTGCTAATCCAATCCCAATCTACTGGGAGAGGTCCGCAGTGCCCCTTCACTCTGCCCATCCAAATTGGTCTCCTGAGATGGTCCCCAAAATTTATCATGGCTCTCCCTCTCTGCCTCCCACTTGCTGTCCAAATAAGCTCCTTTTTATGTGATTCCTTTCTGTTGTCTCAATAAGGTTCCAGAGCTCTCTTTTTCTCCGGGATCTTTCTTCCTCTGGGGCAGACCCTCAGTTAGTCTCGTCTTCTCTTTGCCTAGAAGCAGTTTCAGACCCCAGTGCCTCTCCCCTTGCACTCCCTGACTTGCAGTTCTTCGTGCCAACACATTCCCGCTGGGTGCCCTTGGTGACTCCTGCTCTTCTCTAGGAATTCCCAGGCGGATCTCAGCTCCTAGGGACCTCCCTGTCCATCCTGGTGTGCTCTGATTCACTCTGGCTTTGGTGGAAATGTTCCTCAGTCATCTCAGTAAGGTCACGAGTAGACTAGGGCATTCTCCATTAAGAGAATTTGGGTGCATATGTGTGCTTATTATGTGCTTAGGATCATCCTATTCTTAGATACATGTGCTAAATTATAAACGAAACTTCTCTCAGTTGCCTTTTATACTGCACTGCACTAAGTGCCTTATTGGAGTGCATAATGTGAGTGGACTAAAACATGTCACAAGCAGTTTGCTCTCTCAGCCTCTTCCTCTTTCTTCCTCTGCAGAAGTATTTTTTTTCTGCAGAAAGAGCAAGCAGAGATCTAAATTACTGTCAGACTCCACTGAAGGATACGGTAATGACATAAGCGTATACCAGATTGCATAGCTATTTATTTATCCAGGAAATGTTCCTGGGATTCTGGAGCAACATGTATCAAAGGAGAGAGAAAAAAAAAAGCATTTTCATTCTTGCTTCTTGCTCAAATAATTCACAACACAGAGAGGACAAGGATATTGGAGAGCACGAAGTAAAGAGCCTGTGGTAAATTAGCTAGATAGAAAGAAATAATTCCTAAATTACTCCTCAAGCATCTTCCTGCGGGTAGGCAAGCTTCTCTTGGACATCAGCCTGGACATAATTTTCATTGGAAGAGTGGGGCTTTGTGGCTGAACTTAAAGCATACTGCATATATGTGGGAACAGCAGATACCTACACACCAATATACCACAGCAAGTGAAAACTCTGCGAGGATGAATGGCCAAAATATAGGAGGAGGAATTTGGTTTGACTTTTTTCCATGGAGCTTCAATTCTTATTCCATAGTAGGGGACAAATATGATTTCTTTCCAGCATAGTTGATGCATCAGACTTTTCTTGATGCTGCAGTGCATTTCCTGTGGAGGAAGCTTGTGGCTATCGCTGCTCTTGTCAGCTGGAGGCGCTGGAATGTGACTTGCTTTCTTGCCGGGTATTGACTGCCTTCAACTGGTGGCACTTCATTTATTACTTGCTGCAGATAACTTCTGATTCAGTCGTCTGTATCATGACCTTTTCCTTTCTTTCCCTTCTTTTCTTTCACAGTTGGAAATCTGTATCATTACTTGGTACCGTTATTAGTTTTGTAATATCTTCTTCTGTGAATCAGAGCACTGTATGTACTTGCTGTCAAACACAGCTCACAGTAGACTTGTTTTGTTCTGTATATCAATAAACCTCTTAAATAATGCCACTCTTACAGACCACTCTTAAAGAATGCAAGGACAAGATTTATCTAGAAATTCTGTTGCATCAAGGACTCAAACTGACCCTTCCAGGTTGTATTCTACAGCTTTGCCCAGCTTTTGGATTCTCTGCCTCAAACTGTTGAGCATCTGGGCAACATGATCAAGGTCTTGGACTTCGTTCAATGCTTCTGAGATCTCCAAGGCAGGGAATAGAGGAATGGTGCAGTCATGGTATCCCAAGTTGACCAATTTGGGACTAAGTGATAAAAAGTACTGAAAATTGTGTAGGAAAGTCATTTTTGCATCTAGTGATTTTACCAGTGAGGCAAAGGTAAAGTGGGTCACATACCCAGAGCAGAAGAACAAAGTAAGGAAATAGATACTTGCCGACGTTGGGAAGAAACAAACTTTCAAATGTCATCCCAAGAACATCACATGATATATGTACTATAGCATCCCAGGCTGAGACAGAATGTATAGAAGGACTCAGACATGCTCCTGCATTGTAGATTCCCTAAGACAGGATGTGTGGGGAAACAGCTCAGGAATTGCTGAACCAACTTGAGGTGGAGAGACCATCTCACTAGCTGCTGGAAAACCAAATGATCTTTCTGATATGAAAAAGGATTTCATATTCAACTTTAGAAATGTATCAGAAACAGTAAAGCTGGGGAATCTGTTTTTTTCCTGAGTACTTCTCTTTTAACTTTCATTAGCTGTATTGCTTGGCAATTACTATGAAATGTGTGGTCCTGTATATTAAGTGCAAACACAGTAAAATCTCCTGTATTTGATTATAAAATTGGCATAGACCACTTGCTTATGTTTCTGTGTGATTCCCGGTACTAGGCTTATAAGTATGTTACAAATTTTATTCATATGTAATGCGTAACAGTGATTTTCTCACAAAAACTGTTGTGCAAGTGCCCAACGTAGGGTTAGTCTCTGCAGCAGTCTCTGGAATGCATTCCTTAAAGACATGAACATGTGCGTTTTTTTTCCTTTTAAGTGGTCCAGGACCATTTCAGAAGAAAACACGAGGATTATGTAAGCCTGTATAATGAGAATGTTATAATTCTAGCTGGCATTTTTAGGAAGAGGAAGCAAAGGCATCGGGAAGTAGCTGCAGCATAAGAGGATATGAAAGCACAGCAACTGCAAGGAGATGTGGTTTTCACTGCAGTTGCACTGTGGGAAGCATCTCATAAAGTAAGTTGTCAGATGACATTACTTGGAAACTTGTAGGCTTTTGGGGGGAAAAGAGCTTGAAGAGCACTGTTACTGCTTACAAATGAAAAAAGATTTTTTTTTTCTGAATAAAGATGTTTAAATTAAGTTGACAATACAGTAACAGACCATCAAGACACAAATTCAGTCTGTCTGGTTGGAACAGTCTCATTTTGCCATTCTGTTTTTCCAGTGTTTGTGAGAGGTGCATTATTTAGTTTGTTCTTACTAATGGGCCTTCAGAAGAAAACTGGGTTTGGAAAGTGTAAGTTTCTCGCTGATAGTGCAGACACAGGCTATTCATAAGAGCTAAGAGAGAACTTTCTGAAAGGACAGAAGTATCTTGAGCAGCAAGGAGTGATGTGTTTGGTCTTTCCACCTTCTGCACGGAGTGGCAGCAATACTAGTGTCAGGAACCTCTTGACATTTCCTGAGGAAATGTTTGTCCTTCCAAGCAGAACAACAGCAGTATTTTGTCTCTGTATACGACAGAAAAAAGACCAGAAGAAAAAAGAGATTTCACAAATACGTACAGTGGTGATTTATATACTTCCTAATAGATCGGGGAAGGGAGAGACAGCACTGACATTTAGTGTGGACTGTGGCAGCAGTTACAGCTGAGAGCTGTGAAACACTCTTCTTCCCAATCCTCAGCAAAACCATCGTGCTAGTTTCCAGAGCCTTATTTGTTCTCTGCCTTTGTCATTTACTTTAAATAATTTTTTATCAGCTGTATGACTCATTTTCTCCCAAGAGGCAAAAAACAGTAGCTTGTATGTCGTTGTTTTGTCTGAAGACACTTCTTTAAATGTCACATAGATACACTAATCGCTTTTTATTTTTGGTTGGAACTGACTGTTTCCTTCTCCCTCATATATGGGGGGCAGGATCTGTTGTGCAGTCCTTGGTCCAACAGCATTTCCAGGTGGCTGTATGACATAAACTTAGTACCCCCCACCACCACTGAGCACCATGTCATGGCCCAGTAGTGGGGTACAAAACCAGCCTGTTCCTATGGAGTAGCCATGCAGTAGTATTTGGGCTACCTTTTGTAATTTATCACACCTGTCAAAGTCTTTGGTCTCGTGTTTTAGTAGGAGAGGTTTTTGTGGGAAGTTCATCTGTCTTCCTACTGCTGACCCTCTGCAAGAGTCTTCTTCCTCACCTGACCCCATTTCTTACCTGGTCCTCCCCTCTCTTGCCTTTGGGCTGCCTGCTTTTTGCTACTGAAAAAGAAACAGGGAAGTAGGGAGTCTTCTGCTTGAGAAATCTGTCACTCTTCTTTTAGAACTATGTACTGTCTCCAGTCTGATGAGCAGTGATGAGGGAAGAAAATGACAACAATAATTTGGGAAGTTGAGAGAGGCAACTACATGCTGGCACTGGCAAGATGTAACCCTCTTTAACTTGGATAAGTCTTAAGTGAAATATGTTCAGTGAAGCTGACGGAGATGTTGCCAGCAGGAGGACTGGAACTGGGAAAACAGATGCTATGAGCACTGTGATTATTATTTAGTCTGTAAGAAAGCATGAAAAATGCTAGACATAAAACATGTGAGAAGATGCCAGCCTCAAAAAAAGATATCTATTTGCTGATAGAAATGATTAAAAAAAATAAAGCTAGAAAACAGATGAAGAGTGCAGGAGCTCTGCACCCTTACCTGGGTAGAGGCCTTAGAAATACTATTGCAAGACAGAACAGACTTCTTACAACATTAAAGAAATAAGTATGTTTTATATATAGTACAGTAATGACTTATTCTGAATATGGACTGTCATATGTTGGAGGGAAGGAATAGTTCCAAAATGGACTTAAGTTTTGATATGTAATGTCATTTCTAAGCCTGCTGGAATAACCCCTCTTCTTTCAAATAATCCTAGAGAACATCCTATGTCCCCCCCACTTAAAAAGTGTCCTAGCTCAGCGGCTGGCACGTAACTTTGAACTCAGTGCTCAGCCTCAGTTATCAACACAAAGATGAAAAGGTAATGGCAACTACTAAATATAAAAGAATAGCATCTACTCAGTATAAAAGGATAGTGCCCTTTTATTATTTTTAGATAGTACATTTGACTTGTGGCTACCGGATTGATGGCTAATGGCGGGGTGATTTCCTCTCTGACAAATGTCCCATGATTTGTCTCTGCACAATCTCTTAATCAAATACGTAACTCGGGATTCAAGTACATGAAAGCATGCCCGACTGTGTCCTTCACTGTCTTTCAAAGTGGCCTAATATTATGCAGTGAAGGGAGATTACATCATGGGGGAAAGAAATGGGCTAGAGAGAAAGGTCCTCAGCTTCGCACAAGTCTTTGGTGGGTTGTGATACCAGGGTCTGTTCGTTGTAGACCTTTACATGAGTAAGAGTCAGGTCAGAACAGGATTGTCCCACTGAACTGCAGAACCCCAAAATGCAGCAACTTCAACAGTGCTGGGAGCAGGGGCTGGCAGCTGCACCAAGCAGAGGAAGGCCCTGGGTAGTTTCTGTTCTGTTCAGTAGAATATACAGTCTTTTTACGTGCTCTTGTGTTAATGTAGGGAACTATACTTAGCACAACTACAACGAATACAAACACCCACAAAACGCTATGGGCCAGGGTCTGTACATTTTGATTCATTCCGCTTATTTTTGGTATATCCTGTCACCTATTTTAATGAATACATTATAGAATGCTATATCTAAACTGGAATATCAGAACTCATCTTGTATATTTTCTCAGAAGTGGAATTTTCTAGAATGTCCACTTACAGTTTTTACAGTTCTACTGCTTATGGAAAAGGTTTCTTTTGACTTGGTCTGACTGCTTTCATGTGGGGTTGAAACCAGGTCCTTAGGTCAGAACTTTCAGTTACTGATTTCAGTTTAAAAAAGTGCTTTATTTACATGTTCAAGTCATCCTTCAGACTTGCAGATTTTATTCATGCTTTTGTTTCCTGGCAAGAAACGTTAGTGCATTTAGAGATATAAAGAAGATTTAAGATTATTTCAGCTGGAACGAGACAGTGGGTAGTAAGTTTAAGAGAGAAAAGAAGAATGTTCTTTTTGGTTGAAACACATGGTCAGCATCACAGTCAAAGCTCTGCCCAAGAAATAAGAGCACTAATATTTCTGTATCTTGTAAACATTCCATAAAGATGATTGTATGGCATTTTGCTTCATAAATGAAGAAAACTAAAATAATTGAGGCTTTTCTTAACATGTCTTCTTTGAAGTATGGCCACTTATCAATCACCAGCTGATAGTCTATCAGATGAATTTCCAGCCCTGTCTCTGTCCCTTCCTGTGTAAAGTACTGACCTCTTTTACACGAAGGAACAGCACTTGGGTTCTCACGTTAAGACCCACACACATACATGGCAGGAAAATATTTTTAATTGAGCAATTCATGTCTAATTACTGGAAATGACTCTTTTAACTACCAGAAATTATTATGTATAATTCTTCTAGGACTTTTTTTTTTGTGATTCTTAATAACACAGTCACTAATTGCAGTTTTCCCAGATTATCTGTGTGGCTTCATGCAGCCAAGCACTACTACTGCCTCCTCCTACAGGTGTTCTCATTTCAGCTGCTGCCCTGGGGTGTGAATCCCGCACACACACCTGTGTCTCATCCAAAAACCATTTTAGTCTGCTTGGGTCTTACCATTCAATTCAGTGGGCTTTGCAACAGGCATAGAGTGAATTGAGTACTGTTGGTTCTGTTATTTCTGGGATTAAATTATTTATTAGGGAAAAAAAGTCGCATGCACAAGCTGAGGGTAAGATAAGCCAACAAGGTATTTCTGTAAGAATAGAGGAAGAAGATGACTTCCTATTTTCAGGATAAAGAAGTGTTATGGAGATTTTTGTTCTTAGTTATCTGAGAAGACTCTTTTGCATAATTTACTCCCCTGTGGAAGGATTTTGTTTCAGCCTAAACAAGCTTCATAGTAAAGAAAATGTGCTACTTCTCAGAGACAAGGTGATCAAGTTTCAGTTCCCATCCAAGTGATTATCTGGCACAAGCCTTTAAAATGAGCGAGGAAGGGTCAGGTCAAAAAAGACGTACAAGTGTCTGTTAGAAAGGTCCGTGGCTGACTATTTACAGGCTTCTTGTAGGCAAAGAGCAATTCACGCTGTTAGTCAGTGTTTGTGCTGGCATGCAGGTGCAGATGGAAACATAAGAAATGCAGAAGGATTCTTTTTTGCTTTTTTTTTTTTTTCTTTCCTGGAGCAGAGATGAAGCTTTGGCTCCCCATAGTGCACTATGTGACATTTACCAATAAAAGACCTACTGGGCAAAGCCCATGGCTGCTGTATTGTGGAGCAGGTGATTAGCATAGCTCTTGAAGAAGCACTTCATGTTTCATGCCAGGCTACAGCTGTTTGCTTTTTATCTTTGTTCTGTATGCAGATGCTGCTATGAGGAAAGAAGTCAGCAATGACTGATGTGGAGCCTGTGGTCACAGATTTTGCAGCCTCGGGAAGGGCAGGACGCCGGAACGCCCTGCCGGATATTCTGGGCTCTCCTGCTGGTGCAGGGACTTCAGACCTGCCGCACAAGCTGGCCGAGCTCTCCGTTTCAGAAGGTAACGCCTGCGTGCTCGTCAGCCAGACATTCCTATGCAATCATCCTTTGCTTTCTGCTTAAGACGTGGACAACTGATGACAATGCTAATATTTCTCATCCAGGTTAAATTCAACATTCCAAAGCAGCTATCACACGTACATCTTAATGAGACATGGTAGTTTTATCCCAGACCGAGTCTGTTGTGCCCACCCTCACATTCAGCGTTGAGGAGGCTGGAGAACGTGTGTTGGGAACTGAATTCCAGTTGCAATGAACAAGCAGCTGCAGTGTTACCCTGATGGGCAGCTGGTTAAGCCATCACTCTAACAATAAAGTAGAGTCTTCTTAGCACAAAACAGCAAGCTCTGTTGTTAATCCCATTCCAGCTGCCATCCCAGCTCAGGTATATAAATTAAGAGTATCCTAGAGGCTGTGCTGACTTAACCCGCTATTAGGCTTCCAACAGGGCAGCTGAGGGCCGTGTTGTATTTCACCATGCCCAGGTCTCTATATTAGTCCAGTAATGGGTTGTGGTTATTGACTTAGGTCCAGTCAACACTAGGTTTACACTGAGTTCTTTTAACTTTCAAGGGCATTTTAGATATGACTCTTTCCACTGCTCAAATGAAGTGGATCAAAAAAAATCTGATCTCTAATGCCTATGAAATGGGAATTATAGGCCGACCCTTCATATGTGTTGCCCCCCACTTTCAGGTTCTGATTTGTAAATAACTTTCTCTCTTGTGCTGTCGCTGTTGCTGCTCTGATGAATCTCACTGCGACCGATCTCCCACTTCCAACAGCAGCAGTGATGTGAGGGTGGTGCCGTGGGGGAGGCAGAGAGGATGACCCAGGCATCTGAGCTGGAAGTAGGTTATAGAAGAGATTCCCAGGCTGCAAAGGTGCATATCCTGTTCGCATGTGGGTCCGCTGCAGATCAGTTACTTGATGCAGTTAGAGGATGTGGAGTGTAGCTTCCTAAAGCACCATAAATGTTGAGAGGGATTGCGTATTGCTTAGACTACAAGCTAGTGGAAGAGAGCAGGCAGCAGCAGCGCATCCAGGAGGAGTGACAGATTCACTACCTGCTGGCCTGAACCCAAGAAAGAGAGGAAAAAACAAGAATCAGAAAGGGTACTGGGAGGAGGCAATATTGTTGCCCAGGAGAAGGGCAACAACGTAGGAAGGAGAGAAGAGGGCAGAGGGAGATACAAAGTGAAAATGAGAAAGATAGCATGGATGGTCTAATCTGCTTGGGCATGGAACTGCTGAGCCGTAGGAAGGGTGACTGGAAATCTGGGAGGACAAGCGCCGTGCCCGAGTCCCTGCAAGGCAGTGCTCAGCCCTGGGAGTCCAGAGGCAATGAAGCCAAGTTCATCCATCTTGGCTTTGAAGGGGACATTCTCCTTAGGAACTTGGAAAGTTTATCCCTGCAGGTCCGCTCATTCTTGTGCATGTGACTGGAGCACTGAAAATCCACTCCAATTATAGAGAATCACTTACATTTAATGTTTTTATTTCCGTTTCCAAACAGCTCTTTCACCTGGCACAGCTTGTACACAGTGACCAAGGGTCAGATTCCAGCAGGAGAGAACTGCTTCCTTTCCAAAAGGGGGAGGCAGGCTGGAACCGAGAATGTTATTAGTATCAAGGACTGTGGAAATAAAGCTCTTAAATTAACCGCTCCGACCCATTGAAACATTAGTTTCTGTATTACATAAAACTAACCTTCATATTGTTTAAAGCAGTGAACCTTGAGGGAGACGCACATAACCATGTTAAACAAAGCACAACAGATAAAACAGCTGTTGATAAGTTTTTCATGTTTGTTTCATTTTGACCTCTGGAAAGTTTAGTTGAAAAGAATATAGCTTTCAGTGCATGGAAAATTTCTGTCTTCAATCTCTTTTTCCCCCCCAGATAAAAATAAACATGGAAGAGTTGAAAGAAATGTTACGGCACAGCATAAAATACGTACTTAGCCTTCCAGACAGAATAACCCTCCTCTCCTGGTGCCTATTCAGTGCCTTATGAGGAAGAAATAAAACACAGCTACAACAGTTTGAGAAAAATGTACTTTTTTAACAAATATAAAGACCAGCATTGGATTTGAAGAGCAATATAGAGCATGGAATTATCCTTTGCTTTTGTCAAGGGCAAATAGCTGTACCAGGGCATGTCTAGAAGGAGCAGTTTCTGTTACCAGCAATTCCCAGCAGTCATAATAGGAAGCGTATAGAGGATGCAGGTCAGCCCACTGTGACTACTGGGCACCTGAGCAGCAACTCAGGTGTTTTGGTTGGGAATGGGGAATTTCACAAGTATCAAATGGGGATCAAAAGTATCATAGCTCCATCTTGTTGTAAGTTAAATTGTCAATGAGACAGCAACCGAATCTTCAACAAACTGGAAGGAAAGTCTGGAGACTTAAATACTGTAACTGTGAAACAGTTTGTGAAATATTTGTTATTTTAACAGGTAAGTTTTTTTTTTCTGTTCATGGTTGTAACAATAAGTCATTAAAAAAAAAAGGAAAAAAAAAAGTTGTTTCCAACCAATGAGTTTGGAGGTTGGATAAATGAGAAAAATGAAGGAAGAAAGAAATGTAGTGAATGTAGTTCTATAAAGCATGCCTGATACTGTTCTGTTCTCAGGGATCTAGCTAAGGTTGTGGGAAATGCTGTGGAGGACTCTTCCCATCTTGGTTCAGACTTAACTAATGGTCATTGGGTCATACATTTCCCTTCTTGCGGAGATGTCCCTGTCCTAGTGAAAGGCTTGGAACAGGATGTGCTAATATCTTCTGTCTGGCATGAAAGAGGAGACTGCATATATTCTTTATTAATATACACAGATCTTAGCTCTGTGATATAAATTGCTATGTACTATAAAAGTCACGCCAAATTAATGTTCTCACTGTGAGGTACAGGAGGGATTTTGGCACTAGCTATTTATCTCAGAGCCTAAATTCAAAATTAAGACCTTGGGGGTCCTGTCTGCATCCACTGATGTCTAAATTTTAAAGGCCTGAAACTTTTCAAATGTGATCCTGTGGGATGCTTTATAGAGGAGCCACACTGAACTGTTGGTCTTGCTGGTGATCAGAAGGTTAAAGAGGAGTCTGCAAAAAGTTTGTCAGCAGAAAGAGTTGGTCACACTGGCCTCCCACTACCACCAGTGGATGTGGTAATCCACTGTTAATCAGCTGTTCTGTCGATTAAATTCTGTTATTGCCTGGACTTTTCTGAATAACTGCATCTTTCCAGATCTTGATACACTCAGCAGTTTGGTACTTGTGGCGCATGTATGCACTATCAAGTGTGAGGTTACATTTCCTCTAACAAACTATGTTTTCCTCTATCCTGTCTCCAAAGCTCCCGTTATATTAGACCAAGATACATAATTCTTTTGCCTGTTCATGGTGTTTTATGGCAAGACCCTGGGAAAAAAAGTGTTGAAAAAGTGCCCCTTAGAGTATGAATAGTAAGGTGGATAAGACCTGAAGGACAGCATAACTGGATGCACTGAGCAAACCTTTTCTTGCCACCAGAAGACACAGACTGTCACACTTTGGTACAGAAAATGTTCTGGTAGCATTGGTAATGCCATGTGGGACTGGAAGATATTGTGAAAATGATTATTTCACTCACTAGTCCTGCGAACATTCCAGTCCAATCTGTGGAAGAGTGAACTTCCAAAGAAGAACAAAAAAAAAAAAAAAAAAACCCTTCAACTTGTGAAGACAAGGTGAATTCTCCTAGGCATTTCATGGCCAAGAAGGACAATGCACCTGAAACAGAGCAATGCATAAAACTGAATATAATAATAGAAAGTTTTCTCCCATCTGATTCCACTACCAAATGCTCATTGATCAGTATGTGCAAGGAGCACACAAATCAGCACCAACAGGACATGGCTTTTGGAAGATGTTTGTGCAAGTTCTTTATCTTTTAGTTTAAAAGCACTTTCCAAAGCACTTATTGTAGCAATAAAGAGCTGATCCAAACAGTAATCATTAGTAAACCTAAATATTTAGCTGCAATTAGAATGCTGTGAGAATTTTTGTGGTATATATATTTTATTCTGTCTTTTTTAGATGAAGGAGCAGAGGGTGGAGAGGTATCGCCATCCAAAGCATCGCTGGAAAGTCAAGAGTCAGGAGGAAAGAGCAGTGATTCCTAACACCTAAGGACTTGCTGGATTAATGAAACCCATCAACAGACTTTCTAGAGTTTCTCCGTATCACCAGTTCTGAAGTGTGGTAGCAACACAGAAAACATTTTACATCATACTTGTATCTAGATGACATTAACATGGAACTAATGATTTTTTTTCTACAGTAGTCCATCATAAACAATGTTCTACAAATCTAAATGCAATGAGAACTAAAGAATGTATCTGTTGTTTGGGTTTTTTTTTAATAGTTGTAATACTCATCCTAAACAGTCTTCTTTGGTAGTTTCAAAGAGTATAGTTAGCAGATGTGCCAAGTAATGGCTGCTTCAGAATAAAATTTCTATTTCGTAATTTTCCAAAGCAACTTTTTTCTCTCTAACACATAGGTATATTCACTCTTCACCTTAAGATGATATTAAGTATGTATTAAATTACAGAAAACCATCTGTAATTTATTTCTTGAGATTTTTGTTCTCTTTAGGGATATATAGATAGGGTAAAGAAATAAAATATCTTTTTTTTTCTCTCAACTCCTGATTGCAAAAGGTTTTGTATTACTACTTAATCCAGCAGTGTATGTTTTTAACCTCTCTTGCATTTATTCAATTATGCAGACCATCTCAGTTCTCCCATTCCCAGCAGTCTTGCTGCTTCCATCATTTCTGTTCTCAAGCTTAATATTGTAGCTGTTTATGTGTATCTAAAATAAAAGTCACATTTATAAATGACTAAAATTGTTTAATCTCACAGTGGGAAATAAACAGCTATCCTCTTTTCTGCCTTCTGTTGAATCTTTGATGTCTCTCCTTTATGACAAGACTCAAAGCCCTGTAGTTTATAAGTGTATTTCACCTGGTTTGGGTTTATTGTTTGCTCCTGATGGAAACATTTCAGTCACTGTGTTTTTTACAAAGATGTTTTTAAACAAAGCGTCTTTTCCCTCTGCTAAAGACCTTGATTTGTTACAGTGGTCATGCTGCTGAGAGTGCTCAGCATTCATCCCTCGGGTGCGGGAGACCTAGGGTTCACGTGCAGATCTGGCCCTTCACAGCAGCCTGAGGCAGCAGCTTCCTGAAACTTAACCAACATTGGCAGGGTGGTCTTTTCACTTGACCACTCAGTCTCTCCACTGGATTGTAGCCAGCTGGAGGAAGCATCTCTCATAGTTATGTTCCCTGTAGTCCATCTGTAAAGAACTTGTGCATTTATAGCTTGAGGAGAGCTTGTAAGAGGCTACCATTAATACTGTGCATTTATACATGGGTTGTTTTTTACGGACTATTCAGTAAAGATTTCATCCAACTGTTCTCACCTCTTATCTTTACTCATGCAACATGTGCAACATCCCAGACTTACTTCCAAGTTTAAAAAGGTCAAATAGCCTCTTCTACTGGAACAAAACAGGTGGCTTAGGAGGACTGAGGGACTGAACTAACTCACATGGGAGGACCGGGGTTGAAAACCACAGTGGAGAGGTATTCAGTGTATCTACACTACACATTCTTGTGGGTGCAGTCCTATTGCCAGTCCTTTGTTGAACCTTGGTGCATAAATCATAGAATCATTATGGCTGGAAAAGACCTTCAAGAGCATCAAGTTCAACTCTTAAGCCCTTCAACACCCTGCCTGCTAAACCATGTCCCTAAGCACTTCATCTACACATTTCTTAACACTGCCAGGGATGGTGATTCCACCTCTTCCCTGGGCACCTGTTCTTCCAATGCCTGGACATTCTTTCTGTGTAGAGGTATTTTCCTAATATCTAACTTGCATCTCCCCTGGCGCAATTTGAGACCATTTCTTCTTACACTAATCGGGAGGTATTCGGGAAAAGAGATCAACCCCACGCCTCACCACAACCTCCTTTCAGATAATTATAGAGTGATAAGGTCTCCCCTCTCTTCTCCAGACTAAATAATCCCAGCTCCCTCAGAAGCTCTGCATAAAGTAGATCCTTATATAAGCCTGATACAAGCCAGGAGGCCGTTGGTCCTCTAGGCCGCCTAGTCACACTGCTGGCTCATGTTCGGCCAGATGTTGACCAACACCCCCAGATCCTTTTCTGCCACACAGCTCTCCAGCCGCTCTGCTGAGCCACTCTCTGAGAAGTTGTGGAGTCTCCTCTGGAGATCTTCAAAACCTGCCTGGATGCTACCCTGTGCCACGTGCTCTAGGTGTCCCTGCTTGAGCAGAGGCGTTGAACTAGATGATCTCTAGAGGTCTCTTCCAGTCTCAACCATTCTGTGATTAAAGAGGATCAGCCCTAACACCACATAGCCCTCTGGGGAACACTGCTCATGACTGGTCACCAGCTGGATTTAACTCCATTCACCACCACTCTTTGGGCTCGGCCATCCAGCCTTTTCTTCACCCAGCAGAGTATACCTGTGTAAGCCATGAGCTGCCAGCTTCTCCAGGAGAAGGCAGTGGGAGATGGCGTCAAAGGCCTTACTGAAGTATAAGTAGACCACGTTCACAGCCTTTTTCCTCATGCAGTAGGTGGGTCACCTGGTCAAAGAAGGACATCAGGTTGGTCAGGGAGGCAGTCCCCTGGTTGGTGATTGCCTTCCAGATGATCTGCTCCATAACTTTCCTCCATATCAAGCACAGGCTGACAGGCCTGGAAAAGAAGCTTCCTTGATCAGAAATTGAACCCAGGCCTCAGCGGTGAGAACACTGAATCCTGACCACCAGGAATCTCCATATGTTTCTAAATTGGGCCTAGCAGTTAAAAAAAAGATTATATGGATATATGTTATATGGACAAAAAGCCAAAAGTTCTTCATGTTTACCATACAGTCCAGAATACCTTGAAACATAATTTAAAAGAAATTGGTATTGTTATACTAACTATATATGGATGTAGTAAATGCATGATAATAAATGACAGGCCATTTGCCATTACTGATGCACCATCCATTTCAGCATTTGAGGTTCACAGTTTGTATAGAGACCATTTATTTAAATAATACTTGGCTACTGCTATAGAAGAATCATGTATCAAACTATTATCTGATGCTTTTGCTATTTTCAGTTTTCACTCCAGCATATTCATAGTTGTGTCGTGATAACCTACTGTCTGACATCAGAGACAGGGAATGCTATATCCTTCATTATCACACCTATATTGTGAGAAGTCATACAGTCACAACTCAGCTAGTAAATATGACAATAATCGAAGTCATAACCTTCAGGACATTAGTTAGGAACAACACAACTGTGGCTAGAAGATTTTTAAATTATACTTTGTGCATCACACACAGAAAGAAGAGTACTGCAAGATTTAGAAAATTATTTAGGATTGCTGTGTTGCATCAGCTGCTGCGCTGTGTTTGATAAAACCCATGAAAAGGAATATAGAGAAGTGCCAGTAAGCGCCAGATGTTTCTCCATCAGTTTGGCACAGGCCATGTTTGCTGTGCTCGGGAAGCATGAACCCCAGACCCAGTGTGCATTCGTCTGGGTCCACACACCCCTCAGAGCTACACAGACCAACAGGGCTGCAGTTACTTGCCCCAAAGTAGCTTGGGTAGAAATACTAAGCGCTTAACTGTCCTGCCACCTAGTGGGATCTTCAGCGTGCCGGGAAGCTCATGAAAAAGCATAAAGGGCATCAGTTGTTTAACATATCTCATCAGCCTAAGAGCAAAAGCAAAGAGGGTGACAGTTGACGCTTCTAGCACAAGACCATTTGTAGCTCACATGAGACCCTTGCTTCAAGGCTTTTGCTAAGGGTCCAGTTACGGCACTAGCTGTGCTGTACCTCAGCGGCTCTGTAAAATCAGAAAGTTAGGGGATCACAAACAAAATGAAGCTCCAGTGATTTATGTATGCTTGAGAAAATAATCCCAGCTACAAATTCCCAGCTGCATAGTGCTGTTATCAGTAGGTACACAGCTCTCCTTCCCACTCTCTCTCCTTCTGCACATTGGCCTCATTGTTTTCTTGCATAGTCAGCAAGAGTGCATGACATTTCCAGTTCAAGGGCGTGAAAACTCACCGCAGCTGTATGTGCAAAGGAAGGATACTGAGTTTATGAGTACCACAGGGGCAGTCCTGACTTGTAAACTCTCTTAGAAACCAGGTGTCTTAAGTCTAGATTGCAGTGCATTCAAGTTTAAATCCCTGCTCTGCAGTCTGGATTACGGTGTCAATACCACAATAAATGACTGGTTTGTTTGTTTTGGGGGGGGGGGGAGGGTTGTATTTTGTTTTGTTGTTTTTGCATTCTCACAGCTTCACCTTCCCCAGTTGAAGCTTTGAAGCTGTGCTGCTCTGCAAAATAACTAGCACTACCTTTGAGATTTTACTTTGGTTTTGCTTTCCCCCTTCTGTCTGGTGGGGGCCAGCGAGTGTCCCAAAACGATCAGGGAGTGCCTGAAGACACCTAGCAACGCCCACGGTCTCTCCTGTGCTTGTCCTGCGCCACTGCAGAGCTGTAGATCTCTGGCTTTTAAAGACAAGTCTTACATTTTCTGACTGGTTATACAAAGCATGCGTACTGTATTTTTTTTTTCCTTTGGATTAAACGCATACTCCGCAATTTCCTGCCATTTCCAGGGCAGGAGCGGCTGCCGGGCACAAGATGGCGCCCGCGCCCGGCCAACGGTCGCGCCCTGCGCGCGTCCTCTCGCCCCGTGCCGCGCAGCGCCTTCAGTTACAGCAACTTCGGGCTCCCTTCGGCGACGAAGCGAAACGCAGCGCGGCGGCGAGGAAGCCGGGGCAGGAACGGCCCGGCTCCCGCCGAGGCCGAGGAGCCGCTCTCGGCCCGCAGGGGTGGGAGTCAGCGCGCCGCCCGCCCGCCCTTGCTAGTTAAAACGGGAAGCCATCACCCAAACGCATTTTAAGCCGGGAAGATTTCCCTGCGTTTGCAAAGCAGAGCCGTGGCGGTGGTGGGCAGGTGGAGGGTTGTGATGTGCTGCCCACCCATTCCTGCCCAGCAGCCCACAGTAGCTTAGTGCTTTAAGTGTCTAATGCAGGAAACTAACCTCTGATTGCCGCCACGCTCAGTGAAATGAGGGGGCAGAAGGGCAACCGTGCACCCACTGAAAGGGCCACAGAAACCCATGAAGAGGATGGCGTGCCACTGCATGCCACAGCTGTGTCTCCTAAGTCCTGGGAGTGGAAAAGAAGAAAGGAACAGCATGTGACCAGGCAATTAAAGATGGTGTTGCAACCTAAAGTGCAGAAACAAATTTCTTCCAGGCATGTTCTTTTGACTGCCCTTTGAACTCTTGGCTTTGCAGCTTCTTTTTCTTTCATATTTGGACTGTCTTTAGTGGGAATTCCTAGGTGTGTTATAAAGGAAAAATTAAAATGCTGATGTTTAAGGAAGAGTGTGAGGATGGGGAAGATGAAGAACAGTGAGAAGGGGTTGTGTCGCATGTTTCCTCTGCACAGCCCTGGGTAATTTTACCATGACAGCAGAGCTAGTGTCAGCAAAAAGAAGTGACCCTCCTGCCTGCTCAGCTGCTTCTGCCCCTTTGCTGGCTGCAGCACACGTCTCCTGTGACACTGCGTTTCAAAGGTGCTTTTAGAGGCCTTGTTTAACTATTACGAGATTAGATAAGGACTTTGCAATAAGTAATAACAATAATCCTTGCTCTGGATTATGTTTACCACCTCCACGTTTAAGGGAAAGTCTTTTGAAACATGGGCACACATGGATGGATGGAATTAAAGGAATAGTGGTTGCCTCTATACTTTCTCGCTAGCACTTGTTACAGTTCAGTCCAGGATGTGAATCCAGTGGCTGTCCAGACAGGAACTACATCCCTACTCTCTTTTCCTTATATACCTGCATCTTTTGCCAGAGTGGAGTCTGGATTTAACAAAAACATGAAGCCACACTCAAGAAGTTGGATATATTTTCAGGTTTCCCAGTTTAGACTTGCCTGTTGTGACTGTCTCATGTGATTTCTTGCCTAATACGGGATATGGAACTTCTCTGAATTACTTCCTGCATCTTGTCTAATAGCTTGTGGTTGTTTAGTGTATTTTACAATTTGCAGGAACAAAAAGTCTACTAAGGCACACTGAAAATTGTTCTAGCAATTAAGTCTCCTCACAGCTAATGCACACTTCATTTTTAATATAAACTTCTCTAGGCTTAACTTCTAGTCGGGAGAGTTTTCATATCTTCATATCTGGACTGGTGAGTCCACTCTGATTTCTCCTTCTCACTGATTGTCCAAAGAGCAGAGGTGACTGAAGTTGTCCCCAAGCTTATCTTGTTACTATTTAAAGCTGGTAATGCACTATCTTAGCCCTACAAAGAGATAAATTGCTCTACAATTATGCGTTCCAGGACATATATGCATTTAGACTCACGAAGACTCAGAAGTGACTCAACACTTTTTCGCACACCACGTGCACAGGAAGGGTGTGATTATGGCTGCACTCTGTGAATGGCCTGACAAGCTAGGTGTGTAATTCCAGATCATCCAGCATGAGGTGGCATTTCAAAAGCATCTCTGCCTAATCTGCGTGAGACATCTTTCCATTAGCAGTAAGATCCTAAATTCATAACCTAACTAAAACACTAATCAAGAGTGTGGAATGCAGAAATGTCCAAGGGGTGCGTGAGCGCTTCCTCGCACCCCTTGCGAGTTTAGGAGTTTGTGAAAAGGGAATTGCACCAGGCACGAGATTCCAGTTCAGAGGAGACAAATCCCACATGAACACATTTCAAGTGTCATGTGAGGACACAGTTTGGATTTTAGTGAGCTGTGATTCTGTCCTATCAGCCCTTAGCTGGACGGAGCAGACAGGGACTCAGAATTTGTTCAAATGCAGGTTGTTAATGGGGCCGATTATTGCTTTGTGTCTGTTTTCCAAATTTAGTAATTACTCGCTTAAATTTTTAATTCAGTCAAAAATTATTTTGCTTTTTTTATCTAAATCTCAGCTGATTCTGGTTGTGATTGCAGGGTATTAAGCAAATAAGAAACTTCACTGTGGACAAACAAATGTACATTGAGTTATTCTAAAAATTTCTTAAATGCGACCCCTCAGAACTGTATTTTGTTATACTGCAAGGATCTAGTTTGAGAGTGATTACGCTGAAGACGAAATAGTCTCACTTAGTAATTCTTATACAGCCTCCATAGCATATTTTAGGATAATCAAAGGAGAAAAGGACATTTAGACATCACTTGGATCTTTAATACTGTGCAAGTTCTGATTGATGGTGATAAAAATCTCCCCTTTTGTTATAACCTAAAATCCTTGTGCCCTGTAGTACTAACACTCTAATTACACTGCTCTGAACACCAAATCTACACAAATCTTCCAGAATCAGTTGCAAGACATCTGATCTCCGTAAACCTATGTGCTATTTATTCTTCTCTTTATGTACATAAAGATTGTTTTAACTTGATGTGCTCAGCTTATTTATATGCCAAGTTTCTGTCAGAGTTATTATTGCCCAGAAAATAGTTGGTTATTTGAAGACTATTTCTTTCTTTCTCAGTGTGTGACTACATTTGCCAAGGTGAAATTCTGAGAGTCTGGAGAGCTGTTGTCTTGATTGATTTTACAATTACTGCACAGCCATTGTAAGTGATACTTAATATTATGTAAAATGTAACACTTCTGTTACTTTTTTTTTTTTTTTTTTGAGTACAAAAGAAAATAAAGGCAAACATTAAAATAACTAAAGGACTAATAGTACAAAGTTAAAATGATTGCATCTTCAGTAAGTAGAGCTGGCAACCAGGAAAGTAGCTGGCCAGGAAAGCAGTGCAGCCTAATTCTTAAAGACGAGCCTCAGACTTTGGAGTCCTTGAAAGAGTAGCTATAGTAACAATAGATCATAACAACTGCCAAAATACCTTAAGAAGCAGAGAAGACCCTGGAGGTATTTAGTAGCATTTGCTTCCTTCTTTAACGCATTGTAGTCCAGCTTTCCTAGCGGCTTGTCTGATCACAATAAAGGTCTGCTAGTTCGGATTTGTCTTCGTATTCATATTAGGAGGGCAGTCAGGACCCTCCTAATCTCGCATCGCACCGATTTGTAACCTAAGGGAGAGTCTGCAGGAATGAAGGGCACAGTAACAGACCACTCTGTTTTCACTAGTTATCAAGAGGCACCAGAATTAAATTTTAACTAATGCTCTGACATTAGCAAGTCCTGGTCTAAGGTATGCCTTGCTCTTAGAAGGCTCTGGTGTGAATGTGCCCCCTCTGCTCCTGCCTGCACTACCTCACAGGGGTGACTACCTGTCACAGGGTCTTCAGCTCCAGCAAAGCCTCTCCCGTGGCACTGAGGCAGCCCAAACTTCATCTGCACCACTGCTACCTAGGTAGGACCACTCCACACCACTCGTGCACCCGCACCAGTGCTTTCTCCCTGAGATACTCATCACCTTTGCTTAAACTAGGATTTTTAAACAGCAGCCTGTCAATAGACTAAACCTATTATTTTCTACAACTCACCAAGAATACTGAAATAGTTTATTAGTGGGTTTGACAAATGTCTTGGATAACTAGAGGACATTTTACATGTAATTTTAGTCGAGGACTTTCTACTGACTTTTTTGAAATTAGATTTTTCTGCAACACCAAGAAATCACAGCCCTAAAATAACATCATCCCATCTAACACAATAGCAACCAAAATCTGGCCATTTCTGTATTACATTGAGCTGCACTGAGATTTACAGCAGGGATGCAAAACTGGTTAAAATGTCCTGAGAATACCATAGTCTGTTGTCCGTAATGGAGGAAATGTCTTTTCAGCTACACATTATTTTTAGGTTAGTTAATTCAAAAGTAATGTGTGTTGCATGTTTCAATATACAATGAGAATCTTAACAGATTGTATTTTCAAAAGTCACATGGGTAAAATTTCCAGTGTGCCTTCAGGACCCTGAATCACTTTTGGTCTTTCAGCAGGGTTTAATATCTAAAATGCTTTTGAGTGAAATCAGGAAATTAGACTTTGGTGTCACTTCAATTCTTCGTCACATACATGGGTGCAGGATGCTCTGCATTTGTACAGTTTAGGTTTTCTATTGATCCATCTTCAGTTTTGTATGAGTAATGGTTGCTGAAGTAACAGTGTAACCATGTTCCTAATCCCCATTAGCATCCTGTGTTGATATCTCACTGATATTACCCCCGTTAAAGCAGCATACTCTGTATTTTTTTCTGAAGAGCCCAATTATAGAAGGTGTGCTTGAAGTCTTGCATAGCAGAAAGAAATCTGAAATGGATATTGACAAAGACAAAAGGAGAGACAAAGTGTGTGCCACTGTCCTGAATGCACTGTATTTTAATCTAATTTGAAGCATATTTTTTTTTTGTCCCAGGATTCCTTATTTAGTCCTATAACTTGTTATAGTCCTTGTTAATCAGGAACAGATGTTACACAAGAAAAATGGAGTTAGTTTTACTTAAACAATAGAAACATTTGAATAATGGAGTTATCACTAAATTATATGATAGTATAGTATCCACTTAGCTAGTGATCAATCTCTACAAAAGCTAATATTTTATTTCTGGATGGGTTTAATTGAAGGGCAAATGTGCCCATCCTGCTCTGGATCTACAGAGGTACACAGTAGAATGATAAATCTGACTTCAAACACCAGTCTCACCAATTTCACTGCATTTGCATAAGTAAAGTATTAAGCCCTCGGTGACGGGCCATACTGATTAGATTCTCATCAGTTCCCAACATTGATTATGAGTAATCCGCATGAGAGAGTTTCTTGGTCAATATGACAGGAGGCTAGGAGCCATTTTGTGCTGCCCAAGTCTTTCACAAATGCATTATTTTTTCAAAGAGTGACACGTAAAAAGAATGGAAAAAAGCCTGAGGCCAAGAGCCTTGTTGTCTGTATGCCGGAGGGCATGAGAAGGCAGGAATATAATGGGTGGGAAAATGTAACTAAAAGCAACTTTGTGTTTTGTATTCAAAAGCAGAAGGCTAGAGCAGACCCACATGCACCCTGGATGGCCTTTGGAAGCAAGAATTATCTATTACACTGTGCTGTCTTGCCACAGCCAAAACTCAAGCTCATCTCTGAGCAGCAAACTAAAATTCTTGCCAGACACTGCTATCACACTGCTGTTCTGGTGAGCAAAGCATTTGCATAGCTCAAAAAGATGATTTGTACTAGCTGCTGACGTTAGCACAGCTCTCACATAAGGAGCAAATACAGGCCATGAGATGCAGTGGAAACCATTGCTGTCACCTACAAAGGTGTTGGCAATGGAGCACTTCCTAGTGCTCATTTATCCTGCTCCCAATTCATCACTAACAGAGAAAGCTGGGAGCTCACCATCATAAAACCTGGTGTGATGACCAGGGCAGTCTAAGCAGCAGAAGGAACATGGTCAGCCCGTTTTACATCCAAAGCATGGTGTAAAGTGTTAGGGAGTATATTTTGTTTAAGATTATGTACCTCTGCTAACTAGGTATGTTCAGAAATCCAGGTAGAATTAAGCCATAAATGTAGGCGTGAAGGCTTAAATTGTGAAAAATCCTGAAGCAGCTACCTCCCAAGGCCAGGCTAGAAGAAGGTGTAAGACAGACATGTCTTTAAGGAATCCAGCTCCCAGCAGTGAAGTTAATTCAGGAGTTTGACCACACAAAGTCCATGAAGCTGGTACTAAGTAATATGACCCACTGAGTGCAGAGAGCAAAGAGCTCTCCCAGCACTGTGTGCCCACATGAGGATCTGCACCAGGAGGATCAGCAGAGGCTCCAGGATACCCACAGATAATATTTATATAAATAGTGAATTAACTCCATGCTGTCCATACTGGGCCATAAGACATGGACAGTTCAGGAAGATATTGGTAAAACCATTTAGGAATGGTGCATAGCAGGGGAACTAGATGAGTGTGTAGGTCAGTTTGCCTGTACTCAGCTGCCTGGATGGCAGTGGTGAAGCTCTGCAAGGCCATGACTGCAGTGGCGAACGTGCCTACCAGTGGTGAACATCGTTAACTTCTCGAGAATGTAGCTGTGTTGAGAAAACACAGTTTCCAAACTGAACTGGGGTCACTAGTAGTATCTGTGCACAATGTCAGTTCCATATGCATATTTTGGAGATGATCCATGAATGGATATTTTGAAGGCATGGCATTTATTTTTACTGGGAAAAAAAAAAAAAAAAAGACTTGTTTCCTTCCAGACTTATGAAAAAAACATTGGGGGGCTGCTATTTCAAGTGGTCTCCTGGATTTCTGAGCACTAGACAAGGTCTCTCAGAAATACAGATCAGAAAAGCAGCTTGACATAAATGGAGCAGCTGCAGGAGGGCACAGACGACCATCAACATTTTATGTGTTTGTCTGCACTTCAAAGACTGTGGATGGCAAGTGAGGTTAAAGAGAAATAGGTGCATTAGTCCATATCCCTAGTTAGGTTACCAAAGCTATGTTGAGAAGAATGAAATTATATCCTTGGCAGGAAAGAGCGGTTAGGTCTTTCTGAGGAAAAATCAAAGGGTAGCCTATTAAAATAATAACCAAGCAGAAGCATTCATTGCTCTACACTCAAAGAGAGTGATATACTGAAAGGGCCTGAAGGAAATGCAAATGACAGTCAAACTCAACTAAAAACATTAAGCAAATTATTTACACTTCTATTTATAGATAGACCAGGTAGAAAAATTGCTGAGGTTTGCTCCTAAGTTACAGAAAACCCTTTTTACTCAGTTCCTGAGCTTTGCTGTGAGAGCTGAAGAGCCAGATTGGTGCTTATGGAATCTGTCCAAGCCTTGGGTCTGGTAGAGCTGACATTGAGGCTTGAGACAGAGCCGGGCTGCTTTCCGAAAAACACTCAAGAGACAAGGTCACTACCTTGAGTCTTGAATGAATTTCAAAGAACAATGTAACAAAAACGTGCCCCCTCTGTCAGAAATAAAAAAAAATCATATAGCTGAAATAGTTTTTAGGCTCTTTATCTTTTCTGAGTTTCTGAATGCTGCCTGTTTTGGAGGCAAGAGCTAATCTGCAGTCAGCAACAGCACATGGGAAATCCAGGCAGCGTTGGGATAAATGCCATGGGATGGCAGGGGAGTGTGAGCTCCTCCAGTACCAAACTGTTCGCAGAGGTCTTCACGGGAAAGCATTTAGAGAAGGCTCACGTGCTTGGCCGCCGTGGTGGGACCCTGCATCTTTATTCAGTTATTTCGTGCTTGGTATCTGCGTTAGTGGCCGCCTCGTGGGGGGCAGCGCGGCCCGCGGGGTGTCAGAGCTGGGGCTCCCGTGAAGGCAACGTGCTCCGTTTCCCTTCTCCCTCGGCGCGGGGAGCGGGAGCCCCATGGGGCAGCGGTGCCCCCTCCACGCTGGGCTCTGTGCGGGCGGGATGCCGGGCCCCGTGGGGCAGCGGTGCCCCCTTCGCGCTGGGCTCTGTGCGGGCGGGATGCCGGGCCCCGTGGGGCAGCGGTGCCCCCTCCGCGCTGGGCTCTGTGCGGGCGGGATGCCAGGCCCCGTGGGGCAGCGGTGCCCCCTCCGCGCTGGGCTCTGTGCGGGCGGGATGCCAGGCCCCGTGGGGCAGCGGTGCCCCCTTCGCGCTGGGCTCTGTGCGAGCGGGATGCCGGGCCCCGTGGGGCAGCGGTGCCCCCTTCGCGCTGGGCTCTGTGCGAGCGGGATGCCAGGCCCCATGGGGCAGCGGTGCCCCCTCCGCGCTGGGCTCTGTGCGGGCGGGATGCCAGGCCCCATGGGGCAGCGGTGTCCCCTCCGCGCTGGGCTCTGTGCGGGCGGGACGCCCCATGGGGCAGCGGTGCCCCCTCCGCGCTGGGCTCTGTGTGGGCGGGATGCCAGGCCCCATGGGGCAGCGGTGCCCCTCCGCGCTGGGCTCTGTGTGGGCGGGATGCCGGGCCCCGCAGCGCAGCGCGGCCTCCCCTCGCCAGCCGCGTCCCCGGCGCGCGGGAGCGGCGCCCCCCGCGCCTGCCGAGGCCCCGCCGCGCGCGGAGGCCGCGCGGGGGCAGCGGCGCTGGCGCGGCGCCCTCGCCGTTCCCGCCGCCCCCGGGCCGGCCCCGGGGCGGGTCCGCGCGGCCGCGGGCTGCCCCCCCCCCCCCCCCCCCCCCCCCCCCCGCCTATATCTGGGGCCGAGCGGCGGCGGCGCGGCGTTCCCGGCACCTGCAGCCCGCGGCGCGATGGTGGAGGCTTTCTGCGCCACGTGGAAGCTGGTGGACAGCCAGAACTTCGATGAGTACATGAAGGCGCTGGGTAGGGGCGGCGAGGCTGGCAGAGCGCGCGGGCGGCAGCTCGCGCGCACCCGCGCGTACGCGCACCCGCGTGGTTATGCCGGCATCTCTCGGCGTCGCGGGGGAGGCGCAGCGCGCGCCCCGGCTGCGCGGGACAGCGCAAGGTGCGCGCGGCCCCGCGGGGGTCTGCGAGGCCGCCGGGGGATGCGCGGCCCGGCGCGCAGCGGGCGCTGCTGCCAAAGGGCCCGGCCGGAGCAGGAGAGGCAGCTCCGGGGCCGTGTTTGGGCGTGAGGAGCTCGAGGGAGGGCGCGGGGAGGCGGCGGAGGTGCAGGGGGACAGGGATGCAGCGAGTATGCGGTGGAAATGCTGGGGTTAGGGAAAAGAGTGAAGCAGAAAGTAGCTCTTTGCTGTGGTATGTTCAAGTAAGAACTTTCTGTACCACAAAAATGGTAAAGATATATATATATATGTATATAAACAATACCTGATGGCTTTCCTGTGTTGGTTTAGGAGTTGGGTTTGCAACCCGGCAGGTGGGGAATGTGACCAAACCCACTGTGATCATCAGCACCGAGGGGGACAAAGTCATGATCAGGACTCAGAGCACTTTTAAAAACACAGAAATCGGCTTTAAGCTTGGCGAGGAGTTTGATGAAACTACCCCGGATGACAGAAACTGCAAAGTAAGTGAGCTTCCAGGCTGCCCTTGTGTCTTCCCCTTTTTTCCCTTTCATCCCCGGCTCTGTCTCTGAAGGTCTTATCTCAGCATGGCAGGGTCAGATGAAGAGAATATAACTTCTGCTGTCCTGCTCTGAAGGACAGGGGAAAACTTAAAGACAAGACTGCATCTTAACTGCCTCCGTGCATAGCACCTTGTCTGCAGCAGAGTGTTATGTCCACAGCTCCCTTTCTGCCTTCCAGGGCAGAGGAATTCTCCTGGCTCTTCATTTATATTTGTACCAAGTAACTTAAATCTAAAGCTCGTTGGGCATAACTTTCTTCCCCCTGCTGAAATGAAGGAAGTGAAGGAATGCCTTCTCCCTGCACCTCGGGGAGAGTGCTATCCCAAAGCACATCTGAGAGGATGGTGCACGTGGTGCTGGAACTTGCAGAAAATAGCTCATTTCATCCTTGGATGCAGACAAGAACTGTATGGAGCTCTTGTTGAAAACAAGGACGATTCATGGCTTTGGTTTTAAAATGCTTAGGACTACTTTATGATTCCAGCTCCACATGCCTCTATTGAGGAGAATTCAGTAGAATACTGCATGCTTCATATGTGAGTAGAATCTCGAATGCTCCAAATAAATGAGTGTCTTTGTGGTTTTTTTTTTTTTTTTTTTTTTTTTTTGATATCTCACAGTCAGTAGTCACCCTGGACGGAGACAAGCTAGTGCATGTACAGAAATGGGATGGCAAAGAGACAAACTTTGTTAGAGAAATAAAGGATGGCAAAATGGTTATGGTGAGTATAAAAATCACTGAGCACTTACATACACTGCTAACATTCCTCATTTGCATTTATGTCCAGCTTTTTGGACAGATAGTGTTACTTGAACAAAACTTGAAAGTGACTGTTGAGGAAAGCTGGCAGAGGCTTTTCAAATGTTTATTTGCTTTGCTTTGCATTTTGTTTTGACAACTGGAAAAAAATACTGATGGTTTTAGCTAGGCCAGGTTTTTGATTTCCAAGGGGTTAACCACCCTTTCTAGGATTTATGTAAACGCTCAAGCAAAACAACATACAGTTCTGGTGAACTGGAAAATATATAAGATTCTTGCTTATATAGGCAATAATCCATTTTGGATCAGTGCTAATTTAGATTTAAGACTTGCTTTATATATGCATGTGTAAATAGTATTTAATTACCTAGAGTAAGTATTTCTTCAGGATAACATAACTTAAATATGATATGAGGTAATAGCATTCTCACATTTAATAATAAAGGGATTATTCTTTCCAGCTTATTTAAAAATTATGACTAAAATAGCAATTTTGTGTTAAGAATAACCCTTCTTACTTTAAATTCACATCCTCCTCCTGACCTTTCAGGAACAGGAGTATGGTGTAGAAGCAATGGCGTAGAAGTTGCTAAATGTAGTGTCCAGACTTTCTTATACTTATTTTTGACATAGAGATGTGATTTCCAAAAATAAAATCTCTTCAGCCATATTAGTCTATGTGATTTGACTGCTGGAAAAAAAGTTTTATTTTCGAAATGTTTTGGTGAGGGTCTCTATTTTTTTTACAACCCTCTTTGTTTTTAATTATTTGAGCTTCCAAATAATTAAAACCTTAAAGCATACTGTCAGTGCAACACAATATAGCAGGTCATTTAAGGAAAAAATGTGTTTTGTTTTGGAAAATGTCTATATAAACACACTGAAAACCATTCCCTGTGGAAGTCCAATAGTGAGATGCAATATTTCACCTCAAAAAATAGCTCTGAAGTTCACACACTGTAGGTACTGCTTTTAAACATCTGTAGTAACTAAAATGCTCGATAGTCAAATGCATTTATTCTAATGTGATATTCTCCTTAATGCCTAAGCATTGTTGTACAGAATATGAACACAGAGGCTTTGAATCTTGGATTGCACAATTTGCAATGTGATCGGCTTTGAGAAAAAGAAAGTTACAGCTGTGTTACAGCTGTATTACATCAATGCTAAGTTTTAGAAGTTACATTCACAAAGGTAGAAAAATTAAATGGTCACTTAGTTGACTTCTAGAATGTATATTGTGTAGTTTTAAAGTAACAAGGAGAAAGTGCTGTTATGGGATCCAAACTTTGAGTTTTTGCCTCGTGTTCATTTAAAATATCAATAATACAAACCAACTTGTTTTTGTGTAAATTACATAATGTCTTGTCCTACTACGGACTTCTTAGCATTATATACATATGGAAAATGGTTCAGCATCTAACGTATCTGTTTTCCTTGGACTTGCAGACTCTCACTTTTGGTGATGTGGTTGCTGTTCGCCACTATGAGAAAGCGTAGAGCTTACCTGACCTCTATCCATATGGTACTTCTGCTGGATGGATTAATGTACTGTCCGTAACTGAACGTAGCTAAAATGCACACTTCTGGCATGGAAGGTTAATGGGGCAATGGGCTGAGGGGTGGGTGTTTTTTAGAAAATACTTTTTTATGCCATCAAATAGGCAAGCATGTTTTGTGAAGTGCAACAGGTTAAACTTTGCATTAAATGTCTGAAACAATTGCCTCTTTTTTTTTTTCTGTTTTAATAAATGGATCATATTTGATTTGTTTTGACATGGAGATCAAAAGAATTAAAATGTTTTCTAAATCTGTGATCATTTTGCATTTAATGGACTGTATTTTAGTGCTTTGGAGATGTTTTCTGCTCTTTTTCTCAGAAAAAAAAAATTAGGACATGTTAATGCTCTGGTGTATCCACATTTGATAGAGTACACAGGAAATTAATACTTGCCTTTGTTCTATTTAAGTAGTTGCTTTTTGCTAGAGAAATCTACAGCCCTTCTTTTTTAATATCTCTAAACAGATAGATGAGAGGACACATAAGCACTGCTTTCCCCATTCAACAACTCGCTTCTCCTCACTTGGGACTTTATCCAGGGTCTGTTGAACTCCCTTCAGTTTCAGTGGTGTTCTTATATTTTTGTTTTTGAGTTATGAGAGTTTGGGTGTGTGTGTTTTTGTTTGTTTTTTATTTGGTAATATGCAAAAGATTGAAATAAATTGTGGAGGTGGAAGTGATTCACAAGATGGGAGGAAAGTACAAATACAATAGGAGAGAACCAGGGCAACCTCAAGTACAGAGCTTGTCTTCCATTGATCACTAGAGATGTGAGAGGAATACACAGGAAAAATAGTACAAGACAAACTCTGAGCTTCATCTCCTCTAGCTGTATGTTTCAGAGCCTAATCTGTACTGGAGGTCAAAATTTGCACAGTGAGCTATATAAAATTGTGCTTAAGAGAGATCAAAAAGAGGGAAGGGGGAGGAAAAAAAAACTATTCATGAGAAACCTTAAAATAGAAGTGGAAGGAAAAAATGCCCTATGCTTCAGTTTGGTTCTTAAAGCAAGACAAAATTAAAACAGGTTGCTGGCATTCTGGAAGGAAATGTTTAGAAGGTCGCATGTTCCTTGCTGGGACACTGACCCAGTGGACCATACCACTACACTAAGACCTTTTAAGCAAAGATGCAGAGTTTAGCTGGTTGATACTGTGGCAGTGTGACTCCAGAGGGAGGCAGGGAAGGGGATTCTGCTGACTTTGCGAGGTGTAATACTTCACTGTCCTAATTAAGGAAACTGTTTTCTCAAAGATCTATAGCATTTCCCAAAAGAGAAAAGGGATGGGGATGTTTCTTTCAGGCAGCCTCTGTGTGAAAAAAGTAAACCTAATATGAATTATCTCATACTCGTGTTGCTTAGCTGGGTCTCAACTTTCATCAGATGAGCAAGATAAGCCATCCATATTATCCTACCCCTTAGAGGAGAAAACTATTCAAGAAAGCCGGAGTAACTTCCCATTTTACCTAGTTTTCCATCAGAGCAGTGAAAAGTACAACTTTGCTTCAGTGGTGCATGGGACTGGATTCTGCGCATTCAGCCTCTGTTGTAGCAGTATGTTTGAACAGTCTCTTCTCTCCTTAGCTTTCATAAGCTCATTTAAGTACTAATTTCAGTGCCTAATACAGGCTGCATCTGTCTCCCCTCTATTATAGCTTATTCCCCTCTATTAATCATATAACTATTTCCCAACCACTGCTTCCCACAAATCTGGGAACACACACTTTCCTTAATTGCCAGGAAAAGCACACTTGGGTCTCCATTATGGCGTTAATTTTCATGAAAAGTGATTAACAGGGCCATGAAGGAGAAAAATAAGGTTTTTATTAAACATAGAGAAAGCAGTGATAGATTGACAGGATGTGGCTGGAACATCATATAATGAAGGGTAAATATTTTACATTACAATGGCTTTTAAGCCATTCCTTTTCCAATATGCATTGGAAACGCATAAAACCACCAGAAAAGCGGAGACTTTTACCATCCCAAAGAGAAACAGTATTAATGTCAAAACCGAAGGAGGGATAAGAAAAGCAGCCCTTTGGGGAGATCCCAGACACCTAAATAATAATAACAAAATTTAAAAAGCGCCCACCCGCCCGGGCGGCCCCCTGCGCCGCCGCAACGGCTCTAACGGCCGCTCCGCTCCCCGCCCCCTGAGGCGCCGCAACCGCCGCCCGGGCGGCCCCGGCCCCGCCGCGGAGTGGGCCCCGCCGCGGCGCGGGCGGGGCGGCGGCGGGAGGCGGCGCGGGGCCGGGGCTGTGCCGGGCCGGGCCGGGCCGGGCCCGTTCCGTTCCCTCCTCGCCGGGGCGGTGCCGTGGGCCGCAGGAGGCTCCTGCCGCCGCCATGGAGCCGCGGGGGGTCCGCGCCGCCCGGCTGGCCCTCGGCCTGGCGCTGCTCTGCTGCTGGCTGGCGGCGGCCGCGGCGGCGCCGGCGGGCCCGCAGCGCCGCTCCGCAGTGGGTGAGTCCGCCTGCGGGCCGCCCCGCTCGTGCCCGCGCTGGGGGCGGCCCGGGTGCCCGCGCTCCCGGCTTGCCCGCCCTGTCACCGGCTGCCCCAGCCGGGGGTCTTTCCCCTCGGCTCTTCCTCCTCTTTCTAACTCTTGCCCTGCTTGTTTATTCCGCGCCTCGCCCAGCTTCAGCCGCAAGCGGCTCCTGGGTGCGCGCGGCGCTGCTGTCCCAGGGCTGAGCAGGGCTTGCGCTTAGCCCGCAGGCAGGGCAGGTGGGAAGAGCCCTGCCGTGCCTTGGGCGCAGCCAAGGCGCCCTGCGGACCCCGCTCTGGCTCCTGCGCCGCCTGCCCAGGCCGCAGGGCGGCTGCTGCGGCGCGGAGCGTGCGCAGGTGCGCGCGGGGCGTTATTTTCAGCTGGGATGTTCGGCCGCGCTGACTCACGCGCGTCCCGAAGCCGAGGCGGTGCAGCTCTTGCAGGGAGCTGCCATGTCCTGTGTTCGCAGATGGGAGCGGAGCCATCGCGCTCGGCTTCCTGGAATAAATTCCAGCAAGAGTCCAGTCACATGTTGTTGCCTGCCCTGCCGCAGAGTGAGCATGTGACCTTGGGAAAACCAATTTGTATCCGTCCCAGCTTCACAACAGATACACCAGATACACATGTTCATCTTCCAGATGCTTCAAATCTGACAAAGACGAATCCCTTGTTTGTCTCATACCAACTCAGCTGATTTTGTCCTGCATATTCCTGTACTTGACAGTTCTTTTTCTGTTCAGTACTAAATAACAGTGGCTGAGAATGCATCAGCACACACAAGCCTGAAATGTCCTGGGGAGGTCAGGCACAGATTGGCATCTCTTTGGTATCACTCTGGATAGAATAAGAAGAAGAAGAGCTTTTTTTTTTTTTTTTTTTTTTTTCTCTCTTTTCCTCACATGCCGTTTCTTGTCATCTTCTATAGTAGCTTCCAGCTAGGGAAGGTCTGGAAAAATAATCAAAATTGCAACTCCCTCTCTTTTCAGGTGGTGCAATGGAGAAGTGCCCTTGTCTTCTCCTCTACTTTCTGGATTTCCATAAATAAGGAGCTCCATTTTCCAGCCCCCACCAACCTTCATGTTGGGATCTTTTTCTGCTGGCTAGCTGAAGTCTGTGCTTCTGTTTGCAGTTGTTCTAAGCAGATTTTTTGAATGGCTTTTGCCAAGAATACACCATTTATCAGACAGGCTGATCAGAAGCTAATCAAAATTTCAAAGAGAATGCAGCAGGTTCAGAATTACACCAGCACATTCAGTTCATACATGCAAGCTATAACCAAAAAGTCAGAAACATTTGTTTTTGTTGTTGTTGCTAAGTGGAAGACTGGCCTTCTTCAGGAATTGATGGCTGAGATTCCTGGGCAGCTTTGGTTTCTGCTGATAAATAGTTTTTTTTATTATAATTGTTTTCTTTTTTTCCATGCTATGCAAGGAGTGAGATTCTTAACAGGTTGGTGGAAAATAATGTGTTTCTGTTAATCTTTGTTTTCTGAAAACAGGGCAGTTCTGGCATATATCTGACTTGCATTTAGACCCTACTTACCACATCAACCCAGACCGCACCAAAGTTTGTTCTTCTTCCAAAGGAGTCAATGCTTCTGACCCAGGCCCTTTTGGAGACTTTTTGTGTGATTCGCCATATCAACTCATTTTGTCAGCATTTGCATTCATGAAGGATTCTGAGCAACAAGTTTCATTCATGATTTGGACAGGGTAAATGTTCAAGTCACTGTGCAGTGAAAGCTTTTAACAGCTAAATAATGTTATTACGCAGTAATTCGTAAACTTACATTCGCACTAACACATCTGAGCTTAAAATCTCCTAGAGTCTACTTCTAAATAATCTCTTTAGAGGTCTGAATGACTAAAAAGTGGAACACTGTGGATAGCTGTTTCACTGGGGTATTTTTACCACATGACTATATTACCATAGCTTAACTGAAGTCGTGTGGGGAGTATCAGAAGTGGGAAAAACAAAAGGGAAGGTCAGAGGAATTCCTGACTCTTTGGAACTAATCATGATGGGAGATGTTGGATTTTCTAGACCTTGAGGTCATTAAATCAAGAGTTGCTACCACTTTAGAAGATACCCTTTAATTTAAACATTAGGTGTTGGGCTCTATAAGAGATTGGCTAGGATAAAGCAATATGGCAGCTGTGACTTCTGATGTTAAAATTTGTGAATCAGTTGAATCTGTTTTTTTTAAAATTATAGAAGGCAACAGTAATTCTTGTAGGGATTCTATATTAGGGGCTAACAGAGGGGATAATACAATGAATTCTGTTTTTGTTTCCATTTCTATCACTCTTAGCTGCACATGCTCATGATGAAATTATTGTGGTCCCTTGCTGCAATATTCAGGATGTGTGAAGTCTTGTCTTGCGAAAGACATTTTCTTCTGTGCCTGTGTCTCAAGTTATTAAAGGGGCATGATAGTATTGCCTTTCTTACACATCTGTGGCAAGGCTTTTTGATGGTCATTCCATGCCACTGTGCTGGGAAAAGAGTGTCAAGAAATACGAATTTGTAAAAATATGGGGTTAAATGTAATTTTCTCAAATTCATTTTCAATAAATGTTGTTGGAAGAGGAAAAATAAACTTCCAAGTCTGTATAGATGTTAAAAAATGCATCACCCAAGCTGCACAGTAAGGGATCAAGTTCATTTAATTAAATAAAATGTCTTAATAGTGCTAAAGGTGAATCATATAATAAACATGAGGCTATTTGCAAAAAGAAATGACTTTGTAGGCAACCTTTCAGAGACTGCAATATTTTATTTAAGTGATCTACAGGAATATTACAGGACAAAATTTAAGTGTATTTGCAGTGTTTTGTGCTTTTCCTTGTTTTGCTAAGAAGCCTTTGCGAATAAGGTTGTCTCTTTTTTCCAGAGATAGTCCTCCTCATGTTCCAGTGAGAGAACTCTCTACAAAGATGGTCATCAACATCATTGGCAATATGAGTTCTACAATACGTCATTTCTTTCCAGAAATTCAGGTTTTTCCAGCACTGGGCAATCATGACTACTGGCCACAGGTAAAACCAGTTCTTAGAAATTTGTTTCTGTACCAGACCAAGTGGGCTTCCAAGCCCTCAGATAGCAAGTGTGAAACAGAAACAAGACTGAAATTTTCATAATCGCTGTTCTGGACAGTGTGTTCTATAATTCTCAGGTTAGCATCTAAACTGTAAACAGTTCCAGTCAAGAACACAAAGTACATCTCTCCCTGTGTTAAGGTACCCAAGTGAATGCTGGTGAGGGATGGAATCTGCACATTGCCTGAGGTTACAAATTTAGTGTGAATCTTCTCTCATGGTGTAGAACTACCAATTCTTACCATAGTTGATTTTTTTTCTTGCCTGTGTAAGTTACACATTTGCGCACAAGAGCTTGGTTGAACAGAAATTATATTTTTAGTGACTCTATTAGTGTATGGTAAGATTCAAAGCCCACTGAAAAACCTATTGGGAATCTGTCCATTCACATCACTGGATTTTTAATTTTTTTATCAGACCTGTGGCAGAATTTTTGTAATGTTCCCATACTTTCACAAACATGATTATAATGATTTTTTTTTCTTCTTTCCTTTCCTCGTTGGGCATGTATTCCCAATGATGATTTACTAGATACCGAGGCCATTGCAGCTTCTTTTACTTTCAGTGTTCTGCAAATATTGTTTTTGGCATGGCTCAAAAATAAACAGTTGCTGCATGTGGCTTTTTGGATGCATCACAAGTTGATCTAGCAGTTCATGGGGCTCAGAACCAAATTCCATTACTGAATTTGAGGGGATCAGAAGGGATGTGGAGCAGGTCAACTTTTTTGAAGTTTTATTTTGTTTGAAATGGGTAATGAAAATTCAATGACACCCCCTTCAAACTCTCAAAGGTTTTTAGTCCAGAATAGCTTTCTATGGCATTCGTTAGTCTTACTGTGGAATAAATACTCGGGTAGAGTAGATGGCCTTGTTCTCTGTAATACATTGAAGTTGATGATTCTAAAATCAGGGAATAGTCGAGTTACTCAGAGTGAGGAAAGAGGAATGTGAGAAGGAAAACAAGGGCTGATTATGTAGCATATCTTGAAGCTGTAAGTGAACAAACAAAGCTGGGAACTTAGTCTTGTGTTTTTATTCTGGTAGTAAAGCTTTTGTTACATGCGTTGGCAAGGGGCCAGCTTGTTCCATTAGAAGCCACTGCTAAAATATTTTTGAATACCACCTAAACAGAAGTCTAACTCAGGGCATTGTTTTTATTTTGTTTCTTAGAAAGCCTTAACAGATAGTAGTTGTCCTTTGATATGCGGGATTAGAAACAATCTCCTTAGGTATACAGAGGAAAATCTGTATTCAGCAAACCTGTAGACAGCAGTGGAAATCCACATGATGTTATCCCACTGACATTTTAATGTAGCATCTTTTTCCATAAACATCAGTTTTGTCCATGAAATTGAATTCAAAAATAAAACAGTGGTCAGCTGGGACAAAGGAACAGCAGATAGCATTTTGAAGTGCATTGGAGTAAATACCTCTCTCCACACAAAAATACACATATGTTTAGTTTGATATTTTGTTTGAAATGGCTGATTTCCCCAATGGACAGAAATAACTTATTTTCCACTTACTGATTGCAAAAGACCATGGGATCAGAAATTGGCCACCCTTAGGTCATTTCAGGTTGCTTCCCCCTCCCCCACACACCTTGATGACTGGATGACTCTTCTCTTTTTCTTGTGGCCATGTGTTATACCATAGACCCCGTGTGATGTGCAGGAAGCCACACATCCCTGTAGGCTGTCCCAGAGTAACTGTGAAGGCTGTGTGCCTACTATGCACCAAATAATTTTATTGCTCTGTTTTGTCCTGACTTTCCATCATAACAATGTAATGATCTTTGGTGATTTTTTCTTGCAGAGGCTGTGAAAAATGCTATTCAGGTTAATGAAGCATTGGGACATCTTTCAGATTGTATGTTGTGACCTTGGTTTTTCGGACTAGACCTGTTTTACATCCTTGCCCCTGCTTAAAACAAATCCCAGCTGCTGTCTAATCCAAAGATTCACAGAGCACTAACTTACCTTTTAGAGCCTGGGTCCCAACCACCTTTGGTCCATAACATGGCCTCTTAAGTAAGATAGATTTTGTGCTGTTAGTGAATGTTATCTCTGGCTGAGCTGGTTTGCCTGAAAGCTTTCTTAGCAACTAGTATCTGTGCGTCGCAAGCAATAAATGCCTGAACTGACTTGTGCTTGCCCTGCTTCTAGACAGAGACTTAGTACTTAAGCCTCTGATAAAGTAGGTTTAGTTTCAAAGACCTTAGAAAGGTTTTGTGTTTAAGAAAGCATTCACAGAACTATAATACTGCTTCTTTTTTGCCCTCTGTTCACTCTCTCTATTTTTTTTTTCCTAGCACTAAAAATCCATGCAGATATTTTAGGAAAGGTGAGGAGAGGCTGAATCTTCCTATCAGGGTTAGATGAGAGCATGACTCTAATCACATTCTGGCACTTGGACATCGCTTTGCTCAGACGGAAAGTGCTAGAATCCTAATTAAAGCTGCTGATTGGAGAAAACATTGAGAAAACTTTAAGTTTTAAATATGTTGTCATTAGAGCTGCAGGATATCATGGAGGCATTTCAGAATTTTATCAAAATGTTTCTTAGGGCGGAAGTGAAACTTTAGGAAGCTAATATGAATCCCATCTAGCTGGAAAAAGTCGCTTGCTGTATAAGAAACCCAGGTTCATGCCTCTCTTCCAAGCAACTTTATTTTCAGAATGTAAACAGACTTTGAATACTTGAATACTTATCTATTTGTTAAGTAATTTTTTTTCTGCTGTCTCTGTGTCTCTCTGATGTAACTTAGGCAGGTTTTGTTCCTTTGCAGGATCAGCTTCCTGTAACTACCAGTGAAGTTTACAATGCTGTAGCAGATTTCTGGAAACCTTGGCTAACTGATGATGCAATCAGTACATTCAAAAAAGGTAAAATATAGCAGTAATATGTTGTACAGCTAGGGCTTAGAGAGCTAATGTTTCTGTAGATTTATTCCTTTATTTAGCTGAGTCTCATAGGATGAAGCAGCACAATAGATTACCTGAAATAGTTCTCCTGGAAGAAGTTATTTATCTTTAGGAACAGCAGTGCTTATCTTCAGGGTATGTTTGTTCTCCTCTGATGCAATAGTTATTACTCTTCCTTGTAGCACGTACAATGTTGTTGACGTGGTAAAAATATGTATAAAGTACAATAACTCATAATAAAAATACTTCTTTGATAAATGTGTGTGGTGCACAAAAATTAAATTTGATTATAAGGAAATGAAATAGTATCGCTGAGGTTTATTCAAAGCAAATTGAATAGGTACATACTTGTGAAAAGTATAGTAGCAAATAGGTATGGTGATTATATACTGTTAAATATGTCATATTTGCATCCAATTTACTAAATTAAGAAACTAAGTTATATACCAATTTAAATTTTCCTTTTTGGTCTGAAAAGCTCTGCCCAATTTCAAATCCTCAGATGTTATGGATTTGAAACTTAATCTGTGTTTTGCATCCTGAATGAGAAAGATATTTGGGGTAAGGAAGAGGAAAAATTATTAATAGTAAAATAAAAGTCAAAGGGGCAGATCTTAAGCTAAGGAATATAGCTATAGCTCTGTTTTCCTTATTCTTATGGCTTCCCGATCTTTGAAATTGCATCCATAGAAAAACTAGGTATCCCATGGAGGATTTTAGGAGCTTAGATTCATAGAAAAACATGTTATTTTAATTTTATAACAAAAATAACTTTATAGTCTGAAGTTAAATAGTCTTCAAAGTATAAGGCAAAACAAATAGTTCTCAAATAGCTCTTTCTGGAGGAACTTTCCATAAGAAATGTGAACTTTCAAGAATTGCTGTATCTCTGTGTGCAAGTAGTGATACAGGACATTTCTTGCTCATGAATTGGATAACTGCATTTGAAAACTGTCAAATAAACTCTGAAGCAGTTAGAGGCAAAAGAGTCAACTTCTTATACCAAAATGTTGCTGAAAACAGCTAAGGTACATTTTGAACAATGTGTACATTTTGAATAAATAGGTCATATTCCAACATACTCGAAGGAGTAAGGCTGGAAATTTTGTCAGGCCTGTGCTTTCATTCTGAAGTTGTGCTTTTAAGACTTTTTTCAGATCATGTTGGTCTTTCTTCACAGGTGGCTTCTACACACAACTATTCAAATCCAATGTTAGCTCTCAGCCGCTGAGGATAATCAGTTTGAACACAAATTTATATTACAGCCCCAACAGCGTAACTGTGAATATCACTGACCCAGCCAACCAGTTAGCCTGGCTGGAGGGAGTTCTAGAAACCTCGTCACAAAAGAAGGAAAAGGTAAGGGCCATAAACAGAATGCATTGGCCTTGTTTGTTTAAACTCTGAAAAGAGAAAAGGTATCAGCAAGTAGAGGAAAAAAAAAGTGATTCCAAAAGAATGCTAATGTTGCCGAGGATACTGCAAAGCCAAAGCTTCATGCGTATATTAATGGGAAGAAATAACAATACAAATTATGTACATTATGTACAATTTAATGAAATTATTTAATAATATTTATCAAATCATAATTTGGAGGAAAACAGCATTTTTTTCTACAGTGTAAAATGTGCTAGAAGACAGAATGAGAATAAGGATCTTTTGTTTCTTAGAAGGGACTACATCTTTCTACTCGTAAGCGTTGAATAAAAAACGGACTCAGTCTGAGACAAAAGCTAAAAAAAAGTCTTAGTGTTTTTGAGTATCAAAATAGAAAGGAGTTTGTAAAATCTTGCACTGATTAGTCAGCATTTGTGGTTGGAACTCAGTTTCTGTTTCAGTCAGTTTTAGCTTTTTAGCCCTTTTTTCTGTTTCTGGTAAATGTCTGACCACACAGGCACTATGATATTTTAACATAAGCTTTTCTCACTCTGCCTTTGAGATGCTAAATCTTAGTTCTTCCCCTGATAGCATATGTTTTTGTTTGAAGTGATTCATCAGTTTTCCTTTGGCCTAAAATTAGGTGTAGATATATCAGAACTTTTTTTTTTCTGAATTAACTAAAAAGTACCCATTCATCTCTTTTGTTACGATCTTAAACATGCTACTGCTTGTATTGTGTCAGCAAAACTGCTGATTAATAGCTTTAACAATGGCCTTTCAGAGGTAGCATTCGTATGGAATTATATTAACCATTTCTAAGCTTTTAACTAAAAGTGTTTTTAGTTTCAAATGCAGGTACTAATTGGCTTTCTGTATCTAATCCCTTAGGTATATATAATAGGACACGTACCAGTAGGATACTTGCCATATGCAAGGAATACGACGGCTATCAGGGAATATTACAATGAAAGGCTGATAAAGATTTTTCGCAAATACAGTGATGTTATTGCTGGGCAGTTTTTTGGACACACACACAGAGATAGTATCATGGTCCTCTTGGATGAAAAAGGTAATGATGCTTGCTCTTTCTTCTTGGTTAATAACAAAGTAATATTTTCTTGCATGTTGCTACCAATCAGCCTCTATAAATACTGTAAAAAGGAAATTGGGAACATTACCTATAAGAGTTCAAGCCACACACATGCTCCTAGATTTTTTTCAGTGACCCTTGCCAGGCAGACTGTCCCTTTCACTGAGGTCAGAAGAGACTTCCCAAGCTTCCTATTTTTTAATGACTGCTTATGCCTAAGCAAGAATTTCTAGTCTTTCCTCTTTACTTTTTCAGTGACATGGGCAAATTATACTAGCCAGCTGCTATTGTGCGATGTGTCAAAGGGAATGTTCTCAGGCCAACTAGACATGCTCTGTGTTCTTGTGTTTCCTGCATCATTACTGTGCCTCTCTGCTGAGTTCCCTGCTGCTTCAAAGTTAATTAAGATAAGGGGAAGCAGGAGGTAGGGGCAAGAAAATCTCTGCCTGTTGCATCTCTTAGATCAGCTAATTTCCCTTCAAGAAAAGCACCCAGCTTTGAAAATTCCGTTTATTGCTTGGAAATCCCTTAATTTTAAGCATAGTTATGGCTGTATGAAACACTTTAAGATCTGTAATGGAAGCTTCCTAGCAAAAATAACCAGAAATGGTTAAGTATTTGTGGCTGTGCAATAAAATCACGAGTGGTCCACTGCCTTAGCTTATGTAAAGTATCTAAATATCAATTGGCCCCTTATTTATGTTTGCTTTGTATAGACCTACAAAAGCAGTATCTGAAATGCTAGCTGGGGTAATAATGTTCTAAAAGGTTTACGTTTTCCTGTGGTGTTCTCATGGAACTGGTCTCTGGAAAAAAGAAATCAATCCAAGAAAGAACTCTTTTCTTTTTTTTTAAGATATTCAAGTAAGTAAACCTATAGGTTTTTGTATTGTGTTCCCTGTGTCTGATAATAGCCTGATCTTGATGTCTTGTGATTAGTTTACGGTGTGCAAGTAACTATGCTCCCAATTTTTGTTCTGTATTTTTGGTAACATTTAAACAGTGAGCATTTCATGTAACTAGCTTCAGTTTTAGGCTGTCTTCTACTCATGTTCCTTTTTTTTACCTTGACAAAATCCCAGATAATTCAAGATACGTATGAATCTATAGCCAGCATTCACGTGTTGAAATACAGAGCTTCATTTTATCTCCTTCACAAAAAAATTGTCTGATTTTCAAGCTTTCTAAGCTTCTGCTCATTTGTGGATAGTGACCTTGTGATTTCTCTGCTGTGGTGCTGGCAGAGAAAGAAATAGATTTTTTTTTTTTCCACAGAGACCCTTTAAATGTATTTACTTGCATTTTTTGTCTATTAAAACCCATTTATGTGCTTATATTTCAGTTGCCTTAAAGTTCAGTGTTGTCATAATATACTGGACTAGCCTAGCTGTGTGAAGCTCAGGATCAATTAATAATATTCTATTGTTTCTAATAATACCAAAAAATACATAAAGCAAAAAATGTGTAAAGAAACATGGAAAAGAAAGCATGGAAACAGCAACTCAAAGTTTTATTTATTTAGCAGAAATATGCAAAATAAAGAGACCTTACATCTAGGCAAGACTATTTTGCATTAAGGTAGTTAAAGTTGTGGGAAGCCTGAGCATGGATCACAGTGATATAGGTATTTTGGGGGAAAAAAGGTTAATTTACAAAGCCAGTCACTGCTTCTAGCAAGGTTAGTTCTCCAAGAGCATTTATTTTAGAAAATTAATGAAAGCAAACTGTTTCCCCACCTCCCTCTTCCTACAGAACAACCAGTAAATTCCTTGTTTGTGGCACCTGCTGTAACCCCAGTGAAGAATGTGTGGCAAATGGAGTCCAATAACCCTGGTGTCAGATTGTATCAATATGATCTGCTTGATTATAGCTTGCTGGTAAGTACTTTAAAGCATTACTTAAGGGTTAAATATTTAAATATAGCTTATTTTGAAGTTACAGCAAGATGTCAGCTTCTGTAGTGTTATGGTTATTGCTGGAACTGTGGCCTTCGTTCTTATTTTTCTTTGTAGGCAAAGAAACAGACATCTAAGAGAGAGCCCAGTCAGTTTTTCTGTGGCTCAAGGCTACAAGTGCAAGACTACCACAAAATACTGTGGGCTTTTTAATAATCAAAGGAATATTCTTAAAATGTAGAATTAAAGAGAGTCTGAAAATAGGACAGCATCCTAAAAGTATTTGTGGGGGGCTCTGCAAGAGTGAGAAATGTTCATGTAAATCCTGGGTTTGTTTATACACCCACGTTATTTGGTGATTTTCTGAGCTTTGGGAGGCAGTATATGAAATGTTTCTGCATGATGTAGAAGAGCAGATGAGGAAAAGCACTTTCAAACATGTGATGCTTTTCATAATTATGCACCTCTCTATATAGAGTTTGTTTTTTATAGGCATCTGTAAATAAATCCAGAAAGAAAAATGGAAACTACTACTAAACTTGTAGAGAAAGTAAATCCTGCATAGCTATTTTGGTTTGGAATGACTCAGATATTCTCCCTGTAATTCAGAGTAAAATTTTGCTCTTGCTGAAGTCAGTGACAACACATGTGGTGGTTTGACTGGGATTTCTGTCTGGAGAGCTGCATTAACTTCTCATGCTTCTTCCTTGCACAGTTTTCACTCTGTCTTCAACTCTCCCTTTCCTCTGAGTTTTTCCCTGGCTTTGTCCATTCTTCCTTTCAAAGAGTGCCCATAGAAAAGAAAATCTGGGCTTTCACCCTTTTGCCCCATGCCTATGCTAGACATGAGCATAGCGGAGCTTGATTTGTAGTTTGGACAGGAAAAAAAAAACCCTCTAGCAGCGCAATTTCTGCTGCTTGTCCCTCCTTTTTGCCCTTCTCCCATCCCCCCTCCATTACGAAGTACCAGCTTTGGGTGGGAGCCCAACTCTTGGGGTGGGACATGACCTTCTATTCAGTTGTGAATAACGAGGAGTGACAGCTTCTTAATCAATATATCACTCTAGAGGCTTAATGAAGCAGGGAAGAAAGCAATACAGCCATGCCTTTTTCTTTCCTTTTGCTGTAGGATCTTTGGCAGTTTTACTTGGACCTCAGAGACGCCAACAAGAAAAATGAATCAAACTGGAAATTAGAATACATCTTGACTAAAGCTTACGGCGTTGAAGACTTGAAGCCGCAAAGCTTATATGAAATAGCCAAGCAGTTGTCTGTGCCACACAGCAGGCTGTTTGAGCAGTATTACAGTAACTTCATTGTGAGCTATGACACAACCATTGTCTGTGAAGGGGGATGCAAAGCCTGCCAGATATGTGCTATCCAATATTTGGATTATTCTTCGTACACAGATTGTATCAACCAGGAAGCAATGTGGAGATGAAGTCTCCAGTGCAGTCTGTGCTGATGGTAACTTCAGCCTGTGATTTTAAAAAATCTGCTCATCCTCTCAGGCACCAATGTGCTGCCTCAGAGCCTGTGATTTTAAAATATCTGCTCATTCTCTCAGGTACCAATGTGCTGCCTCAGAGCCTGTGGATGTTCACTGAATTTCAGGGGAACAATAAGTCTTCCTATTTTCTTTTTCTGTCTTGTAAACATATTTTCCTTCCACATCTAAATAAAAGCTGATTGACTATGTAATGAAATGAGAGCCAGATATTTTGCTGTTGTTGAAGGTTCCTCTGCCCTCTGTATCAGGCATCGCAGTATGGGGGAACAGTAGTTGCTCAGTTCTTTGGAAATCCAGGTCTGTTATCAGAGCATATCAAGGTAAGTGATGTAACCTGTTTCAGGCATGGGATTCAGCCATCTCCTGTCAACAATTACAAACTGAAACCTGAAAAACCCATGTGCTGAGACTGGAGCACACAATGTTAATGCAATACCAGTATTAGGCATCTTCCTACCATGTTTCCTTTTCCCTTTTAACCACCTAAATCCATGTTTGCATGGGGGTATATTCTGCTGAATGTGGCTTAATGAATCACAGATCTTCATCCTGTAAATACTAATGTACTTTCAGAATGTGTATGATTGCCCAGCACTAAGCACTGCTTTTTTATAATAAAGATATGCATGTTGGTACTGCTATCAAATTTATATTCCTTTAATATACTTCAATAATAACGCAATCTTCAGTTAACAGATTTTGCAGTAGATCACAAGTCAGGTTTAAATTGGTTAACGTCTCAGATAGCCTGTACATTTTGATACAATACGGGGAAACATACACTTGTGCTGAGGTTTCTCAGGGTTTTTTTGTTTTTTGTATCTGTTTGTCAAGGGAAAGCAAATATGCTTGTAGATAATGTAAGAGCAGTTGAGGTGATAGGATAGCTGAGGTTGCTGCAGTTTTCAAAACAGCTTTGTTCAGGTCTTTGATCAACTGTTTTTTTTTTTTTTTTTTCTTCCCGTACTGGTTTGCTTCTGTGGCACAAACCATCACAGAAAATGTTGTAAAAATTGCCAAATTGTATTCTCCTACTGTGGCATTTTTTGTTGCTGAATTTAGGAAGAGCTGAAATGTGTGGCAGATTAATAGCCACAGAACTCCTTAGGAAAACTAGTTTATTGCTGATGAGTTCTCGGCTTTCTCGGTTCCCAGATGTCTTTTCCCCCTCTCCCCCATGGTTCATTTTATTTTTTCTTTACAGTAGATGTTATTTAGAGAGCATGAATTAATAACTGCCTAAACATTTTCAGAGTGTTACACTGTAAAAAACAACAAGTAAATGACCTTGGCAGTTTAGATGGCATCAGAGTGTAAGGGAGAATAGAGGAAGGCCGACACACTTTTGTATCTGCCGTTTACTTTATTGCTTCCTGCATGACCTAGAGGTAAGTTGTTCCTGACAAATCTTTTTTGAAAGAATCATACAATGAAACACCAAGGAGAGGGGTGTGACCTGGTAATATTTCTTATTCCAGCTAATCAGATGGCTGTTTCCTATTTCATAAACTGTTTTGTGTCCCCATCTCTAATAAAGGATCTGTTGGAGTAGCTGTAAGGTCATAGTGGACAGAAAGACAAAATGACACCACCTGGTGGAGTAAAAAGTTTTTCATTCTACTAGACCTAAATTGGAGGATGTGAAAATAAGAAGAGTGATTTCTCAATTACCTGTATAGTGTGTCCTGCCATGTAGTACCGTTTATCTTGGGTATTAAGGGATACCTGACTCCTCGAGACTTGTCGCTTGTGGCCTTAAAGTGTAGCTTGCAGGCCAGGTCTGGGTAGAACTGGAACCCGAGGAAGGGATTCTTGGGAATTCCTTCCAGTTAGCTTCTGTGCTGGATTCTCTGCTGGAGGTTTGAGGCCCCTAAGAGGGGCTCGTTCTTGAACAGGAGAGTTGTTGCTGTGGAGCTGGTGTCAACACTGCCGCTTTAGGTAGGCGTTGGAGGGTGTTAAGTGCTCCCCTGAAACCCAGCTGCTAATTGACTTTCAGGTGAACAGAATCCAGTTCTGCACTCCAAGAACACTCCGCAAGGTGAATTAAATCAGGATAAATGGGGGTGATCAGTAAATTCAGCTTGAGGTGTGCTCCAGATCCAAACCAAAAGCCAATGTTTATTGCTTTAGTTTGGGACGCTGAACTGGGCCCGAATATGATCTCATCACATGCAGTCCCTTGTGACCCATTTTCAAAGCAGACAAATGATGAACACATAGCATCTGAAAGGATGAATATCTAGTTTAAAACAGCTCCCTTTTTAAATCTCACAAGGTGTATCTGTTTAATAAGAAGTTTTCTCTCTTCCTCTCAAGAGGAACTGTGACTACCAGTGCACAGGGTAACTGTCTGAGTAAGGTGAGTTTCTTTCCAGCCTCGCTCTCGGTAAGATGGAGACCACCTTCTACCTGCTTGGCACCACAGCTCTCAGCAAGAAGATGCTGCTTCAGATAATTCAGTCATCTGTCAGCTCTAGCTTTTTGCTCTGCTGAAGGAATATTCTGCCTATGAATTCTATCCAGTTTGGTCTGCAAAGAACCCTGGTGTGAAGTGAAAGCTGTTCTCATGTGAATCTGCGTGTGAAATATTGCAGCTGTAGAAGTTCAAAGAAAATGCATGACGAAAAGTTAAGCGAAAATGTGACCCCTCCTAGATATGTTTAGTTAGTTTGTGATGAGTGGGGATGGCAGACACTGTATAGAGTGAAAGTAGCCAGTGCATTACTGGACACCTTGCACCAATTCCTGTGAAATACTTGGAGCTCTTACAGATACCAGGGGAATGGTCTCTAATATGATGGATCATGGTGTAGGTAGCTGACTGACATCACAAGAAGGGAATCACTTAAAACCAATAACACTGAAAAAAAAACAGCTGGCAATATGGCAAACCCTAACTCAGAGCATGTAGTGAAGCACTAGACAGAGACAGAGCACTGATGTTATTAAGTTGTTGTTTTATAGGTGCAGACAGTTACGGATATTGCAGTGCAACTGATGCTGCCTTCAGAGGTAAAGCTATGTTTAAAGACTGTTTAGAAAATCTCTTCTAGTGTTTGTATTTCTCCTTAGTTGTACTTTGAATTTTGCCACCAAATGTGTCACGGTTAAACACTAGAATATTCCTTTGTCATGCTGCCTGGGTAAAAAAGTAGAAACTGTTTTCTCAAACTGGATAATTTTCTTGCTGGATTTTAAAGCAACCACTTGGACAGGAATAATCAGCTGGAGAAATTTCAAATGTGGAACTGGGAGAAAAAAAAATCCCTATTCTGAAAAAAACTCTGACTTTAGAACTTACAGTATTTTCCCCTGCAATAAAAGCAATGTTTTTTTGAGGTTTTAGGCAGGGAGCTATGCAAGGCGGCATTTGTGCCTGAGCCTGCAGCACTTACTATGCTTCTGCCTTTGCGCTGGCTATGCTTGCTCCTTCTAACTGAGAAATGAACTTTCTAAATTAAAATTTTTGCTGCAACTTTTACTTTTTTTTTGAAAAAATCTGATATTGCCACAGCACTTCCCCGGAAAACTGTTGCACAGGTCCCAAGAACTTCTCCCACACACAGTGATTGCTACCAAGCTACTCCTAGATTTTTGCCTGAATAGTATTGCTTTCTGTCATGTAAGTACATGCTGACTGACTTAATAATAAAAACATGAATCAAAAGAGTGAAAATTGTGCTCCTAGGTCTTCAGATTTGATGTTTACTGGCTATGGCTACACACCCTTTATAGTGTATTTTGAGAAATATGGGAAACTGTGAACTATGAGTCTTTCAGATTTTGATGTTTACAGGATAATTTAGAAATGTCTGAAGCTGCTAAATGTTAGCAATTGCTTTAGGCTCTTTTATAGGCATTGAACTTTCCCAAATCTCCACTGTTCAGTGTAGCAGCATCTTCAGTATATTGCCTCTGTTACCTCTATCACTGGCACACCCCTCGTCTGGGGTGGTGATAGTTGCTTGCTCAAAATACTCACAGAGAGATTCTTCTTCCAGATGGGAGCTGTGCCTCAGAGCTCTTTCATGCTGCTCTGGCTTTTTTTATACTCCGTAAGGTGGAAAGAGTTCACATTTGGACACTTCTCAAAAGTCTTCCCTGGCTGACTTCTTCCTAGTTTGCTGTTTTTTTTGGATGAACCGAAGTTGTGGGTTGTTGTTGTTTTGTTTTGATTTGTTTTGTTCTTTAAAACAGTTGAAAACTGAAGTTGAGACTTCAGTGAAAATTCCAGTTCAAGATCCTGATGTTGTTGCAGCTGATCGCAATGAAGCGTGCTTTTTACTAGCCTTAATTGAGACACTGCAAAGAACATTTAACTTACTCTCACAGGAGGGGATATTTGATGTTGTTTTTACATCAACCTAGCTGAAACCTTCCAACATTTCTAAAGGACTTTGTTGATAGCTAACAAGATGTATTTTAAGCTGTCTGTTCTTAGCAAAGTCTCGTCAGGTGTGTTTTTTTATTTATTTTTTTTGATACTTTCAACTGAAAGTATTTATTCAGAGCTTGAAATTCTAGGCAGGCGCAGGATTTTGCTTGAAATAATTGCCAGTGTACCATGGAGGCCTTGTCTATAGTATTTTTTTTGTGTTTCTCCCCCTTCCAATTCCCCTGTCAAAGCAAATTTCTGCTCAACAGTGTCAAGAAACCATAGCAACTATCTCGTGACAAGCCTAAGTAGGTTTTGTTCTTTAGAGGATCCATTAATCGCTTATATTGCCCCCAGCCCACAATCCCCTCCAATGTGATTCTGGGAACTTTATGTTGAAAAACTGTTGCTGAATCTTTGTATGGGTCAAAGCAAGCCATATGGGAAGTGTTGTGGGCTATTCACAGTGTGTGTGGCAGTGTAAGGCTTCAGGAATGCAAGGTTTCCTAACACTTGGAGAAAGGAGTTTTTGCTCCAGTCTCAGCGGGGAGCAGGGGGGTTGCCCCTCGCGCAGAGGCAGCGGGGCTGGCAGAGCAGCAGGGGAGAGCTGAGCGCGGTCAGCGCGCTCCTTAGGGCGCAGAGCTGGGCCATTGGCTGTGAGCGCTGGCCCTGCAGACCTCTTGGTCGCTCAGTTGGTTCGTCCGCTCATTCCAGCAACACCGAGTTGCCCGATCCAGGTGACTGTTTGAATGGTCATCGCTTGTCTCCTTCGGACCTCAGCTCATCTCTCTACTAATTCTGTTAAATGTCAGATAGTAGGCACTACTTTTTGCACAGGATCAGTTCAAACCAAAGCAGATTTTCAGCAGAACTGACTGGCCAGGGTATGTCAACAGTTCAGCTTTGTCCCATTAGAGCTATCAAAGATTCCCTAGGCACTTCTTTCATTTACTTCAGCGTCAGAATTTTTGACCTAGTGGTCAGCAATCCAGTCCATTGGAGTCCCTATCCATATTCTTGAATATAACAGGTTTTGCCTGGATGACAAAAGAGTTGCTTCAAAAAATACTGGGAATTTAGAGTACAGCAAAATCAATAATTAGAAAACATGAATGTGGCTCTTCCTGTATCCTGCTTTTCAATACACATACACAAACACTAAAAGCATTAGAAAATCAAGTATTTCCATACACTGTTTGCTACTTTCATATGATTGCAAACAAAGGTGCGTGGTTATGCAGGTAGAAGCAAAAATATTTTTTTCAGCATGGAAGACAGATGGTCTTCAGCTCTCCCAGTGTTTTGGAGCACTATTTGGATGGAAAATCGGATCTCATCTTACCTCATGATTTATGTGAAAACATGTTGGTGCTTCTCAGTGCCACAAAGGAGTGTTTTCCCACACAAATTTGCATATCTGCTTCAGTGTTGTCTTCACGTCTTTACACTAGGCTCTCTTTTGCAGCCACTTCTCTTCAGGGGACAAAAATAGCATAAACAGCCTGTGTCGCATGGTATGCCTTTTCCTTTGCCGATACTTTAATTCTCTTTTGATGGCCTTAACTACATTCAAAGCCTCTTTGCTTTGCTTTCCCACCCAAGTATCTTCTAAGACTATTAGTGGGAGGCCTCATCCTATCCTCCTATAAGCTGGGGTGAGTTCTGTCAGTGCCAGTGGAAGCAAAAATCTGTTGCTTCAGCTGTAGTTAGAAGACTGTTATGTATTATCTTGCTGCTCAATAAAGCCTTATGACCAATTCTTTTGGACTCTGTCTCTGAAACCCCTCTTAGATTTGTTTTCAGGTGATAATTTTTTCTAAGCTTTGTGTGTGCTCAGGATGGGGTGGAAGAACAATGTCGTCTTAAAATACAAAGAGTCGAGCTCTGTGTACATGTTCTCACTCTGTGTTGCTTGTTCAGCTTGAAGAGTGATGCACTCATTTCCTTTGTTTAGGAAAAAAAACACCTTTAGCTTATACTAGCATAGGCAAGAGTGTTTAGTGTCTTTTTAGGAATGTGACTTCAGGAATTTTGTTTTGTCGACGTGTGTGTTAGTATGCACTCTTGAAGACAGTTCCAGGAAAGCAAGGTAAGATGCAATAGGAAACATGAATTAGCTGACGCTGCGTGGCTAGATGGCAGATCCTCAGAACTGGCTGCAACTCCAGTGCAGTCAGAACGAGGTCTGAGCCTATGCAATTTTAGCCAGGATATGGAGAAAGCAAATAATATATAGACTTCAAGGCTTTCCATTTATTTCCTAGGGTGCAAAAAAGCCTATATGTGTGCATGTATACATGTATAAATGTTTATACATATGTGCCAAATATAAACAAGAACTAGAAATAGTAGTTTTTCTTTAGACTTTCTTCATTGTAGAGGTAGGCAGGCCCTATATTTTTTAAATTCATTGCTTCATTCTGTGCCAGGTGTTGTGGTTTTCTGTGTCTGGCCTATTTTTATTTCAGGAATATCTTCATATTTTTGTCTATCCAAAGTTAGTGAGACTTTGTCAGTTGCTAGTATGCAAAATTATAAACCACTCAATTTAGTGGTTAGGGAAAATATAAACTTTACATATGCTATATGCAATTCACAACAAGAATCAAATAAAATCACAAAGAATTTTTTTTATCTTCCAGTGCGGGTCTCTGGGTGCTCAGAGCCAGTAAGAATTTCTGTTTCCCCGTAAAGATTAGTACCAACTAATTACTCCGTCTCACTTTTTTTTTTCCTCTCACTTTCTCTATTCTCCACTCATTTATCTTCCAGTTATGAATTGCCAGCATTATGAAGAAGGCACACTCTTCATTTTGTTGCATGTTGTAAAATATCCACTAGAATCATATAAGAAATTGTGCTGCTCCTGGAGAAAAGCAGTTCTACAAACAATGTGGTCCTTTGTTTGCCAGAAGCATAGTAACAAATGGATTATGTGTAACAGCCATCTATAGCGCCTTTATTTCATCTCCATTCATTCCCGACGTGTTTTCCACTGCCTTTAATGAGCCAGTCTGAACTATGGTAACCCCATGGTACATTTGTAAGCAAGAGATATTAGATGAATCAACCTCTTCTAGGACTGCATTATGAGGTAATCTGCTTTCATTACAGGATTTATTTTATAGGTGGTAGACCTCAGCGAGAAGACACTGTAGGCACAGGCAGCACTTATCTGCTCTATAAGGCCAAGTTCGGGGTCTGCATAAATATGAAGCTGCTTTCCCACACTCCAATCTCTATTCGTTGCATGGCTTGGAGCGCAACCTTTTTTGTGCATGACCTCTCCTTTGCTCCCATTCTGATTCAGTTTCATATGGGAATGATTGATTGTCCTTTATAAAATACTCTATAAAGAACTATTTTACTTCCACATCAGCATGAAAGCCCTACATACGAAACAAATACAAAAACAAGCACCTCACATCAGAATGAATAGCTGCTTCCTCCTGCCTTTCTAAAGTGTGAAGATTTTCTTTCCGAAACTGGAAATGTTTGTTCCCCTGGTGAAAAAAAATGCACTGTTAGCCAGGAGGAAGAGAGGAAAGAGAAAAACTAGTCACCCATTCATATAAGTACAGATAGATGGCTTTTTTTTTTATCCTCTGGAGATCTACTACTTTTTCTTTTTTTAACATGGCTTGTAAATATTACCATAAGAAAACAGGATTCACAGGTGGCAGAGTTCTTATTTAAGTCTTTTGTAGTTCAGTTTGTATCACTGTAATCTGCTCTCATGATATTCTCTTTGTTCTGCTGCTTTTCAGTAACTATCAGAATCAAAAATGTGCAGTCTTTGCATAAGAAATATTGATCTAATGATGAGGATACTTGTAAGAACAACCAAGTATTAAAACAAAGCTCATCTTCCTCTCTGGAAACATTTTCTATATGTTGCAGGAAGTGTTCAGCTGTTAAAAACAATAGCTCAAGCTACACTTGACTTTATGTAAACAGGGAAGCCAATGAACGAATTCAAGGCGGTGGAAGAGATACAAGAGATGCCATTTGTTTGGAAAACCTCCAGAAAAATACTAAAGGTTCAAGTGTTGAAGAATTCACTGTTGTCAAGTTTTCAGACCTCATGGCTGGAAGGGTAACTTTGGCAAGGAAATGTTGGCAGTAAAATCAGGTCGAACTATGAATTGCTTAATCTTAACAGGATGCTTAAAAGCAAGGGGTTGCAAGTAACACCTTGAACCAATTGTAGTCTTTATTAGCTAGCAACAGTGAATAGCAAAGCCCTGAAGTTAAAAAGTATTTGAAAAAAGAGGGGGAGATCTTACAAGCTAGCTTGGAAATGGGAAAATTAGATCTATAATTAATATATATCTTTTTCTCTTTCAAATCAATCCCAAACATTCCCCTTTCCAATTCTATTTTGGTTAAAATACGCAGTGGTGGGGTCACAGGAGACGAAGCATTCTCCTTTTTTTTTTTCAGTTTTTACTATTTAATAGAAAAATTCTGTCCATTTTCCGGATATTTTTAAAATGTGCTTTTACTAGTGCAGTTAGAGTCCCTTTACTGTACACATCTCCTTGCTGCCATACATTCATGTGTTTGCATGTATGAGCTATAAGTAGGTAAAGGGAGACAGACATTGAAAGTACTAGTGGATGGATGTGTTTGCTCTAGGTAATAATATCTTAATTTTGGCTTTTCTCCCCATCAATCTCCAAATGCCAATACTTGGAAATGAAAGCATGAGCTGCCCAGAAGGCAACTGATGAAATCCTGAAGTAAAGTGTTCATTACACTTTAGGCACATGGGGTGTCACTGATCTGTGGAAATGGCAGCACCTGAATATCTTGAGAAATGGACTATAGAAGAAGAATACAAATATATTTTGGAAGCACTTATAAAGGCTGACGAAAGCCTTAGGGGGAGGGTTTTTTAGTTAATACTTGTGTTGCTGGGTGATAAGCATGGGCTTACTTGATAGTGATTTTCTGTTTGTTTACTGTTACTATATTTTGACTCTACACTTTAATTAGTATGAAGGCATCCAGATCAAGCATCTGGGTACTTATTTCCATTATAATTAACAATTAATGACTTAATTTCCAGCATTTAATGAGATCAAATTTAAATCCATCATGTTTCAAACTCAAGAAGGCGTTTGAAAGGATAAAAACCAAATGCTGTCAGATAACTATTACGGAAGTTTACATGATCTTGGTAAGATGTATCTGAAAACCAAGCTGAGTGCTACTTTAGAAGCCGATCTTCTGTTCGTAGGTCCTTTTTTTTTTTTTTTTTTTAGAAAAATCTGGGTTTATTCTTTCCATGTCTTGCTCATCTGAAAATGAGTTGCGGGCCTTCCACTGCTTTTCATCTTCCACTCCAGGTCTGTCAAGAGACTATTGTGACCAACAGAATGTTTGGCTCTGTCACCACGGGAGTCAATCTTTGAGCTCAGTGAAGACAGATTAAAGACTGAAAAAGTAAAATTAGCTTAGAAGTTAGTTACCAAACACAGATATTGTATGGGCTGCCTTCTGCTCTGAAGGAATGTCAAATATTTAATAAGATCTTTCTAGAGTGAGAGTCTGGTCTGGCCGGATCATGCAACAGCATGAGAACTGGCGAGCGTCTTTCTGTGGTAACTTTTTCCTGGTATTAAGAATTTAACTTTCAAAGTTAAAACTGAAAAATACATCATAATCACCAGATTTTTGAATAAAGATCTTTTGGGGCATGGGAATGATACATACATCTAAACCAAAATGAAGTCAGATGTAAGAAGGCAAGAAAACTTCAAGGTATCTTTTATCCCACACCTAATGTTTTTATTTACGTTTTAGTAGGTCTTCAGATAACTAACTGTCGTTCAAGAAATGCCGCAACTGTTGTAGAATTAACTGAAGTTAATCAGTTACCGGGCAGCAGGGACTATGTTTTGTGCTGGTACAAATCGGAACAGTGCTCCCACAGGCCCTGAAAACATCCTGATTTACAGCGTTGGAGACTGGCCTCATAGCCTGCAAACTCAGACCGGCCTGTTGTGCTCCCTGTCCCCCTTCTGCGCCTCCTCCTGCTGCTCTCCGCACGTTAGCAGAGCAGCCGCTGCAGGCCCGGCAGGCCCGGGCCGCGTTCCCTCTGCGCGCCGCGGTCCTCACGAACCCCGGACAGGCCTGGAGCGGGAGCTGGAGCGGGAGCCGTGCCGAGGGGGGCGCTCCGCTGGGTTTCATGCTTCGCTGGTGCTTTGTTGCCCCTGAATGCTCTGCCCCGGGAGCCTTTGTGGAGAGGGCGGGGGCTGAGGTGGGATTTAGGCGCAAGCCGATTGCTGCTGCATGTGTGGACAGAGCATGACCAGTTTGGCGGCAGCCACTCACGGCAGGGGCTGTCCGTTACATCACCATCATCCCATGGCTAAGCCAGACAGAGCCAGACAGGCTCTTGTTGTTCTTCTCCTTTTAATGGCAAAGAAGAAAGCCTGGGAAAAGAGAAGAGATCCCAGGCCTTCCTTGAGAACAGCTGAATATTGTCTGCATGGTAATGAAGGGGAGAGAACAACACAACCCACAGAACCTTTCTTCCCCCCTAAGACAGCGTTCACAAAAGCAGAGTGCCTAATCCAAAGGCCTGAAGCAGGGCAACGGGACACAGGGAGGAAATGCCCTGCAGTCCCACAACACTTGGGCACAATTTATCAGCAGCCGAAACATGCTGAGATTCCTGGGAACGCCAGGCAGCCAAAGGGTTTATTGTTTCTGGCTTTCGTGGCAATGACCTTACAACTGATTTGAGGAGTTTGCGGCAGTACAGTAATGCAGTAGCAGGATCTCTATTTAAAAACATGATGGTAGCACACACTGTGTATTTGTAATAGCCCTCTCCCATCCCACCCACCAGCTAAAGGTGGGCACACGCATATAGCTCATCCTTTTGGCAGGTTTCTGATATCATGTTAGAGAAAGTTACACTTTGTTCTATTTTGAAACCTCTGAAGGAGTGTGTTTTTTTGTGTTTGTTTTTGGTGACGTTCTGGGTTGTTGCTTCTTTCGAAAGTGAAAAAAAGATGAAGACTTTGTATCTGTTTGGGATACAATGAGCATTGGTGGCATTCCTCTCTGCTGGCAGGGTGGTTCCATCACATCCAGCTCCTGTGAAATGTCCACACTCACAAACACTTGTCGGCAACTGGAATTACTGTCTCTATGGAGGAATACAGTTGTCATGGGAGGCTTAGCACTAAGCAAGAAGAGGGTTTCGTGAGCAATTGGGCTCTCTCTATACTGTACTATGTCTATACTATGCAGGCATATCCACCTAGTTGTTTGATTTTTCCTGGAAACCAGGGCGAGCATAGCTGTGAGCAATGAGCTCATGGTAGGCTTGTGCTGTTTGACTATTCAGCAGAACCTCCACTTAGCTGGAGTCTCCTTGGACTAGCAGGTGTTTACCAGTCCCTGACGGGGGATTGCCAAATTCCATTCCTTCTTTATGTGATATTCCTTCTAAGACATCATGTGGCTAGCAGGGACCTCGCTATGCTAAAGTTCTAGTGCTACTGTCATAGAATTGTGCTACAGATGATGGAAACGTGTATTTGGGAATTCAGATACTATGCTACACACCCTTTAGAACTATCAGGAAGCCTTCCATTAATTTGCAGATGTTTTCTGTATTGCCAGTCTTTTGACCTTATATTTCTTTGACAACATTGCCATATGAATTAGATAAATCTTTACTTTTCTTAATGTTCAACTTCTATTTTATTTATTGAAAGCAATCCACACTTCCTGGGTTTGTCTTGGATGCATTCAAAAGCTAAGCTCTTTCTAAAACATCATTTAATGAAGTTCTTGTCTAGCCTAGGCATTTGGTTTTTACGGAAAAGAGTATGGATGTACATCCAGATCATGCTTAAGAGTGAAGTATGTGTGTGTTCATGGCATATGTCAGATCCAGCAGCTGAAGTGTTTTGGAGCTTGTTAGCGGTCTTCCTCTGATCTGCTCCACTTTTATCTCATCTTTCTGATCAGGACTGACCAGAACTATGGGTAATGTCATATCAGCGCCTTGCACAATGGCACTCAGGCTTCTCTCTCTATTATGTGTCACCTCATGTGCCCTAAAGCTAACAAGCACAGCATGCCATTGCATCATACCTTTGCTGCGATTGACTGACACCCCCAGGTTTTCTCCTTCATTTCATGTTGTGTAGCATGAAAGATATTGCAAAAAAAAGGTCATCAGAGAAATACAGAACTTTGACAGCTCCATAATATCCATTCATAAAGCCTTCTGGGTCTCTGCAGTGACATAATCTTCCACTAATGCATGAGATCTGATTATAGTCTGCATCAATACAAATGTTATCACTGGCTACAAAGTCATCCAAAACTTAAAAAAATATGTTGCTATAATTAAAAAAAAGTCTTCATTCAGATGTGCCTTTGCAAAGAACAACCACAGTGTGTGCTCTCAGTTGTGATAGTTCACCTCTGACAGGCAGAAAATGGGAAGAATTGTTTCAGCATCTTATGGCATTGTGAGCTTGATATTAATTATGCAAATGACTCTGTGTATTGTTCATTTTTGTTGACAAAACACATTCCCTTTGCACATGAAATGAATTGTTGCCTTCTATAGGGAACCAAGTTCTGATTCTTTAGAAATTAGGCAAGTTGCTAATAACCTAGCAGCAGATTTTTGGAAGCACTATGAAGGTTGCAATCTACTATCTAAATGTTTGTTTCTTCAGCAGTTTAAGCTCAGTTAGAGCAAAGACTGAGCAAAGTGGGTTTTTTTGTTTGTTTGTTTGTTTTTGCTTGTCTGTTTTAAACATTAAAACAGACTTAATTTGACTGAAATAGAGGCAAGTAAAACTAAGGTCTAAATGTGGCTCACACTGTGTCTTTATCTTTCTCAGAGACCAACTTGCTCTTATAAAATGATTAGCAAAGGTATATTTTCTTTACTTGATAGACTGTATAACACAAAAAGCAAGGCTTGGCTTTAGCAGCTTTTCCTAAAGATGAAGCAAGTAGCATTGAAAATAAGCTACATCAAAGCTTCTTTGTCATTTAAGAAAAAAAACCACAATCAGAATATGAGTTTTTGTAAAAGTCTACTTGACAAGTCTGAAATCATTTTAAGTACCAATTTATATGTTGGGGTAAGCATTTCTTCGTCCTTCAAATCTATGTGTAACTCTTTAGTGCCCTCCCCTGTCTCAGGCTGGAAATGTCTTGTAGAAAATGTAGAAAATTTTATTCATTTATGGTTAAGAAAATGACATTGTGACTTTACTGCTAAAATGAAGTATTAGTGTAGGTGATTTTCCCTCTAACTTCAATCTGTTTGTGGATAGAATCAAAAGTGGGAAACAGAGCATCTCATACAGCTGTAGAAAAAAAAATCAAGAGCACCAAGAGAGTACATGTATGCTTTTTAGCGTGTTCATTTTTTCCCCCTTTTTCCCCCAGTTTTCAGTTTTCCTAATGGAACAAGATCAGGACTGTGGTTAAAACTCACCACTCTAGGTCACTCAAAAGTTTTTTCATCTGGGCCACTCTAACATTGAACATGCTGCTCATTTTACATGGAAGAGAGAGCAAAGAGTGGCCTAAGAGGATCAGTCCATACCCTCCAAGGGTGCTATCTAAGTAGACACATTCATCAAATAAAGAATGAATACAGCAATATTTTTAAGAGTGCTGGTGACAACATGTAGAAAAATGAAATGATCTATTGTATTTGAAGATTCAGGAGACTTACCTCATCAGTACTTCAAGATAGCTGCACTGATGTGACAGCCATGGAAGCATCTATCTCCATAGCCTGTTGGAGCAGGAGGACACACCAGTCCCACACAAGGTCAAGAGATCCAGGGTACAAGAGATTCAGGTTTTCTCAGACTTTTGAGAGAGATTATCTGAATTTGCTTTGAGTCCCTGACATAAGGGCATCAGTAAGATTTATTTAAATTGTGTTAATCTCATTTCTGGAGAACCATGTACCCTAAATAAAGGAGAGAGACTTCCTGGTTTAAAAAAATGTATCAATTTCCCCATGTGTTCCAAATTTTCCCATCTGCCTGTCACATCCTTTCACAAGGCAGAATTCACTGGTAAATTAAGCTGTTAAATTCTGGTCTTTCCTTTCTCCTTAATAATATACTAAATACATACCTTTGTGAACAATTTAACCCCTGGTGATCTGAGAAGTATGACCATAAGCAGCAAAAAAATTTTGTTTGATTGATTTTCTTTCTTGTTCCCTTATTATTTTCTGGGATAATTCTATGGTTGTAATCCTCTGGTGCAGAGAGAAATTTAAGTCCTGCTTTCCACTGTTTTCTTTCTGCCACACAACATGTGCTAAAATAAGAATCTGCCCATCTGCCTTCCTTTAGTCCACGAGTATTTTCTTCGCTGACTAAAATTGGATCTTATATCCCACAAGACATTTATATGGGTTAACCTGTCTTAATGTGCTGTAAAGACAAGTAAATGAAGGAAAGCAAGACAGTAACTAGAATATATAGGTCAAAGATTTCTTCATCCTTCAGATAATCCAGTCTTTTTAAAAAGAAGCAGAAAATAATCCTAAAAGCTGAGCTTATCCAAATCTATTATAAACATTGCTCCCAAATCCCATGTGCATTTTATTTTGTATCTTTAAAATATGCTTTGTAAATGTTACATATCACAGTAAAAAGCAGCAACAACAACAACAAACACAGATAGCTCCAGTTTGTTGACTACTGGAAGTGATGGATTCCAAATGGTGATTTGAAAATGTTCCTTTTCCAAGTATTCAGATGGACTGTGCCAAGACTGAGTTAAGATTTGCTGTATTTGTCTGCAAATCCAAAACAGTAGCTAATTTGGATTTTGGTCTTGACTATACAGGGATCATCCTTACGGAGAATCTGTGTTGAGTGGGGAATCTGTCTTGAGTTCAATTTAAGATCAAGACTTCAAGATATCCACTAGCAGTGCAGGCATAATCACAGGCATCGACACTGATGTCTGTCTAGAGCAGTTCAAAACTGCAAAATGTATTATGTTCTGGGACTAGGCTAATAAGGGAAACACATTGTTACAGAACAAAGAAAACACTATTTCAAGCAGCACATCTTGAAAGGCATGTAATACCATGTTTCCAGGTTTTGCTAAGAATCAATCTATACTATTATTTGTTGTGTATTTTATTATATTCTGTCATTGAAAGAATTTTCCAGGCACACTATCTGCTGTACTTGCCGTGCTTTCCCTCAGCACCCACATCATCCAGGAGTGCTGTGCCCTAGTGACCATCTTGAAACAATTATTTTTTTTTTACCATCAGACCACTGTGAAGTTGAAAAACTAAACGAAAATGAGTGCTATTATTTTTCTGTTTCTTATCTGCAACGACTGAGATAATTTACCTTTATGTGCCTTTTGCTGAAGAAAAAGGTTAGGACAGGAGGTTGTATATGGCAATGTATGTGTATATTGTTCACATCAACATTGTCAAGACTTCAAAACCTAGATGTTGTGTGGTTGGTCAAACATTAAAAACTTCTGGATTTAACAATAGCTCTTTGTGGGGGATAAAGGGAAGAATTAATGATTAAGCTTCTGTAAAGAATTAGAGAGCTGAAATGAAAACAGCTTCATCTAAAATAAAGACACCTGAACGGATTTTGTCATATGATGGTTTTCAGATCTGTGGGATGCAGAACAATTGAAATAATAGCTGAGAAAAGAATCTACAAGGGGCAGTTAGAAACAGACATGGGTGAAATGGAGAGATAATTTTTGCTTTAATTTTTGCTTTCTCTTGCTTTCAAGCTCTTGCTGCTAATTTTCTCTGTCTTGCTCATATAAAATATTTTTTTCCCTTCTAGAAAAGACACATTATTTTTGAACTACCTACCTGCTTGGGAAAATCCACTTTCAGCAGGCTGAGGGCTCAAGTCAAGGTTTGTTCTCAAATTTGGTCTATCCTGTCTTCATCATCTGTTATTTGGGTAGCTGACATCAGTTGAAGCTGCCAGTTCTTTGGAGATGCTCAGCTGCCCTTGGTTGGACCTCATAAAGTTATGGACACTAATACCACCAACTATGTTTCACCCTTCCTTTATTTTTTAGAAAATAAAACTATTTTATTTTTCTGGATGATGTCGCTACTCATCCTAGTTTATTGACTAAGAGCATATTCAACAGCATAAATACAGATTCAAATCATTTTAAAACAAATAGGACAGTGTGTAAACCCTCAGAATGTCCTGGAGTGTATTTTTCTCAGTGAAATGCACCAACTTTCCTCCTCACAAGCAATTTTTCTTAATTGTTCAAAATTCTACACCACAGACATTACTTGGCTTTTATATGTAGCATACCATGAACGTTATAGTAATTCAACTTTTATAAATGAAAATCAAATACACTGCAAAATATAACAATTTACTGAAACCCATAAATTATATAATAAGAAAATGTCATTGTAGTGAGTGATCTAATCCATTTCTAATCCAACAGTACTACAAGGCCAAATTTCCTTTCAGATGCCATCCTAACTAGCTATATGTTAGATTAAATGTAATTGTGTTTTTTTAGTTTTGGGGGGATGTCTAATTATTTTAGTTTGAGAAAGAACTTGAGGACATTTTTGTAGTATGGTAATCTTGGCTTGCTAGCATATGCTTACATAACTAAGGTAAAAACTGAGTATATCTGTATGACATATATAAGCAATTCATTCTCTTTGTGGTAGCAAAAATTAATGAGGGGCGAGACTTACTTGTGAGGAAATATCTATTTGTTTTATGTGTAAACAATCAACTTCGGAATTTACAGACTACCTCAGGTTATTTAGTACAATTTCATTAAATATATTTTAAATTTATTTTCATCGTATATATTTAATTATTATCTTTTATTATGATTTATAAATCAATTTTCATATGAAAGTTATACAAAATAGTGAAGTACAGTTTCAGTGTTTTTCTTTCAAGGTTTCTGTAAAAAGGATTTATTCTTAAACACAACATCAGGCTACAAATTGCTTAAAATAGTCTGATATAAAAATCAAATAATACACAGTCAGTTTCTAGAAGTCCTAAATTACATAATCAGCTTTTAATTCAAGATGTTTGATATGTTTTATATCATTGATTCCATTTAATTTCTTTCTTGTCTGGACTCCTTTAAATTAAAAATCTTATTCTTGCCTTATTAAACAGATCCATAAACAGTCTTTTCCAAGTTTTTTTTTTTTTTTAATTTAGATTTACAGCATCTTACTAGGTTTTTCTCCTTTCATGTTCAGCTGTTTAAATACAAATTTGGGAGCAAAAGTCTGACAAGTGTTGATTTTATTGAGGTAATTATTTACAGGGATTGGCGACTTCAAATCCTTCAAAACTGGGCTTTTTTAAGTAAAGCTGTATCTATATCAGTGCAGTGCTTGAAAAATCTGGAGAAGAGGAAACAGCGTATGTCTGGGCAAGAGCTAAAAAGAGCCATTTGGAGACTATTCAGATAATTTCACGCAAGTTGGGTCATCTTCAGCCTGTAGTGAAATTGACTGAAATAACTGCAGAGCCATTACTGGCAGAACACCCCAAGGATAAATGATATTTCAAAAAACTGGAAAAGATACTGTAGCACCTACCTTTGAGAGACAGGAAAAGGGAGGAATATGAATTACAATCTGCTTAACTTAGTTAACAGGAAAAATAATGTAAGTGTTAGAAACTAATTGTAGGCACCCAGAAACTCATAACTCAAAGAAATCACTGTTTCATCAGAAAGAAATTACATAAAATTAGCATAACTTCCTTCTACAATATCACATATGGAAGAATGGGTCTTGAAGCAGAGAATTCCATAAAAGTTATGGACGTTGTATAATACAGCAGTTTCACAGTAAACCTCAAAAATATGTTTTTGAAAAAAATTAAAAGTGTCTACCAAACTGATCTAAAAAAATATTGATAGCACAGATAAGAGAATGATCAAACCCTGAACAGCAGCTAGGCATGTCCAACTGCATCACTGTCGGTCTTTGAGCTACATCACTGTCAATCCTCGCTCTCTCAGCATTCAGCTTATTTTGTTGGAAATAAATGTCTTGTTCTAGCTGAGAACCTCATACAGAGCCAAAGCAGTGCATATGAATTTAAACAGGCAAAAGGACCATCTATTTTAATTCATTTGAATAAATGTCTGATGCCACAACTTCACCATAAAATTTCAACACTCAGACTCCAACGAGTGGATGAGTGGGTTGCTTTAGATTGTCACAGATAGGTGTAAATTCAACTAAAAAATCCCAGGTGAAGTTCAAGTACGTTTCAGCTACAGGTAGTAATAACTAGAACAGTTGTGACGATTGCAGCTCAACGGGTAACCGGCCCAGGAAACAGGTTGGAGCTAAAATAGGTTGAGCAGGGAAGGCGGATGGGGCCCCAAGTGTGCTAGGCCAGGGCCATTAATACCTACTTGTGCCCTCAGGGTGCTGACAAAAGTGATCAGTGCATTTATGAGATGCAGCAAATGTAAGGCGAAACAATTTTAGTGTAATACTATCCAGAGCTCTTGCCAAATCACAGGCTGAATAAATTACAAATCATTCTTTTGGCACAAAAAAATGGTTGCAATCTTTCTTTAAAGTCTTAAGAATACCTGCACTATAATAGGCATCTAAAGCCACCTAGTCATATGCGCGACTATTCATCAGCTCTCTCATTTTTTGTCCCAGGCCATAAGATGTTTTGCATATTTTTCTAGCTTTTCCTGAAGCAGATTCCTTATCTCTTAGTATTTGATCACTCTTCTGATCTCGTCTTCTGATGGCCTCTTCTATTTCCTGTAGTCGACATTTTTCATCACCTTCAATTTTTTGCCTTTGAGAGTGGTTGTTTTTTTGTCTTTGGTAGTTAATTTCCTTGCTGCGTTGTGCTCTCTGCTGCATAGTTTTGGCCAGCATTTCTTGGGCTTGCTGAATTTTCATCTCAGCTATTTGCAGCAACATATTTTTACGTCTTTGCTTCTCTTCTTCTGTCTCTTTTGCTCTAAATTTGGCCATGAAACTTCGTTTTTCTTCTTTTAGAGCTTTTTCCTTTGATTCCCTATTCCTTTCCTCCATCAGGTGATCAAGGATTTCTTTGGATCTCTGGAGCTTCTGTTCTATTGCATGTCTCTTGCAAAGCTCACCAGCTTTGGCCTGGTGATCAACTTGATCTTTCAGGCGCCTGTGTCTTGTCATTTCATATTGGTTCAGCTCTTGTCTCTTCTTCTTCCCTTCAGTTTCCCTTGAAAGCCTTTTCTCACAAGCTCGTGACATTTTATCTCTAAGCGCGCTGTAGTTCATGTCCCTAGTACCCTGCTCCATGATCTGCTTCTCTCTTAGCTGCTTCTCTTGACAGTGTTTCCTGTGCTCAGCTTGCAGCTTCGATCTTTCAAGCTTTGCCTTACGCTTGGTTTCCTCCTCCTGCGCCAGTCTCTTCCATTTGTTCTCTCGCAACATCATTTCTTTCTGCCGGGCCTCCAAGAGCCGTTCCTCATCCAGACGGCATCTGGCCTTCCTTTGATCCTGGTCTCTCTGCCATCTCTTCAGGTTTTCCACCATCAGCTCTCGCTTCTCCTCCAGCCTGGACCTGAGCTTCTTATCCTGCCTTTTCACCTCATCCCAAACTTCGGAGGTCGGTAGCTGCCGCCCCTTTGCGTCCTGCTCCTCGTGGCAGTGGCACAGCGTCAGGGCGCTCACTGTCTCCCCTTTTTCCGGCATGAAATCGTGCTTCTCGTCACCAAGACCGCGGAGCCTCTGGGGGGATGCTCTGCTTCTTGGTCTCCGCTGATAGTGGCCGTCAGGGTAGAGATTTCCCTCCTGCACCTCTTCATCCTCACCGCTGAATCCCTTCCCCACATCCCTGTCCCGGTCCGGCAGGCTGGTGCCGCTCTCGCAGGGCTCGGGCCAAGCCCCAGCCTCAGCCTCCATCTTCCCAGCCCGGTGGCCGGTGCTCTGCAGCTGATCCAGAGAGAAGGAGGACGAGCAGGGGGAGACCCCCGAGGGGCCACAGCACCGCCGGGGTCCTGTGGCCATTGCCGGCCTGGGTGTTGCCTGGCGCCGTCCCCTACCGGGCCTCGCTACTGACCGTGACAGCCCGGGCCCTGACCGTGTGGCCCGGCGGGGGCCACTGCGGGGGCCGGCGGACAAGCGGGGACCACTGCGCCCTTCACTGCTGGCCGCCACCGCCGGGCCGCGCAGCTGCCGAGCACGGAGCGTGCAGTGCCGCTCGGCCATGTCCTGCCAGCGGCGGCAAGGCCGCGGGGCGCCTCCGGAGCCCACCTGCCCCCGCCCTGGGGACACCTCATGGCCACCTCAGCGCTGTGTCACAGTGGGGTGGCCGCCGCCAGGGTGGTGTGGCCAGTGGAGCTTATGTAGGGGGTGGCCTTGCCTCTGTGCTACAGACATGTCTTCTCAGCTAGGTGTGAGGATGTGTTGGGGCTGGCCGGCTTTTAATAATCTGTTTTTAATAACGCTTTTTAAAAACTTTTTTTTACTTTTTTTTTCCTTTCTTTTTTTTTTCCAGCATCAGACTTGCAATAGGCCAGGGAGGGAGGATGGTGCCGTAGCTGGGGGAGAGTCATGGGGGGACCATGTTTTTGTTGTCCACAGTGTCCCTCCCTAACGTCTGGAGCACTTAGTTAGTGCTGCAAACCCTCTTGCCTAGGCCCAGCTCTGGAAATGAGAGGAGTGGGGTGGGGGAAATGTGTGATTTGGGGCTCCTTTGTCATGAAGGGTGGTAAGGCAGAGCATCTGCATTGCAGGCATTTGGTGAAAACAGGTGGTTTCTGTTGGGGAAATCTGGCAAGGTGGCATGGATGTGGTGTGGATCAACTGCTCTCATTACACCCCTGTTTTTGACAAGGTTTGCTTCCAAATCAGGCTTTTCTCAACATGATTTTTTTCTTGCTGGTTAGTGCTAAGCCAAGCTTAATATGGTGATTGCATCCTTAATAAGCTTCTTGCAGAGGTACTGACAAAGTTGAGATTAGTTTTACAGCAGAAACCTAAAGGAGATCATGCACAGTGTTACAGGGGAATCTTGTGGGATCTAGCGTTAGTTCCAGATGCTAAAAATGCTGGTGGTGCTTAAGAGCTGGATGTAAGGACCTGCAGATGAATTTCCATTTCTAAATCCCGTGGTGAATACAGCTTCTAGTTCTGCTGCTGCTATGAACATCTCTTCCAACGTGGAACTCTTGGGCCAGCTGCTGAGAAAGGTCTCCGGGTAGTTCAAACCTGCACTGCGGAACGGCATTTGGTTTCTTTGTTCCCTGTGGAGTGACCCTGCGGAGCGGCAGGCTGGGGGGTTGGTTGTTGCCTTTGTGCCTCATATCAATAAAATAGACAGCTCTAATGTAAATCATTTGACGTTCTTTCTAGTCTCTGCATGTGCATTAGGCAGTACAATGAGAAGTATTAATCCACTCCGGATGTCATGAAGATGTAGATTGCTGTGAATAAGTCTCACATCAATAATTAAGAGGCACAGCCCTTCTCAGAGACAGTTTTATCTTAAGCCCTCATTTGAAGAAACTGTATTTTTTTCAGCCCCATAGATGACTTTTAGTTGATTTTAACAGCAGTGAGCACTTTGTTTTTATTTTCAAAATTACTGTAATACAGAATTTTTATTTAGTCTGCTGTCCTCTGCAATGCTTTGCATAAATTTTCTATTTACTTTATTTGTTAGCTTTTACAGCACAATTTATGTTTGCTGGCTTCCTACTGGGCATATTCTTAATTCTCTCTTTGAACACTGTATACCTACATTGCATCTTTGATTTATATTGTCTTAGGTAATACTCCATTCTTTACACATTGACTCAGAGGTATTGATTATTTCATTACTATGATGCACTTATTTTGCCCATGAAGGTTGTGAAGTATGAAGATAACCCCCCAAAACCTTGAATGAACAATAACGCACGGTCATAATCCCACATTGTGTATATTTGCCTGTATATGTATCCTGTATTGCAACAGATTGAATGTTTCATAATAAAAAGAGTCCTTAGCCTCCTTTAAAGTGACAGAGACAATTTGGTCTTGGGATTATTATTTAAGTAGCTGCTAAACATAATGTACCTCACAGCAGAGAGAACATGGAGAATGATGCAAATGAAAGCAGACGGCCTTCTCAAACTATTTGACTCTGAGTTCATAAAATGCTTTATGAAAATGCAGTGCATGGGGATGAATTGCAGAGGGACCAGATGCATTGTTTGTAAAAATTATGCCTATGGAAATAAGGGCAAGAAGATAAAATTATCCTACAACAAAAGTACTGCAAACATGCTAAAAATGGAGCATCTTTATGCTAAAATATTCTATAGTATACATAATTCCTCGTGGAAAAACTAATTCGGTTAATACCTAAAAAATGAGTCTAACAGGGATATTTATACAAACAGTGTTAATATTTTTTAAGGGTATCAAACACCCCTCCAAAGTAAGAAAAAAAAAAGAAGAAAAAGAGATACTGCTGTCCCCACAAATGTACTGTTCAAGGAAAAAACTAAGGAGGAAAAAACCAGGAACATAGGGAATCCGTATTTAGCAAACAATTGAGCCTGTCTTTTCTGACAGGTTACCACCAATCTGTTCTTCCTCCCTAAAATTCTATCTGCATATTAATGCACTTGCAGTATAGTTTTGACATATATTGACATAACTGAATTTGGAGCTGCTTATCTTGCAAATCAATTACATTATCACAGATGGTGATTACCCAAAATTTTACAGTTCTTGGCCTCTGTTTCTTCATGTTGTGATAGGTGGCTGGCAAATTGGTTTTAAGAATCACTTAAGCTATGCATAGTTTCCTTGCACAAGATTTTTGTCTGATTGAAGAATCAATATTTTGCTGAGGGAACACCTTTAAAAAGGGGGAGCTTCAGCTACGTGACAGCTCATGTCATTTAGAGGAGTCAGCTTCAGAGAGGAAGCTGGTCTGATGCATAATGACATCTGGCCATTTGTGAGGGAGCACAAAAGCTCCTCTGCATCTCTTTTTTTGAACTATGACGTATGTTCCACTGGTGTTGCCAGATATTTAGGCCAGAGTTTGCTGGCTGTATCATTTCGTTACATTTACAACCCTACATATAATAGACAAGAACATCTTATTTCAAGGTAGTATTATTATTTGAAATGATTTATAGTAATAATAGCATTCATTAGAGCAAGCAAGTGCTACTGTGTTGCCTACTTAGTCCCTCTGAGTACAAGATGAAAAGGCATTATACAAGTGATCCATATGATTCTATGTGTTTCTGAAAGCTCACTAAACTGCTGTCTTGTAGTCTTCTTTTTTTGTGGAAATGGCATCCCGTTTTAAAGATGCAGAATAATTAGCAGTCAGCCATACAATTAGTCTTTAAGAATCTGAACACCAAAATAGCAGTTTAAATAAAATATCAACACAAATAAAAAACAAACTCAAATATTTCATTCCTAGTAATCATGATGGCCATGTCATGAGAGAGGATTAACTTTCCGCTCACCTACACATGACTTGCATTCATTTAAATTAATCTAATAACTAGATTTAACTTTGAGAGCTAAAAAAGAACTGTTTTATTGTGAACCACTATCATTCTTTTTTGTAGGATCTGAAGTAGAAGTTGGTGGTTCATACTTTAGGTCACATTTAACTAACCATAAAACTTCATTACAAAAAACAGGGTGCAGTGAGAACACATCTTTCAAAATACAGTCAGATATAGACAATAGGGCTAAAGAAGGTAAATAATTAAGGATGCCAAAATACATTTTTCTCTTTTTACTGTAATAAATTAAGCACACAAACCAATAACTATCTGTTATGAGAAATGCTGGAGGTGAAATGTTTTCCAATCTTCCAACCAAGATAGAAATTCAGGGTGGATTGCTCATGTCACATAAGCAACAAATAATTGCAAACATAATGGAAGAAAACATATATCATAGAATCACAGAATCATAGAATGCTTAAAGTTGGAAGGGACCTCTAGAGATCATCTAGTCCAACCCCCCTGCACACGCAGGGACACCTAGAGCACGTGGCACAGGACTGCATCCAAGCAGGTTTTGAAGATCTCCAGAGAAGGAGACTCCACAACCTCTCTGGGCAGCCTGATCCAGTGCTCTGTCACCCTCACTGTTAAGAAATTTTTCCTTAAGTTCATGCGGAACTTTTGGTGTTTCAGTTTGTGGCCATTAGCTCTAGTTCTGTCAGTGACCACCAGTGAAAAGAGGCCAGCACCATCCTCCTCACTCCCTGCCTTGAGGTACTTAATAGACACTGATTAGATCCCCTCTCAGCCTTCTCTTCTCCAGGCTGAACAGGCCCAGCTCCCTCAGCCTCTCCTCATAGGGCAGATGTTCCAGGCCCCTGATCATCCTTGTAGGCCTGCGCTGGACTCTCTCCAGCAGCTCCACATCCCTCTTGTACTGTGGAGCCCAGAACTGGACACAATACTCCAGATGCGGCCTCACCAGGGCTGAGTAGAGGGGCAGGATCACCTCCCTCAACCTGCTGGAGACGCTCTTCTTAATGCACCCCAGGATCCCATTGGCCTTCTTGGCCACGAGGGCACACTGCTGCCTCATGGTCAACCTGTCGTCCACCATGACACCCAGGTCCCTCTCCGCAGAGCTGCTCTCCAGAAGGTCCGTCCCCAGCCTGTACTGGTGTCTGGGGTTATTCCTCCCCAGGTGCAGGGCCTTGCACTTGGCCTTGTTGAATTGCGTGAGGTTTTTCACTGCCCTGTTGTCCAGTCTGTCCAGGTCCCTCTGGATGGCAGTGCAGCCCTCTGGGGTATCAGCTACTCCTCCCAGTTTGGTATCATCAGCAAACTTGCTGAGGGAGCACTCCGTGCCTTCATCCAGGCCATTGATGAATAAATTGAACAGGACTGGACCAAGGACTGACCCCTGGGGGACCCCGCTAGCTACAGGCCTCCAACTAGACTCTGCACTGCTGATCACCACCCTCTGAGCTCTGCCATCCAGCCAGTTCCTAATCCACCTCACTGTCCACTCATCTATCCCACACTTCCAGGGCTTGCCCAGGAGGATGTTGTAAGGGATGGTGTTAAAAGCCTTGGTGACAGGCTTGTATTAAAAAAGACCAAACAAACAGCTCTTCAGCTAGAAAGGTGTCTCTCCATTGATTCTGATAAAGATTTACTGGTTTATACATGGCTTGTCCTGAGAAACTGTTTCTTTGGTAATTATTGGGTGGGAGGAGATATTACACGTAAAGATCATTAGAATAGAAATTTAACTTTCCTCAAAATATTTGCAGGCTGGACGTTGGCTCAACATATGTCAGTGAAGAAACTAGTTTTAATCTTCAGGTCCTGATGTCTGAGAATTTTGAGTTTGCCATTAAAAATGTTAGACACTAGAAAACTGTCCTATGCTGATGAAAGAGAAGCTGCTTACCATAAAAAATGAAACTTTGGTCTCTTGTAGGTAAATGGGCTTGAGCCGTGATAGTGCAAGGAGAAAGCACATGATACTACTGCTTATGTTTAATTAACAGCTGGAAATTCAACATGCCCCAAATGATCAAAATGCTGCAAGAGAGGACTGAAGGGCATTTTGTAGCAGCAATTTCAGTCTCCTAGTCTGAGCAGATCTGCCCATGTGAAGTTTACCACTTTATCCATTGTTTTTTTTTTTCCCATTAAAGCTGCTCCAGGAAAGCAGGAAACCTTCTTTAGGGAGTCCAGTAGGGTGCACTAAGAGGCTATTGCACATGCAGCTTGGGGGAAATTGCATTGAGATCAAACAGCATGGGGCCCAAATTGTTTCTGTGTGTGTTTTTTGTTTGTTTTGTTTGTATTTGTTTGTTTTTTTTAAGGTGACTATATTAATTTGGAAAACAACAGTACCTTCTACGAATGCTCAAACCTGACCTGTAAGAAGTTATAGGGAACTTAACATATTCAAGCTATCACTGTGCAGGATTGTACTGCTTTCCTAAGAGAGGTGCTTTAAACACAATTTCATTTTGAGAACACTCTAAAGTTGCAGCAGAATCATTCATAATGTGATTGAGGTCAGTGATTTTATCTCAAAGTAAGTCTCACTAATCACTTGGTTTCATGTGCTATTGGTTGCCAGGAATATTCTAATTATGTGCCTACCATGTGAAGAACTGGTTAATACAAAGAAATCTCATCTCCTTTTATGATGTGTTCAGCCCAGCAGTTACTTTTGTTCTAAATTGGGCTTGGCAGCCTCTAGGGTGAATGATTGACACGCCAATGTGTTAACAGAAGCCAGAACCAATTCTCTTGTCTGACACCTCCTCTCCTCCTCTGAATATTAATGACAAGTGACCCAGCTGAATGAATGAAAAGTGCACACATCCCTCGTGGCTCTGTGCAGATGCTCGGAGATGACAGCAGGACTTGCCCAGGAGAGGACACAAAACCATAAAAGCCATCTGCTATTATGTAGTGAACTTAATCTGTTCACTGGCTTGGCCAAATGCTTACTAAATCAAAAGTTGACAGGAAAGGATTCATAATATTTGTGCTTAAAATATAATCAAAACAGCACAAAGGAAAATGGCATCCCTAGATGAACACAAGGAGTCCAGCTTAGATTTTGACGTGGGAGGATGGGCAAGAAAAATATAACTAGTAATTTGCTTTAATAGCACCTTCAGTTACCTACGATTGCTTTCAAGTAACACATGGTATTGGTGATCTCAACAGGTTTTTTTGTAGTACTTTAGTAATTTAGCTCAATTTCCTAAGACACACAAATAAGCCAGTCTTGGAAACCATTGCAATACAATACCCCGTCACTCAATACTTATCAACTCAAAACTGAGATTTGGTTGAATCGGGTGTACTGTCCTCTCACAGCCTGCATTATAGGATATTTATTGTTATTCTACAGATTGCTGGTATTAAATGTACAGTGAGATTTTTAGAACTAGGAGACATAATGCATAATCAGTGAGCAGATTTCTTTATTCCATTTTCTCAGACACCTGCATTTTGTTTATTCCTTCAATAAAATAAATTCTCCTAGAGTACCATTAAAGATTTCCCCAATAAATATTTGTAATATCTCAATCAGCAATTCTGTAACAATGGGCAACCAGAAAAAAAATCTATACTAATATAAGATAGATTATTTCTCATTGTGAGGTCTATAACCCACTCAGAAAAAGCTATCAGTATCTTTTCTCACCGCTTCTTGCATATCATATCTTTTATCTCCACCACAATAAAAATGCAACCTGTTTTCCCCTTCAGTGTCTTTCTCATTTTTGATGATATTGTGACTGAATACCTTTTGTATTTTCACAGTATCTCAAAGATTGATGATTCCTTTGCATCTTTACAGGATAATCTAATATTCACACATTGAGCAAGCTATGCACTGACTATTACATACCTTTCCTCTAGTCATTTTCTCCTCTATCTTCCATAACCTGCAAAAATCCAGTCAAACTTCTCATTCACAGGGATTAGACCTGCACAGGACAAAATTCAGCTGCAAGCAGTTTTTCATTTCTATTTTTTTCACTTGCAAAAAAAACACCTAAAAAAAGAGATCCTAAATCATAATTGTGCTCTAGGAACATTTATCCAAAATTCATAAAGAATGCAGAACCGTACTGTACAGATTTACGACAACTCAATGATCAATCTCACTGAAAAACAAGGAAGGATTTCTCATCTATGGTTACTATCTAAAGGGTTGTACCTGTCGAACTTAAGCAATGCAAGATGATGAAATCTTTGAAAGAGAAAATAACTGTTAAATTTCTTTATTAATATACATTCTTTTTCCAGCATTAAAAATATATCACACATCTTATTTCAATGGAAAAGGGCATTATTCTCTCTGGTAACAATGTTTCTTTATAAATCAAATTAAATGTTTGTTAAATCTCTTGTTTATACAAAATTCAGCTTTGAAACCCACAAAAGGGGTTTTATTTCTTCATAAAGTGTTTGTGGATCCCCCTCTTAAACTTACTTAGCTTATTATCTAGCAGATCCATGCAGGCAACGGTAGGTCTCCAAGGCCTGGATCCAAGAAAGCAATTATTTTTTGCACTGTTAGAGGATTATGTCTCTACAAAACCATCTCGTTAGACCAAGCTGTAAAAAGGAAATGGTTTTTGTTTTGTTTTGCTTAATTTCATTTTGGCTCTTCTGAACTGATGATAGTGAGCAGGGGCTTGTATTCTGTGCCCCCCTCCCCAGCCTTCAGCTGAGATGATAGTCCTGACAGCAGATTACTGGAGCTTCTCCTGTTCATGTGTGGAAAACCTCTCTGAAAAAGCATCGTAGGTGTGTGTACATTATCAACTCTTCTGCCTAAGCCACTCTCAAAAAGGGAAACTAAACATAAAACCTGGCAGGAGAACAAAGTTCAGTCCGGGAAGGCTTTTATCACAACAGAAATTCTAGGCGCCTCCAACAAAGAGACAGTGCTAAATCAGTGCCAAATTATTGAAGGCCTGGCTGCATCATTCCCATATTGAATGCTAAAGGGTGTTTTTTTTTCTACTAGGATTAGATTCGGGTGGTGGGGGTGGGGAGACACAGTTTCCAGCTGCCAGGGCTAAAGCGGAGAGGTTGTGCAGATGGGGTAGGCCTCAGCTGAGCGGCAAGAGCGTGTTGATCTGTGATGGATATATTGACATCGTGGGGTGCAATGCACTTCTTAGCCTCTATCTCTTGGATGTTCAGTGGTCAAGGAAACAAATCTGCCACGGTGAGTTAGGAGGTGCCATCCAGAATGGAATTAACAATTTCAAATGGTCTGGGCTGTCCCAACAGGGAGAACAGCTTCTTCTTCTACTAAATGAGATCTTAATTTGTGCAAACTGTTAACTGGTCTACGACGTGTGATCCTCAAACAAATGGCTGTGGGAGCAGCAGGAGCAGCAGAGGAATGCAGCTTGGGCCAGGGCGTCTCGTGTCAGCTTACACTTATCCTTCAGACATGTGGGGAACTTGCCCATGTCACCAAAATGCATGTGACTTTCAAGAGGGCATCTTCTCAATGGCATCTGCAGAGGAGAAGGGATCTGTATGCCTAAAGAAAAGGGAATCATAACAAATATATGTTCACATACATATAAAGAACTGTGGGGAAAAAGAAAAGGGAAACAGAATGAAGGCTGTATACTTAAGAAAAAAATGTTTTCTTCCATACAATCTTCCACTGCTTAGTAAATATTAATTATGCTACAGTCTAGCATCCTTTCAGGATTCAGATTGAGACATTGGATACTGAGGGCCATGAAAACACTATTTGCAGTTATAAATTAAAATAATCTATTTACTGGCATGATGAAGTCTGGAAACCTTCAATGAAAGACAGCAGTTAAGGAATACAGCACTCAAACAAAAGAGGAGGGGAAAAAACGAATAACTACTACTGAAAAAAAAAAAAGAAAAAATAAAGGTTTCTCATTCTGTTTTTTAATGATCAAAAATCCAGCATGGATTTAAGGTTAGGGATGGAAGGAGGATAAGGAGCTTAAACCCCTTGCACTAACTGGTGTTGTGCATCCGCTCCTGTGATAAATGATGTAGCTGTGCTGGTGGAGCTGCAAGAGACCCAGGAGCAGAGGGAGAAAAAAAGGTGTCAGCTGCACAGCTTGGCAAGCTGCAAACTCTGGCTTGACAGTTTGTACTCAGGTTAAGGTATGGTCCTGTAAAATTAGCAAGAGCTTATCAATGACCTGAGCAGACACAAGGCCAAGCAATATCCCATTTCTCACAAAATGAGCTGTTTTACTGAGTCCTGCCTTAATTTACTTAAGTATTTTTTGTTGTTGTTTGTATGTTTTTCCCAGTTTAATTAATCAGGTTATTCCCATTCAGGTGGATAGCAGATTATTCCAATTATTTAATTTACTTAATTTATATATATTTCTAAACAAAATAAGCCATACTTCAGCCTCCACTCACCACACAAAAGCAACCCACCCTATAAAAGCACTGAACAACATTTGTTGTTCATAGTGTTAAAAACACTATTTTGATTAAACTGGTACAATTTGGGGTACAGATAGGGTCTGTTGAAGAAGCCATATCTTATGATCTAGTGTCCCCATGCTAGCAAAATTCATAATAATAAATTCCTAATAATAAGAATTTTGTGTGAGTAATGCTTATAGGAGCAGGCTCTGGGTTTTTCTGCTGACTATGCTGATAAGAGTCAGCTGCAGTTTTGTTTCTTATAACATGGACTAGATCCAAGCTGCATTTGACTTTTTTCCCAAGCCAATTGTGAATTATCTGAGAACCAAAGCAGCCAAATGAAATTGCTCTGAACTTGGAAAAAAAACAATCACTTGTATATTTAAGAAAGAAAATAATTTTGTTAGTTTTTAAGATGGGAAACAAATTTATTTTGGGCTTATTGTAATTCATAGGAAGATGCACAGATATTATGATATAAAAGGTCAGCTCAATAAAGAAAAATGGAAGGAGAGAAAAATAGGCAGTTGAAACTTTTCATGGACCAGTTATTGCATGTGCTACAAACATGTAGCCTTACAACAACAAAAACAGAAGTTTACCATTCTGAAAATGATAACCTGTGGCCTAAGATATCAAAGAGAAGAATAGTTTAGGTTTACCATAGAAGCATAAAGGAATTCCTGAGTCTTTCCAAGCTTTAATTTGCTCTGTAGGGCAAATTTCCTGCCTCGACTTCTACAATCTGTGCAACTGGAAGAAATGGCTTGTAAGGCTTAGTGTTAACAGATTCTAAGCGCATGCATCTCTGACTAAAATAATTTTTATCTCAGCCAGCTGCATCAGTGGAATGAGATGAAACAACGATCGATAAAGCTGCGTCCTACCTATGAACAACTTGCATTGTCCTTATGACAGTGATGCTACAAAGCTGCTGAAACAGGCACGCCGTATTCTCTATTCTGTGCGTGGGCAAAGTGACTGAAATTGTGTACAGAGATTAGTGCATGAATTATATTGTGTCCACACTTTTTTATTTCTACAGAGATAAGCATCCAGTTATAGCAAGGGCTAAGCATTGCTGATGATATTCTAGCCCAGCTGAAGTCAGTGATGAATGTCCCTTTTACTTTAGTAGGGTAAGACTTTTATCTTACATGCTTTTAATGAATTCATGGAGATTTTGTTTTGTTCTTCTTCTTTCAATGCAAGCAAAAATCTGAGGAAAATGAACAAATTGTATTTCATCTTTAGTTTCAGTTAAGAATTCATTGCATCTATTATATCTTCATTTTTATTTCCTTTATATGATACATGTAAGCAGTTTTATTGATCTGCTTTTTATCATTCTGTCTGTATTATTCTGGGAATAGATCTGCTTCTAAATCAGATTGAATTTGCAACTGTCATCAAATATTTAATGATTTTCCCAATCCCTTTGTCTTTGAGTAATTCCTCAAAAATGATTTATGCGTCCATTACTACAATATTGTTTGCTCAGTGATAAAGGTGAAGTTTAAATAATGTAAGTGAGGCAGAATATTAAGAGAATTTAAAAAAATGTAATTTGTCACAAGTTGAATTAATAAAATGATATTTTATAAAGCCATATTTATTATAATTCTCCCCCTCCTTTCTTATTAAACTAGAGTATACATTTTTTTCTCTCACATTGTGCACAAAATGCCAACAAAGTTTATCACTGTTTATTTTGTTGTTATCGTCATGAAAATATTATTCTATTTCACTTCTACCCTCTGTATAACCCTGTTGTGTTCTGATCAGGTTTTTCTAGTATTCATGGGAAGTCTCAGAGATTTTCTGCTATTAGGCAGTTCATGTCACATGAAATTGATAGAAAATACAGATCAGGAAGGCTGCATTAAACTAAATCATCCCTGACCACAGTATACTTCCTACTAGTAGCTGCTCATTTACAAATTCATTTTCTGCATTAAAGAAGAACTAATTATGCCGGTAATATCCAGGTAAAGGTGCCAAGTTAATGGCAGCAATCATGCTATTAGAAGAGGGGGGAGGCAGTACTGTTTAGCAGTAGGGTTGATTTATGCGCAGACATCAACTTTCCCTTCAGTGTAGCGTGTTGCAGAGAGCAGCCACTTTTCTCAGCTCAGTTCCCTCACTGTCAAGGTTTATATGCCTAGGTTTTGAAAGACTGCTTTCTCTTTGCATTCCTGTGAAATAATAGATTTGATCCATTTCAGAATTCATGAAAATTTTCCTGTTCCAAAAAGATGAGAAATCTGTGTGGAAGGGGAACTCCTTAAAATTTATGGATTGTTTCTGTCTTGAGGAGACACGAGAGTCCAGAAATGAAGGTGAGTTTCTGTTGGGGCAAACTTTTAGATTTCGTCTTTAATAACACCAGTCTGTGACAGTGAGAGCTTGAGAGCTTCTCAATGACAGTAAAAACAATGCATGAATTCTATTCAATTTCTATTTTTCTCTTCTTCCATGACCGTGGCTGTTGACTAAGTTTGATTTGGTGAGACCAGCTTGGTCTTTCTCAGAAATAGCAGTGAAAAGGTAACGGTAGTAATGTTTTTGGAGAAAAGATTTGTTGGTTTTTGTTCAGTGCATTGTTAGAGTGTGCCATTGGAATCCTTGTGGGTTAACTAAGTAGCATCCAATATGGGGATGGGAGGTTGGGAGGTAGTGAACTTTGCAAATTGCCTTAAAAGTTTTAAAGTTTTATTTTCTTTTTCTTTTTTTTTTTATCTTAAAAGTCTTTCTTTAGAGTCTCCCAATCCTAGTAATATGATCATTGATTTATGATAGCATTGGTTTATGAAAACCAAACCTGAGCATGTGCTGTTGAGTCCTTGCTCTGTTGAGATGTCTGTGTCATGATTTTAGGACCTCAAAGATTCAGCAAACAAGTTTTACATACCATTTGCAGATTGCATTCTATGTGCTTTCCTCTTTCTGTCATCCCAGTAGGAAGACAGCCTATGGCCATGAAGATACGGAGAACAAACAAACAAACAGACCAGCTTGGCAATCCTACTTAAGATTAATAGAGAATGAAGTAAGCAAGGCTCTGAGCCAAAATATCCCACCATAATAACTGTTTGGTTTTTAAAGGGAATCAGAAAAGGTTTGTACAAAACCTGTCTGTCATTACCCATCAAGAAGAACCCAAGAGACACATGAGAACTCAGTAGCTAGAGCCCCTGTCCCTCTGTGCTGCGAATAAGTCATTCTGGACGGACAGTCTGAACACATGCATCCTCCTGCCTGTGAATGTGTTGGCTGCAGGATATGAGCAAGTAGAATCTTTCAGAAAATGAGTGGGAGTATTTGAAACCTAAAAAAAAAAAAACCAACATGTTTCCTTTCCATTAGGTTGCATCTTGAGTCTTATTGCATTAATTTCCCATCTCAGCACTAGGTATTTGGTCTGAACTTGCTTGGTAACATCATCTTCAAGGTTTGTAATATTGTTTTATAGCAAGGCATCCAAGATGATCATAAACATAACCTAGGGAAATAGTTTGTGGATAGGTGACTGCAAGGAGGTCTTTTTCCAAGCACAAGGAAGCGCTTCAGAGCAAATTTGTGTCTTTTTTATGAGCTTTGTTTTTGGAACTGAATAGACTGTATTTTGACTAAAGTTTTATTAAATCAACCCTGAAGTAGAGAAGCACTAAGAAGTTCAAGATTCATGTCAGTTATAGCATGTTCCTGTCAATTAAAATATTTTGGTTTTAATTTCTCTTACTATAATGTATGGGAAATAGGTTCAAATGAGAATTTATGATATTCTGCAACTTAAAAATTTTATTGGATAATGTAAGTCATATTTAATCAATTAGTTAAAAATACCAAATTACCTGGCAAAAGAAGGGCAAGAGCAGGGTCCTACATCTGGGGAGGAATAGCCCCAGACACCAGTGCGGATTAGGGGTTGACCTGCTGGAAAGCAGCTCCGCGGAGAGGGATTTGTAAGTCCCGGTTGACAACAAGTTATGCAATGTGCCCTTGTGGCCAAGAAGGCCAATGGGATCCTGGCCTGCATCAGAAGGAGCTTTGCCAGCAGGTTGAGGGAGGTGATCCTCCCCTCTACTCAGCTCTGCTGAGGTTGCACCTGGAGTATTATAGGGTGCAGTTCTGGGCTCCTCAGTACAAGAGGGACATGGAGCTTCTAGAGAGGGTCCAGCATAGAGCCACAAAGGTGATTAAGGGACTGGAGCATCTATCATATGAGGAAAGACCAAGTGAGCTGGGCCTGTTTAGCCTGGAGAAGAGACGGTCTTGAGAGGGCATCTCATCAACATGTACGAATATCTGAGGGGAGACTCCATATAAAGAGGATGGGGCCAAACTCTTCTTGGTGGTGGCCAGTGACAGGACAGGGGGTAATGGGTACAAATTAAAATACAGGAAGTTTCATCTCCATATGAGGAAGAACTTCTTTCCTGTGAGGGTGACAGAGCCCTGGAACAGGCTGCCCAGAGAGGTTGTGGACTCTCCTTCTCTGGAGATCTTCAAGACCCACCTGGATGCCACCCTGTGCCACGTGCTCTAGGTGTCCCTGCTGAAGCAGGAGGGTTGGACTAGATGATCTCTAGAGGTCCCTTTGAACCTCAACCATTCTGTGACCCTGTGATTCTGTATATATATGTATATGTATGTGTGCTTGTATGTATGTATACATATACTTATCTTTCAAAAGAAGCATATGGTATAAGATTCAGCACATCTAGATCTTTAACAAAGCTCTTGATACTGTTCCTAGTTCTTTACCATTAAGCAGTAATCTATAGAGCATGAAAATTCATGCTATTGAAGATGTCAGTAAATGCACTTGAAATGGTGATAATGTAGTATATAAAGATTCCTTTTCATCACAAAATGCAGTTTATGTGCATTATGCTCCATAAAAAATCTCCGTCTCAGCAGATGTGGAAGTACAGTTTCAGTCATCAACAAAAAAATCCATTGCGCTGACCACAAAAAAAGAAAATTTTCAAAGCCAGGGCACAGATCGCTTTTCATTCTTCCCAGCTCCATATAATATGTTTAGTTAGGCTTGCGCAAAAAAATGTTATATACCAAAGGTTGTTAGAAATCAGTACACAGATACAATTTCCCAGAAGTAGTCAAGAAAACTGTGTAAGACTGCCTTAAAAAAAAAAACATTTTGGAATATATCCATTTTGGAACATATAACCAAGGTTTGTCTGTCTCTGCCTCCTCTCATGCTAGGGCATGAATCTCTGGTGATTTAATGTGATCCTGAGAGGTCTCAAATCCATTGCCTAGCTATAGCACAAACCAGCAGAGGCGAGGAAGTGACAGAAGAAAGGCAGGAATGAAGGAGGGAGGGACAGATGGACAGCACACACTAATGCATTTTCATATTCTCTTAGGAAACAATGAAACACATTGTTATTCTGCCCTTTGTCATTAGGCTTTTTTGTGCCCTTTCCTACCCAAGGCCTTTTTTTTTTTAATTCTTTTTTTTTTTCCAAACATGGTCAATCGTTTTTGCTTCATTGTTTTCCCTGGATGCATGCACATTCATCCATACAAAGGGGACCCGTAGACCCATAGCCTAGGGCACCTAGAGAATTTCTACACCTCTTGTTGTAATAGTTACTGTGTGAAGCTTATTTCCAAACCCAAGATTTACTTTCCCTCCCTGTCAGACAGTCTTGATTACAGAGTTAGAGAAATTGATTCATGAGGAAAGGTTAAGGAGCTAAATAAAAATAGCTTGGCTGCATGATGACTAAGACAGATGGGAACATCCTAACAGGCTGCAGAATACTATTGGACTGAGAAGGAAGGGCCTCCGGGGAAAGACATAAAAACATAATGTGGCTCATTCTGAATCTTCCAATTGTTACCAAAACCATTATGGTGAGAAGGGAAGCAGGTGGCCGCTTTACATACTATTTTGAATTTAAACAAGTCGCAGCAGAAGCACTTTGTCAGTTATGGGTTTTCATAAGAGTGCAATATTTGCCCTATTCCTTCAGATCAAACCTATATCCTGCTGAGGATCCTGTCTTCCACGATTCCATGTAGCAGATGCTCTGGAGCTGAACAAATGTACAATGTCCCCTCCTGTGGTATTCTCCCAGTTTCCAGCAATTTGTGGCTTAGAGTTTTCTTGAAGATTTATTTAAAAGACCAGACTTTTTAAAGGCCGTTGTCTTTAAAAACTACACATCATCCTAACTCTCTATTATTTGTCTACTTTTGAACCTTTAAACACTTTTGACATTGGGAATGATTTTCCTAGTTTAGTTACATGTTGAGTTCATCTGTGGTTTAATCAATACATTATGTGTTCTTGGCTGTTGTTGCAAGAAGATATCTTTCAATTGTACAGACCTTGGATCTGTACAATTCAAGGTCTTCCTTCACTTGCTTCTTTTCCAAGGTGAAAAGGTCTGGTCTACACAGACTCTCCACTCAGGCTCTCTCCCTACGTAAGCACTCAACACTTCTCATTATCTTTATTGTCATACTTTGTTCCTTTTTTCAGTTTGAGTGTAATTTTTTTAAGAAATGATGGCTAGGGCAGTGTCTAGTACTCAAGATGTAAGTCTATAATGAATTGTCATTCTTCTGTTTGAGGGATTTTTTTTGACCGTTGCTGAGAAGGGATGACATATTCACAGTCTTCTCTGCATGAAACAGCTTGCTGTTTTTGAGAACAGCTGTAATGTGAGAAAAGATATTTGACCACATGAATATGACTGAAATTCTTTTTCTGAATTTGAAGTGTCATATATAGCTGAATGAGAATCCACTATTGTTAGCTGTTGCTGCATTAAGCTCCACTACTGACCTGTATTTGAAAGGTAAGCTACATCTTGAGCTTTCCTGAGGAAGCGTGGATGATTTATAAGTGCAGAAGAAGGAAGAGAAACCACATATTTACACAGAAGAAGATGACAAGGAGGGCAAGACAAGGCAATTTTCTGCAACAACACTCCTGGTGAAAGACTCACACGTTATTTTACATTGTGTAGAATACACAAGGCACTGCTAAGATTAGAAGATACTCAAAAATTTTAAAGAAAAAGCTCAATTAACCTTATATGCCTATTTCTTGAGCTTGCTAAAAACTTTGCCAATAAGTGCACAGCTCTTTCTTTTGTAATAAAGGTGTCTTTAATCTAAGGAGTCGAAAACATGATTTCAAAAATCTCTCTGATAAAGCCGCTTTGGAACTGAAAGGAATTCAGGTTCCATTTATGTCAGTATCTTCCTAAACCTATAGCAGAGATAACCTGTTCTCTCTAAAGTATCTCTTTTATGTTCAAATAAATTGGTGAGATTAAGAAATCTGAGATAGATAGAAATCTGAGAAAAAGGGCACATGTACAGTGATAATTGTGCTATTTGGTAGCTGTCATAGCATATTTAAAAACTGATGTTCCAGCAATTAACATGTTGATACTAACATCTCAAACCATATTTTAGGTGAAGCGTTGTGGCTAAGACAAGAAAATGTCAAGCTCTCACTTGCATCCAATGCGAAAGGAGGATACCTTGAACATCACAGTGCTCTTTTCATGTTACAATCTTGCGGAGGCTTTCCAGCAAAGCTTCAAATATCTGTATTTTGACCTGTATGTATGTATGAGAATATCACCAATTTTTACGAGATGTAAACGAGATGTGGGCAAAATCACATTTCACATGACACTCTAAATAGGCATCATGATTTTGAATCAATTCATCATGTACATATAAACACTCATGCAGAAAAGAAAATGCATAATCATCACTACCTTTTCTTTTACAGTGAACAGAGCAAGTAACATTTTCACAATTAGTGACAAGTGTCATTGGGATATTTTGTCCAACCTACTTTTCACGGTAGAAGTGCATTTTAGCATTTACGAAATAAGTTATAAAAATGGAATTTGTGTGCATACATCATTTTTAATGCAGAAAAGGCATTATAAAAGAGATTTTTAACCTACAAGAGTACTGAATTGGAAGTGTTTAGTTGCAGAGCATCAGTTAACTCTTCTAGCAGACTGCTTTCTGTAAGTTCCTGATTTTCTGTAATCAAATTACAAAGAGAGGCTGTAATTTGCTCATAATATGTCATTGGAGTCAGACAAAGGAATCTGCAGTAATTTAATATGTACCTAAATTCTCTGCTTTCTTCCACTATCTGGCCTAAACGGGAAAAGGCAGACGTGTGTACCACCAACCCCATTTTTTTCAGCTTTGTCCCCTGTTTTAGAAGAAAATCTACCTCTGTAGACCTAGATATCTTAAGCATTATGATTTAAATCGGAAATTCTGGATTGTGAAATTGAGGAACATGAATCTTTTCCTAGATTAAAGAAATAGTTTACTGGATATTCTGCTGCTTTTCTCTACAGGAGCAGCTCTAAGCTCTCCTGGTTCATGTACAGCTTTTTGAAAAAGTAAAGCACTTCTGTCTTTTATGCTAATGAAGTTACAAGAAATGATGAAATATAAGTGATCCTGAAGTATATTTATGTATGCTGTAGTCATAGCAGCTTCATTTTTTAGCTTGTCTTTTATGTTTGAAGTTTTTGGTAATTAATTTATATAATGAGAGGTTATCAACCAACAAATGAGGTACAAAGAATCCATTCTCATAACTTGATTTTTCAATTTACCTACAAGAATACTGCATTTCCCTTTTTTCTTGTAATGATATGATATAATTTTGGGATATTTGGAATTTTTAATTTTGTTTTTCAAATAAATCTGCAAAAATCTTCCCCATTTTCCTACAGGCTGTCCTTTGCTACAATGTCTACCAAAACCCACAAAATAATAAATACAGTAGCATTCGGCATGCACTACTTCTACAGTTCTGCGATAGGAAGTCTTGAGCAGCTTTGAGAAGGTCAGAAGTTCAGGCAGAGCAAACTGACACTTTTTCTTTAAGAATGAGGCACAAAATTGCAGTAAGAGCAAACTTTGGTCAATAGCAGATTGAAAGAGCCAATGGGAAGTACCTTGGAGCACTTTCTTGAGCATGTCCAGGCTGTTGGACATGCTAACTTCTCAGCGAAATCTGGGGAACTGAACAGAGAACATGCTTGTAGCATACTAACCCAGCGACTGGAAGATCTGAATCGCTCTCTGTCTTGCAGGACTAACAAGCACTACCTGTGACAAAAGCCATGTGTCCCTAAAGTGAAATAAAAGAGGGGTATTCCTTCCATGTCCTTCTCACACAGTGCTGAAAGACTGAGCAATGGTTTCAGGGTTCACCTGCAGCCCAGACAGATCCATTTCAGTTGCCATGTGCTTTTTTTTTTTTTTTTCCATCTTCAGAGAACAGTAATTAGTTATGCTGTGGTAAAAGCAGCTCAGTCAATCAGCTGATCTTTTCTGAGACACAAATATGCAGATATTTTTAAATAAAGGGAATTTACTTGTCCTGATTTACCTGTGCCATATGTTTTCCTGGAGTAATTAAAGCAGCAGCTGCTGTGAACAAAAATCATCACAATGCCTAAAAGAATGAATATGGCTTTGGATTTTAGAATATTTTTGTCTGACCACAATTGAAGTAAGGTACCTAATTCCTCATCTAGGGTGACAAAAATATGATAGCCATTTTGGTAGTCAGGGAAGACAGAGGACGCTAAATGAAGCTGGGTGGATGACCAGTGGTAATGTTCAGCACTTGCAGTTGCTGCTCTTCATCCAGCAATAAAGAGCAGCAAAGACTCCTGCTCCAAAGAATAGCACAGTCTGTGGGATTTCAAAATCAGTGGCCTCTTTCCACTAACTTTGATGGAAATTCAAATCAATTTTGGGGAGGAATCCCACCACCGAGAAGATAATTCCAACTGGCATTAATGATGGCTACCACATGGAGCAAAGTGAAAAACTCTATGGTGAGACCTTGAGAAAGAGGGATTCACTTTACCTAATGCTAGCTAAGCTAAAAGGTCAATGTAAATCGCTTAGCTCCTCATCAATAGGAAAAGTAAAGAGAAAGAGAATATTCTCCAAAAGATAATCAACTCTACAGACTTTAGACATCCACCTCAGGAGAGAGTGGGAGAATTTCCCCTGGAGATGCCTCTCTGTTTTCAGTGCTTAGGCTGCTGTCCTAGGCAAGACTTACAATTTCTAAATGGCTAAAGTTAAGAAGACTGAATTGCCATGTCCCCCCCAAAAAATGTTTGTTGTGTTTCCTAGTTATGTATGCATAATAGCTTCTTGTAACATGTATTTTGATTATATATTTGCTTATACAATATTTAGAATCTATTCTTAGACTTGGTCAATTTTTGAAATTAAAGTAATAGAAAATAAAACGAGATTCTAAGCTCATTTTTACAGTGTGATTTCATGCAGATCAAAGTTTAACAGAAAGCATGAAATATTGCAATGTGCAGAACCAAGCAAATCATGCTTGCAGGTGTCAAAATACACAGAAGGTTTATTTATAGCGGTAAAGAAAACATTGCTCTTTCTCAGTAACACATCTTTATTTCCTATCTTCTTCTCCAATAATTGCAAACACTCTGGAAGTCTTCAGGCGTTTTGCAAGCAATAAAAAGGGTACAAAGCATTACAGAATAGTTTTTGCAGTTTGTGTTTTCTCAACAAAGCACATCTGTTCCTTTTTTAAATAGCTGTGATGCTCCCTTAGGGTGACCATGATATGGTCAGGGTGCATTCAGCCATTACCCGCAACAGGACACAATACTAGTTAATCAGCAGAGGCAGTGGGTATACAGGAGGGTAGCTTATTGCAGGCAGCCTTATACAGGGCCCAACACTGCGAAGTCAAATTTACTTCCCCCTGTGGGATGCTGGCACAAGAAATCATGCAGAAAGGCAAGTGATGCGTACCTGGATTAGGCAAGGGACAGGAGAGTGTCTGTGCTGCAGCTGGTTGACGGATAGGATTGAGTACCGGGATGGTTCTCAGCAACTGGCAATCACAGTGATACTGCTCTCTTGTCCATTTTACCTAAAGCTGCTTGTTTGGCACATGATCTGTTCAAATGCGTATGTAAGTAGTTGCATGACTTCATAGCAGTCATGAAGCTAGTGACAGAATAGCTCTTCCCTGCCATGTCTATTCTCTTAATGTTATTCAAAACAGAGAAGTTAAGGAAGGATATTTTGAAGGAATGTCTGGTATACGGACCCCAGTTACTGGCCTATGTTTCTAAGTTATTCAGCTGTGTATAATTTTTTCCCTGGAAGTATGTATACTTATAGGCAATGCAAACAAACGAGGAGACAAACAAACAAACAAAACAGTGCAAAGCCTGCTTAGGCTTTTCTGTATTTTATGCCTTCTAAAGAGTCGAACTATAAGAAAATGGTCTCCTGTGGAGCAGGTATTTGGGGAGTAAATAAACTATGCCTGGAGTAGAAGGAGTTAGTACTGGGTGCTGTCATGTTTGCAGCTCTCAGAAGGCCAGAAAGGAAGTGCCTGGCCCTAAGAGCCTACAGGCAGGAAGGCTAGTTGTTTTGCTCTAAGGTGAGGAGATCTGGGCCACCTGCATATCTGGATGTCTTGGATATGAGTATGGTAAGTGACCTAAAGGAGGTGCTCTGTCCTATCCCACCACATTCTACATTTTTGAGGTATTTTACGGATCAAGAACTTAATTCATTGACTGATATTTCAAAGGGCCTCTCTGAAGAATTCAGTAGTGTCATAGGCATGGTACAAAGCAAGACATAGAAACAGGGCAGCTAAATATCAACCAAGTAGTCACACGCATTATAGAAAACTTTATGTCTGGATTTTTGAACATCCAGGCTGAGGGTCTTGAACAGGGCATGCTGTTATCTTGAGTCCCGTGCTCATTTTTCTCTGACATGACTTTTTATAAACATCCAACCGATCCAAGAACACAAATTCTGTTAACTTTAAAGCACTTGAAGAACACACTTGTGTCTTTTCCTTGATATCAAGAAGGCTGGGGAAAGAAGGGGCAGCAGATGAATTGGTACCCTTGCAACTTTTGTTGATTTGTTGTTTTTGTTGATTGTCCCTGCTTGAGCATGGGGGTTGGACTCTGTGAACTCTAGAGGTCCCTTCCAACTTCAACCATTCTGCGATTCTGTGGTTCTGTGATTTTCCCTTTGGAGTAGTAAATATGGTTTTCAGAGAGGAACAGTGATTACACTCTTGGAATGGGCAAATTATAAAATACCTCTATTTGGTTAAAAATGCCTAATAATATGCTTGCCTTCAGGAAAGTTAATGTTCAGGTTTCATTTCCTCCAGAGAGAGATATCAGTTTAGACGAGTGTGGTAACACAGAAAAGGACTAACCACGTTATTGTAAGAGTGTGGGGTATTCATCATATAATTCCAGAGATTGTTGCAGAAGCTGGAATGTTAAATCTCAGTAAGTAGAGCTACGGATATAGACTGAGGGCAACCTGGAGGGAAATAAGATTGAAATAATGAAAATTTGCTCCCTCACCAGTATGTAAAGAATGTCTATAATATTGTGCTCATAAAAATAGTGTCTTTGAGCAATGTGAGGATAATCATAGATAGAAACTGCACTTCCTTTCTGGAATCACATGAACAAGAATAAAACTTTCATGTCTGAGAGAACATAATCTGTAGCTTTCAGCAAGCTAGCTCACTCTTAATGTTATTTGAATATCTTCTGAGATTTCCTAACATAATGAGATTTCAGGCTGGGTCAGCAAATATCTTTATTTCCTTAAATCCAGGAGAAGTGCTGATTCCTGTCTCATTTTTTACTCTGCTCATATTTGATTTTGTGCAGGTAATGTATTGGAGTTGTTAAGACAACATATTTAACAACCTCTTTTCTGATAGAGCTATGAGATAAACCTTCACTGAAAGGTTAAACTGAAACTTACCAAGGTGAAATAACCTCAGAGAATGTTTCAAGACAAGACTGGAAGAGTGAAGATAGTTTCCAGGATTTTATTGGAGAACGCATCAGCATTAATATGATCACAGAATCGCAGAGGTTGGAAGTGACCTCTGGACCATCTATTTCAACCCCCACTGTTTAAATCAAGGTCAGCTACAGAAAATTGCCCAGAGCTGTGTCCAGTTGCATTTGATTATTTCCAAGGATGGAGACTCCACAACCTTTTTGGACATCCTCTGCTGTTATTCAGTCATCCTTACCATAAACATTTTTTTTCATTATGTTTAAACAGAATTTCCCATACTTCGCTTTGTGTCCATTGTTTCTTGTCCTTCTACTGGCCACCACTGAGAAGAGCCTGGCTCTGTTTTCTACACCTTTTGAAGTATGCTAACAAAAGTTTATTAGTAAGGTACATCTCCGCCGTCTTGATAGAGTCCAAAAAAAAAAAAAAAAGTTGTATCAAGTAAATTAATTCCAGGAAAAAAAAAAAAAATCAAGGTCATAATCCCAGCATGATCCAACCACCTGAATGACAGGGTGTTGAAGCATCTGGTTTCTTGGCTCAACTGAGTAGAGTAAATAAACTAACTCTAAACTAACTGTAAGTTTGATGAGATGTGGTCAATTTTCCTTACCAATCAATTATATATACATTTTGTGTTTAGTTGCTACAGTTCCTATAAGTGCATTTATTTATGCTAATGAAGAGGTTCTGGTTCAAATAGTACTGTTGGCTATACCACTGTACTATGCTATTGACTACAAAATTAGAAGCCCACAGCATCTCTTGAGGAATTCTTAACATCATCTCTGTCAACTTTGTTTTATACTTGCTCTTTCCATTTTACCCTTTTTGACTATCAGGAATATTGCAATTTATTTCCATACTGCATAGATAAAAGCAATCCCCCACTTCTCACAAAGCTTACATTGTCCTGGTAGCAGACTTCTAATCCCTTGGCCACTCTATTCTGGTAGATGTTGGATACAGGATTGTTTACCCAAATGGAAATTATTCCGTTCTAGAAATGGCAAGTGTTTTAATTTTCAGGTACTTGAATTTTGATAAAATCCTTTCTTGCCCTTTCTAGGGGAAACAACTTCTCCCTTCCTAGCAATTCACAGACATTGGAAATGGGAATCTAGACAGAGATGGGGCTTTCCATTTCATTTTCAGTACCCAGAAGATCAATAATGTTCTTGCTTATTGCCCTACAATGGTATTTCAGAGATGTCAATATCAGTGAAAAAGTAGCAAGAGGGAACTTTAGACCTCCACCACCAGAAGGGTTTGATTACAGATGAAATGCTATTAATGTGCCCTTAGAAAAAAAAATCATACAGCTTATTTTCTGTCTGCTTTTGCACTGCAGTACAAACTCAGTACGGCATTCTTCAGTCAGTTTGAGCATGTAAAACATTTTCATTATCATACATATCCTCATATCCTGTGGGTTACAAACACAAATGGATAACCATTTATCTGATGAAGATCAGGGACTGTTTACTCCCTGTGGTTTCTTGGAGGAAAAAAAAAAAACTCCATCTAAAACTCCATTTATTGGATTAAGACAAAACTTTTGGAAGAATATGGGGCAGTGTTTCTACAATCACTTTTGCACTATGCATTCATCTTCCTCTGGTTACATGAGCATTTATAGTCTCCCAAAAGTCCAGATTGCAAACATTTATTTGTCCCAAAGTCCTTCATCCTATCACTTTAACTTCCTTCCTCCTATTTAACAGGTTATCTTCCTCTAATGCAGTTAATATTTTAGTCTAAAAAAAATTACAGAAGTCAAAGCAAATGAGGTTTGCTTGCTGTAAACTGATTAATTTGTGAACAGATATCACAGAATCACACAATCACAGAATGGCTGAGGTTGGAAGGGACCTCTAGGGATGGAAATAAATTGTTTAAAAACTCTAATTATGAAGCTCAGTTATGCTGGTTTATCCTCATACATTATGACTGCCAAAATGGAACTAAATACTTTTGGTTTCCCTCCAAAATACAAAAATGTAAGGAAAATGAAGCCTATACCTTGATGATTATCAAAACACAGCCCATGGACCATTGCTAATGAAATATTTACTGTTGACCTGCACAGAGCTATCTGGTTATTTCTGGTTATTGGATTTCCTTTTTTTTTTTTTTTTACTTTTACTAAATTATTAGCTGCATGAGAAGATAGTTGAAATCTGTAAAGATGAAGTTTGCAGTAACGTGTTTCTATGCAGCCTATTTTAAGGCCATAATTAGCATGTGGTTGTCAGCTAAGTACAGAAAGGAGTAAAGGGCAGTGTTTTCATGTCTGAGTATAGGCCTTAATGGCCAACAAATACTTGTAGATTGCAGCAGAACCCCCCCAAACCTTTAAAATACAGCATATAAACTGTTATGATTAAAACACACACACACAAATACTTTCAGTAGACTTTTTCAGCTTGTCCAAGATCTGTAGATTTTCAGGGAACCTGCCATTTCTCTATTTGTCTGGAGATATTCTGTGAGCTCTCTCTCCTAAATTTTCTTTTTTGTTCTAAAAATCTCTTCACTCCTTTTTGGGGCCCTTTCAGACACTCCCCCTCACTGGTGCTTATCCCCTACAAACTCTCTTAGATGATTAGCACCTCTCTACAATGTATGCACATGATTTGTAGTTTTAAATGAAAGACCAAAACTGCATTCATGGGGAGAGAGACAATGTTTCTCACACTTGGAACTTTTATTTCAGTTCGCCAACTAGTTTGGTGAAGATTTTCCAGGGAAAGGTAATTTCTCCATACACAGGGTGAGCATAACTCCTCTCTGCGTCTCCCCGCTCCATTTTCCGCCTACTTCTGTAATTTAGTTCTGCTAAAGGACACATACAAGAGCCAAGTGTCAGCTTGAGACTGGCTTGCAGAAGAAATACCGAAATGCAAAAGCGCAGTTTTGCAATTAAACTTAAGACTTCCTTTTTGTGTTGTCTCCTTCATTTCTCTTTCTATAATTCAGCCGCATTATTCTGACAAGGACTTCTGTAAACTCCCAAGATGCCAACCTGAAGCTGACAAGAATGGTGGCAAAAATACCTACAGAACAAATTCTTTTGACAGCCTAACAGGAGTCTGTCGGCTGCTGGAATCACCTTTCACTTTTCCCTTGTGCATTTCTTCTGCTCGGGCCTCTCTCCACACCTCAGTGGCAGCCTGGGGGTGTCAGCCTTAATTCCGCAAAGGCAGAGAGAAGGAAAACAAAATGTCAGGTGTCAAGTCTAGCCCGTGACCCCCGACTACTATATCAACCGAGAAGAGAAATCTTGGGAAAGTGGCCTGGTAGCTCCTTAAGTCTTGGCTGGCTTAAGTGGTTTCCAAGTGTTTTCATAAACTAAGCCAGAGAGAGATTTGCATCTAAGACATGATGCAGTGTCCACTGAAGCCAATTTGACTTTCAAAACTCACTTCAGTGGATTGAAGGCTGACCTTGGTTCTCATCATGAGAGTTCTGTATAAAAATAACCTACTGATGTGTATTCAGAAAGGGTCAGTGTAAAAGACTTGATCCACTCGCACATAAAAAAGAGGAGACAAGGGACATTCTGATGTATTTTATATTAGAAACACATAAATTCTGCAAAGTTCAATAGAAATCTGTGAGCTCAATATATGTGTTGTTATCTAATGATAAAAGCAGATTATTTTACTATAACAACTGCTGATGTCATTCTCACTGTCACTGATCCAGTACTGCTTTTAAAATAGTTCTTCTGAAGAAAATGTTCACTGGCATCAAAACCCCTGATCATTCAGTTGTATTGCCAAATAAATCCAAGTAGTAAGGTCAAGTGAAATATGGAGAAGCACACTGTGGAAAAAAGAGCGCAAGTATGCAAAGGTAAAGCACTTGACTTCTTTGAGGAAAACTGAATCAAACTACAGCATTTAGTAAACACATCTCTCTGATTTTTTTTGCCATTATGATTAGTTCTTATCTTAAAATGGAGAATCTCCACTTCAAAAATGGAGTGTTAGCATGCTATGCCTCTGTTTACTCAGTTCAGTATTTTTATTAGGGACACTTGCCTTCATTGCCATTTGCATACATTGGCTGTGTATGTAGGTATGTCATAGAGGCAAAATAAGGGAAATAATGATAGATGCCAGTAAACAACCTGATGAAAAATATTTAATTTAAATGCAAGAATTGTATTAAGTTAGCTGATGTGTTAAATTAGTTGATGTTACTTTTGCTTACGCAGCATTGGCAGTTGGAACTTGTGATGGAAGGAGCTGCAACATGAAGTATGATGTTTGACAGGTTACAGAGATTGGAAAGGTCAAGTGTAATTTTCAAAACATCCGTGAGTTTATTTTCAACACTTCAGCATCAAATAAAACTCACTTGAACAAACTTGTCATATAGAGAACTTGCAGCACTTGTGATATGTTTACAAAGTAAAACAGGAAAAATATAGTCCCAATCGTGTTAAAAGAGCAAAAGTAGCCTGACAGTCAGAAAAAGACAGTCAGTGCTTAAACTTCCCAGTCCTTGGCAAGGAACTGCCCAGAGAGGAAGAGGGCATGGCAAAACACTCAAGGTTTAGGCACTACCTCTCAAAAAACAACTGATCCCTTCTGAAAGCAGAGGTTTGCAGCATTTGGCTGTTGTGTAGTCTAAATCAAAATGACACATTCTGCTCAGGCTGATGCTTGGCAAGCCTGGGAGAGGGGAGACGTCCTCCCTTCAGCCTAGCTATCAATGTTGTGACAGTTGTCATAGGCCGGCAATCCTTTTGCTTCGTGTAGTGGCCTTGGTGCGGGACGTGCTGTCAAGAAGGGAACGGGGCTGGTAGCCTAGCCAGCTGGTGAAAGCCACGGCTTCTCCCTTTTCATAAGCTAGCACTCACTGCCCTTCACAGCTGATAGTTAGGATACTTATCGCAGTGACAAATAGAGCACAGAAACCAGAATTAAATGAGCCTGCAAAATGTAGGCTTGGTAGGTCTTTTCACAATAATTGGTATTTTAGTTAAATTTCTTTCCTGACTTAGCCTACACTGAAATGTTATTTTATGCATTAGGTTTTTCTTTCTTTTCCATGTTTCTTACTCTCCTGATTTTCCTTTACCCTCATAACTTCTTTATTGTGTAAGTGGCCATTCTAGCTAGCCAAAAAAAAAAAAAGGAAAGAGAAAAGAGGGGGGAGTAAAGAAAGCATGAATTAAAAAAGCAACATTTCAATATATACCTTCTCCAATAAAACATTAAGACTATTACAGAGAAATCAAGAATTAGTCTTATTTTTAAATCAGCTGAATGCAAATCAAGAGAAAAAAAATCTTTTTTCAAGTCCTCCATCTCTGTCTTTGCAGAAAGTTTATTAGAGAACTGGCTACTTTTTTTTTTTAATCAGGAAATTTGGTTGAATATCCAAAAGTTAACAAAAACATCTGTCCCTTTGGAACAAGAACGTTAGCAGATAGAAAAAGATTTCTTTCACTTGCGCTTTGTCTAGCTAATAAAAGAATAGTTTTCACTGATGTCCATCACTTGTTATCTTGGATCTTCCATTAATCTAACACATCTTTGCTGGTGTTAGTTCTTAACAGGGACATGTACTGGAATGTCCTTAATCAGTATTTATTGCCAAAGAGAAGAGAGTGTTTTTCCTTCAGATTCACTTTGAAATAAGCACCTGAAATAGACTGGACAGATATCTGACTTGAAGAAGAGATCCTTGGCTTCACACTTATCTCCTACCACTATAAATCAATTATAATTCTTTCAAAGTCAGTGGAGTTACAGCAATATGTAATAGATAACAGAAGGAGGCCTTGTGCTTGAATTAATGCTTGTGACTTTTTCTGAGGGAGGCTTTGGTAACATAATCAGGAGCAGTGATAAATCCTTAACAGATACCTATTGTTCACAGTCAAATGGCCTTTTAGGTCAGCTGTCAAATTACCATGACTTACTAAGCAGTGGTATCTCTTCCATTCAGTGTCTTGTGTTGAGTGGTATGTTCCTGACAAGCAGAAGGAAATCCAATTATGTGCTTTTCTCCCTTGCTTCTCCAGGAAATGTTTCCATTTTTAATATGGCAGCCGGCCATACAATACAGTTGTTGGTAGGGTCTCTTTGACAGGACTATACTTGTGCAATTCTTTCGCATGACAGTTGTGAAAGACAGAATTTGTTGCTGCAGCTATATGAAGAAAACAGAATTAAATTTGGGTCTGGGCAGATCCTGCAGGAGAGTGTTGCGACCAGGTTGTATAAAATACACTCTTGTACTTCTAACTCCCAACGTTTAGTTCCAGCCAGCTCCTCTCAAGAGGTTGGATGTGAATGGAAGGACACCATATGGAATCTACCTGCCACAAAACAACTGTTTCTGTGAAGAGTAAACAATTATGTCTGCATATTCAGTTTTACTTGTATGAGGTAACTGCCCTGATGATCATCAGCTTTGTGAGGTTTTGCTTGCTTGTGTTCTTTTTTACTTTTGTCATTTCTTCATGGCAATCTCTTCAGGAGAATGACTGGTGCACAACTCTACCTGATTCTCACCCAAACTTGGAAGCTCAGAAATACACCTGGAACAGTCATTTTTGATATAGTCTCAGTCAGCTTTTGTGGTTATCCCTAGGGTAAAGTGCAGGAGAATCTGGCTGGATGTTGCTATTTTAACAGCCAGTGTAGTTTTCAGTTCTTAATAAATCATAATAAATCTGATTGGGAGGACATTAAGTCTTAACAACTAGGTTTTCTGTGGCAGAATAAATAGTGCCCTGAGAATATATTTCTCTGTCTCCAAATGCCATGGGATCCCTCTGACCTTTAAATGTAAACTTTCAAATTAGTGGGAAGAAGCTTAGCCAAAAGATTCTCATTAACATTTATGGAAGCTAAGAGGCTGGATGTTTTTCTGGTGGACTGAAATTTACCTCTATGCCATGGACTGCGAAGCTATATGATGAAAATCAGAGGACATGCTAATGAAAAATGTGCTTTCCGAGCCAATTTTTAAATATCTTTTATAACAGACTCAGACACATTCTGGCCTTGCTTCCTCTGGTCCCAACAGTTTAAAACCCAGTAACCTTCTGACTTGAGATGATCAAAAATGCAGGTAATACTTTTAGGGTGCTGGAATAGCAAAAGCCTTTTGTCCAACATGCAAAGATGCAAAGAGTGCTTTTTTTTTTTTTTTTTTTTTTTTTTTTTTACAAAACACCTGTCATTTTTAATAGCATTTATCTTGAAAGGCAGAGTCCCAAAGAAATATACCTGCTGCTCTATCAGTTGCATTTTCTGTGCATTCAGCTGCATTTTGTGTGGATTTCTGAAAAGATTTTCAGACCCAGGAACACAGTTATTTCATCTGATGATTCAGGTTCTACCTTTCTCTGAATTTTATCAGTTCCTTGGCTGTAGCTTTTATAAGCACTGCAGTATGTCATTACTTCTCTTTATTTCACTATTAACAGTGAGGCAGTTAACCTTTTCACAAACATTATGCATTATAGATTCATAGATTTTTAAGGCCAAAAGGACAGCAGTGTTAGTCTAAGCTGGCCTCCTATATTGCAAGAAGTATTCTTTGCAGAAGTTTGAGAACGGAGTGATGTCTCTTACCTCATAAGGGCAATACAAAAGGCTTCATTTCTGCCTAACATTTTTCCTAGTACGGATATATAGAAAAAGGTAAATTCCTTTCGCTTTGGTGCTATCACCTCAGTAAAATAACTCACTGGGACAGGCCGCAAATGTTACAAAGGTTAGAAAGGAATGTCTGCACTGTAAAGGATTTATTGAGATGGAAAGGTTTTGACGAAGCTTTTTGGCTGTACAAGAGACTGGTCAAACACACACCAACTTTTATTTTTATTTTTATTTACAGGACTCAGTGGTCAAGGTTTCAGTTCCTTTCTATGCTTTTTTAGTAGAGTTAGCCAGACTGAGAAGTATCTCCTCAATGTAGGATTCACTGTGAAGTACCCACATCCTTCACTATCATTAAGGCAAGAGGACTGGCAACAACAAAACCTACTGACCTCTGGCCTCATGAGGGCATTATGTCTTGAATTCATTTTTTTTTTTCCCTCTGCACTTATATGGCAGGGATATTAACTGGTAATTTCTCCTCTTCAGCCCAGAATATGCACAATATATTCTCAAGGGTGGGAAAGTGCATCTCTTTGCCCAGTGGACTCGCAATCACCAGGAACAACACAGCAGATGCTGGGTTTTCTCCTTGACTAGGCAGTGCTTGACTCTGTAATTAACAGCTCAAATGCAGGTTTCCTTTTCACCTCCTGCCTCATCAAAGATTGTTCCACTAAGAATAAAATAGCCAAAAAACAGCTAAATATGTAAGCTGTAATGAAAGTAAATATGTGATCCTATATCGTTGCTTCCCAGTAGGGCTTGATCAGCTTTTCAAAAAGCAAGTGTCCAGGAGCGTGAGATTCCCAAAGACACTGCAGGCGTCTGTGTAGGACGGGCAGGTACAACACCAGAGCTATGGGTGACTCATGCCTGCCCGAGCAGCAGCTGAACCCCCGGTGCAGTTATTGAAGGCAACTCAATGACTAAATGCCTCTGTTTTGGCAACTGAACTGAACCCTAAGTGACTGAAGGAAGTTTTAAATGAGATCGAAAATTAGCATTTTGGTGTTAAAGGTGCTACAAGTGTTAAAAGCTGTTAAAGGTGTTTAAATTAAGTCACCTGCAGCTGAGGCAGATGTGAAAGAATAAGCTACATTTCCAGAACAAATGAGCAAACAATTCTTAGTGTTGAGCTTTCTCCATCATTGCTGTCAATAAGAGCTGAATTTCAGTTGCCTGTTACTGCAAGTGTCTGCAAACTGCTGTGACAATAAACCTTCCCTGTGCATAAGCTCAGAAAACAAGGCCACTTCTCTGCCTATTCTGGTTTAAAGATTTTCAATGGCTCAATTTATTTTGAAGCAAGTTACAGCATAAGGCAATTCTGCTAGTCTATAGCTTTTGGATGCAATCTGCTTTTGACCTAGCAAGTAGACGAAGTTCTCAAACAGCCTTTTTTATTTTAGTTAAAAATAAAAAAGGGAAAACTTGAGAATCAGTACACTTCATGCTTCATGATATTCTCAAGAAAAAAAAAAGTATATGGATGATATGTCAAGTTTTAAAAGACGGAAAAATGGAAAATCTTAATCAAAATAAGCTATGCCACCAAATAAAATTCAAGTTAGTATATATTATCTTACCATACAAATATTTCTACTGTGATTAAGTACAAGTATGTTTTGCTGAACAGGCTGAAAATGCTGCTTCAGGAGAATAGGCTGACTTTGACTTTATTCAATTGGCTTTGTTCTCAGGCAATTCCTGATATTTAAAGGCAACTGACAGAATCAAGACAAATTCACAAGCTCAGCCATTCAAAATGATATGAATTAAGACCTTTAAGTTCAGAGTGGTATTTCTGAGGAAACTTCTAGAAAATACTATACAGCCATGATGGAAGCTTTGCAAAGAGCATGTGGTTTCATGTGGAAGGGGACATGAATGTCCATGAAGGATTGTAGATTGCACTTGGTAATCTACTGATCAGTGGATGCCATCAAGTCAAATATTAAGGATCCATTATTGTGTCTAGATATGAGGATTAAATGCTACCATGAATGCAGCAATACAGTAGATTTGATATCAGGGGTTACACTCAGTTTGCAACTGGCAAAGCCATACACACATCATTATTGCTGTCGGCTTGACTGGAATTAAGTTTGCCCGGAGGATGCTGAAAATAATGTTGTGTGAAGAACTACTCTTGACAATGAAACCACAAATTGTGGGAAATGTAGCTCAAAGGAAATGCTATATTAAAGGGAAAATATCCAAACTGTCTCATCAAGAGATGTGATATGGTATAAAAGTAGCACATCTAGAGATAAAATCTAGAGGCTGTGCACGCTACCAGGCATCAACCCTCTCCCTCCAAAAGGGAAAAAATAGACTTTCAGTGAAGAAGAATAGAATTACCTGGCCATGTGAACAATGTAGGAGTTGGAAATTTTCTTGAAGAAATACCAGGGAATGAGAACTTGAAGGCAGGCTCTAATAGCTCAGATGGATAGCAAATGTTTTCTTCCTTGGTACAGGATGATGTCTAAACATGATAAATAGCTAGGCAGACACACAGGCAGATGGGCAGACAAGTCAAGGAAAGTAATAAGCCACTGCAAACTCTGCAAAGACTGGATTTCCAGCAACAGCTGTCCATTCTTTTTAAAAACAAAGCACTGCAGTCTGCCCAGTCAGATGAAAGCTGCAGCTTGCTCTAAAAGCAAATACACCCAGATATTGTAAAGCTAGAGATTGTGAAGTTCTCAAAATCTCTACTAAAGTGGCATAAACATGTATGTCCCAAGATTTGGCATAGGAGTTGAGAAGTGCATATACTGCAACGTACCCATGCTACAGTGCTCCTGCCAACAGGGTAGTCATCAAAATGGCTATGAAAGAACTGCTACTCATTTGAGCAATGTTCAGCTTCCTGTACACTAAATGAGGCTTGCTGAAATCAGAAACATCTTAACTTTGCCCAAACCAAACATTAAGTGGTTTCCAATATGGGGTGAATTTAGTAGTTATTCTGGCACAGGCAACCAGGACTGTAGAATAGCAGAGTTTTTTTTTTTTCCTCCTACATTGCACTAAAATTTGATTTTCATCCATTTGCTGAATGCTTTTTTATGTATATGGGGACAAAACTGATTATGTGCTACTTAGATATGCAAGTTTAGATATTCACTTCCAGAAAGCCAAGGTGGAATTGTTCAGACATATATGCCCTTCTTATATTTGCATAAAAATAATTTAATGAATAGTTTTGTTCCATGACTACATTCACTTATATTTAGTAAAATGACCCTCTGCTCCAAACTTAGCATTCTTTAGCATTCTGTATTGATTCTATGCCTAAACTTCAGAATGTTTAATGTCCTAACTCATCATTTGACTGAGTTTATTGAAACTATTGGCTCCATTATGAATCCATTACTTTTTATTTCTTTCTGTCTCTGATATGCAAATTTTATAGTACTGAAATATGTCTCAGTGCTTTGCTCCCAGTTAATGGGGTATTAATATAACAATGAACTTCATTACATTTCCAGATACCTTTTTACTTACAGCAAATTAATATTTGAACTTATTTGATAGAGAGTATTGTATTTGCCTTTTTTTTTCAAGTTAGTTCAGATATTAACATACTGCGTGAAACTTTTGCTTTTGTCTACTCTGAGTCTATGAGATGTTCATTTTTCTGTATCACAGATTAACTATTTTAATCTAGAATTTTACCTCTGGGAAACTCTTATTCCAGCAGCAAAAATGGCATAGAAAGATTTTATTTAGATAGGAGAAGAAAAGCCAGCAAACCCCTGCAAAATACTGCCCCCATGATGCTAATATCTGGCTTGTACCCAACCTTCATGTTGTTAGACAGCCAAATTATTCTAAATGCAAGAAGACAAACTGAACGAACAGGGGTTGTGTAGTCAAAAAAAAAAAAAAAAAAAAAAGAGAGAGAAAAGGCATTTTACCAGAGACTTTACACCAGTCTTCAGATTCAGACAAAGAACAGGTAGCTATAAAATAAACTATTCTGTCAGTACACAGTAGATAAGATAAAAAGCAATGTGCTAAATAGCAGCAAGTGATAGATATGGTAGACACTGGGAAAACAGGCTAACTGAGTGGATATGGAAGTAGAGTATCTACTGCTACAGGTTTGTAAAGGTGACTCAGGCAAACATCTGTCAGGATGGGGGATAGATAAACTAACTAGGTAATCTCTAAAAGTCCCTTCTAGTTCCATTTCTTTTTTTATGATTCTGCAAATAGGTCTGTAATACTAAAATATTTCTCTGATTAGGGTCTGATGCTATCCCTTGTCTACTACAAGACTATTAATCCTTATGTTGTTAGAGACATATGATGATGGATAAAACACACAGATGACTAGTTTGCTTTCAGAAGCCATTTTTTCAGCTTTCAGCCATTTTTGCAGTCGAACTTACAGAAGAGCTAGGTTTTAAGATGCACTTATTGTGGAACTTTCTAGATCCAATGTCCTGAGTTCTTCTACAAATAATTTGATTTATAAATATCACTATCATGCTTAGACACATGATTACATTTGCATAGCTTACCTAGTTTCACTATGACATCTGAGCACTAGTAACTGAGGAAAATCCTCAGCATGCTGCAAATGCAAACTAACTAGTGGCTAATACTGAGGTTTAAGCTAACACATCTTATTATCTCTTCATAAGAATGTGCCTGATATTAGTTGCTAAATTTCAGCTGCCACATGGCAACTTTCTAGGTCACAACAATGTAATCAACAGTGCAGTCAAGTAACAGCTTCAAAGATAAATTCACATTCAAAAGCAAGTCTCAGGCAACCTGGAGCCTAATGCTAAATCTTATACTGTTCCTTAGGCCTCCACAGTAAGCCACTGTGAAGGCACATTTTAAAACTAAAAGGATGCTTGTTCTGACTCATTAAAGTTGTTCTTATGCTCTTATAATATGCTGTCATGCTCTGTCATTTAAATCAATTCTAAAAATGGACTCGGACACTGAAGTTTTCTAGGTGCTTTTGACAAAAATATGTTTAGCCCTTCTCAAAATCTTTTGGGCACGTGCCTAACTAAGAAAATACTTTGCTGAAGCAGAGAGAAGCCAGCATGCATTTCCAGTTTTGTGTACTGTACTTCCAAGTGTATTACTCATCTCTTTAGCTATATGACAACTAAATAAGCCAAAGTGTCTTGGAAAATTGATCCTATAAGCACAGCTGTCCGGAAGGAATACCCAGAGCAGTGATGCTGATGATGGTTTGACTGAAGTCAAAGACAGCAAGAGCAATCCAGAGTCTTGACCCATTTCACACAAGTGAGACCATCAGTCGGTCTTAATGCAGTTATTTCCTTATCCACCATCTAGCATTTATTGTGTTTACATTCCTGCATTCTATTTTTATCCTGGTCTATTACTGATTTCAAAAAAATCTATTCTGAATGTGAATTAGCATCTCCAATAATATCTACAACAAACACATTTGTGTCATATTTTTAGTTCAGGTCAGGTGCCTAATTGGAGCACTTGCAGGACTGCTGGCTCTTGGGCTTTAATTGTATGAAGTTCAGGAAAAAGTGACCATAATAGCATTAAGGAAAAATAATACTTTATAAGTGCAAGTGAAATACACTTCGATTTGCATAATGGATTTAGTCAGAAACCCCTACTGTTTCACAGAGGGAAAAGTGCATGTGCACAATAAATAAATTATACTCTACCATCAATATGTTGCATCTAACTACATTAGGGGCTCTCTTTTTTCCCTCATTACTTAGGTAAGAGGACATGTTGGAAAACACATGTTTCTTCATTATGCTACTTAAACCATTCAGTAAATCTGCTTATAGACAACAGAAACATTTTTACTGCTCCTATCAAGTAAGTTATATTTAAAACAAACCTTTCACATCTTTACATGTAAGACCTCAAAATACTGTAAAAACGTTATGCCCAGAGGAAGTCCCTTTGGCAGCTCTTCCAGCTCAGGTGGAATATGACCAAAAGCTTCTTCTTTGACCTCCTCTACCTTCGGACTGCTTTGCTTTCATGGACTTTTCTTAATTACATCCTTCTAAGTCTACTCATTTCAGAAAAGGCATGTGTGAACCACTTCCTTCATGAAGAGGGCTTGCAGGTTTCTTTCAATTATTCATTGCAAAATGATTTTCCTGAAATGCTGTTAATATTTGTTGGATTTAATTTTACTCTGGCAAAGCACTGGTTAGAAATTGTTAAACTTAAATCTGTATTTATAGAAAATGCACTTTGCTTAGAAAAGAAAGCTTTAAAAAAATTGGATTATTTTGGTGAACTTAATGGAATTATTTGTCTTCCATATTTTTATTCTCTTCTTCTGTGTTTTTTTTCTGTGCTTTTCCTGTTTAAAAAAGAGAAGGAAAATATGGAACAATACTGAAAATTAAATTTGTGCTCAATCAAAAAAAAAAAAAAGAAAAACAAGAAAAAGAAGAATGTTTAGAATTAACATCCTTTATGATCTCAAGATTGTTATTATTTTAATTTTGGCCAGCTCAGTTCTTCTCCTTTTTCCAGCAACCAGCTGGCACATATGAGAAAAATGGATTCATAAATATGCCCTCATTTTTAAATTTAAAAAATCAAGGAACATATTATAGATCATAGAACATACTATGGGCTTGGTTCTGCGAGGCATTGCATGATTTCAGCTCACTTTGCACTGCGTGGATTTGAGGCAAAGTGTTACATGGCCATACACTTTTGTTAGCTTCGTTGCAGGTGAAAAAGTAGAACAGAAGCATCAGAAATGGAAAATGATGGCAGAAAAAAAAATGGTCCTTGGTTCTTTATGGCTGATGGAAACAGCTTTTCTCCTAGGTTCTCCCATGAGCTTTATGTAGGCAACACAAAGGTAGACTGCAAGAGGACAGGAAACGGGGGGCAGGGAACAAAACTAGGTCACGATGCCTGGGCACTGACTCAGTCATCTTTCCAGCTGGTTCACTCTGAAGCCACCGGCAGTCTGGTACCCACCTTAGTACCCACTGGTGTTTCTGTCCACCCTTGCAGTCAAAGGTGCTGTGTGCATTTTGACATCAGGCAGCTATGAAGATATAGGCAAAACTTGACCCTTATCTGGCACAAGGAAAGGAACTCCCTTCCTTTCCTGCCTGCAAAGGAACGGAGGTTTTCCCACCTAGATATTGATCACTTGATTACTCAGTGCTTGCAACTAAGGGCTCCCTTTCTGCTGGGGTCATCTCTTTCATCTTGTGATGCTCTGCAGAAGGGGGTGGTATCGCTGAAGGGTTTTTATTGATACCTCTGTTTGCTTTTGAACACACACTGCGCGCCCCGTAGGTAGTCCCGCTGCGGATCAGCTGTCTCGGCGCATTTTCAATAATTCAGCCTGTGCGCTTCGGCTACCTAAGCTTGGGGGAGAAGCCTAATGCAGTGCCCAAGAGCTGGGCTTCCTCCAGGCGGGAGGAGGTACAGGCTGTGTAGGCTCTCCTGGGCTTTCCCTTTGTGTAAACCCCATTTTCAAGCTTATTTGCATGGGAAAGGGCCAGCCCCACAAAGGTCAAATGCTCTTCGGTGGGAACTTCTGCTGAAAGCAAACTGCGCAGGGAAACTTTCCTACGGGAAAAATAAGAGGCATCTCATTTTCCCTCTCCGAAATCTTCCATGAAGGCAATATGCCGTTTGCAGTATCACGTCACGCAAGAAATGCTGCCTCCCAGGGTGGCTGGATTTTAGACCCTGGATTTTCCCTTGGAATTTTTTTTAAGGTTTATTTTTTATTTCGGGGGGAGATCGCGCCGCCGCAGCCGGGTAGTAGAGGGCTCCCTGCGGGGCTGCTGTGCGGGGCGCTCTCCGCGCTACCGCCCGCCCCCGCCCCCGCGCCGCTCCGCGACCGCGGAGCCTCCCGCCACCCTCCGCCAGCGCCACCAGCATCGTGTGCGCGGAAATAAAATAAAATAAAATAAAATAAAATAAAATAAAATAAAATAAAATAAAATAAAATAAAATAAAATAAAATCGCGCCGGAGCCGCCCCGGCGGCGCTGCGCGGAGATGGGTGAGGGGAGCGGCGCGGCGGGTGCGCGCTGCCTCCGCGCCCGCCCCCGCGGGTCTGCGTGTGTGTGTGCGCGTGCATGAGGGCGCGCGTGCATGAGGGCCCGCGTGTGCGCGCGCGCGTGCGTGTGCGCGGGGGGCCGCGGCGCGGCGGGGCGGGTACCGTGCGGGGCGGGCGGCGGCGGCAGGAGGCGGCGGCGAGGAGCATCCTCCGGGCCGGGCCCTCTCCGGCTTCTCCTGCGCTCGGCGCCGGCGGGCGAGGGGCTCCGGGCGCGGCGGGCACCTGCACGTTGCCTTCCGACCTCCCTCCTCGCTCGCTTTCCATTCTTCCATTCTTTTTTTTTTTTTTTTTTTTCTTCCCTCCCCCCCAAGAAAAGGCTGGTGGAGCGAGGCAAGCGCTGATCTTACGTAAATGGTGCTCCTTCGGGAAGGAGAACCCGCCGGGAAACTCCGGGCTCGGGGAGGCACTTTGCGGCTCGCAGCCGGGCCCCGCTTTTGGTAGCGGCTGCCCGCAGCACCGGGGCTCTCATCCCTGCCCGGCGCTGGGGGCGGGAGGCGAGCGCGGCGCGGCCGCCCTCCGCCCCATCCCGCAGGTGCAGCCCGGCCGATTCCGATTTCACCTCGGTTTGTATTTTTATTGCATTTTTTTTTCTGGGCTCTCTCCGGAGCATCATGTGGCCCTGCGGAGCCCGCGGCGGGCGCGGCGGCCCCTCGCGGAGATAACGCGGCTCCCTGAGCAGCCCGAGCGCGGAGGGAGCGGAGCGGGGCCAGCTCCCCCCGTGCCCTCGGGCGGAGGGCGCCGGGAGGCCGGGGAGCCGCTGCCCGGGAGGCTGAGGAGCGCGGGCAGCGCCGCGGGGCTGGAGGAGGAGGGCAGCACCATGACTCATTTGCAGGCAGGTCTGTCCCCTGAGACTCTGGAGAAAGCGCGGCTGGAGCTGAACGAGAACCCCGACACCTTGCACCAGGACATCCAGGAGGTGCGGGACATGGTGATCACCCGGCCGGACATTGGCTTCCTGCGCACCGACGATGCCTTCATCCTGCGTTTCCTGCGGGCCAGGAAGTTTCAGCACTTCGAGGCGTTTCGCCTCCTGGCCCAGTACTTCGAGTATCGCCAGCAAAACCTGGACATGTTCAAGAGCTTCAAGGCCACCGACCCGGGCATCAAGCAGGCGCTGAAGGACGGCTTCCCCGGCGGGCTGGCCAACCTGGACCACTATGGCAGGAAGATCCTCGTCCTCTTCGCTGCCAACTGGGACCAGAGCAGGTAAATGCAGAGGCACCTGCCTGCCTTAACCCCTTCTTCCCCGGGGAGGAAGGCAGAGGGGAAGGGGAGGGCGCTGTACCAGATCAGGAGGCTGCATGGGCTGCAGGGACTTGCCTGGGTCTCCCCAGAAGGGGGCTGGGCAGCAGCAATGATGGAGGAGGAAGGAAAGCAAGAATAAATAATCCCATGCCCTAGGGCCTTTGCAACCTTCTCATCTTTTAGGATCTGAAATTCACAAAGGAAGCAGGAACTTCTTAGCTGCCTCTCTCACATGAGCAGTTTGAGGTTTGCACCCTGCTGCCTCTCCCCTAGCTGTAGTAAGCAGGCGAGGTAGCTGCTGCACTTTCCCAGCCCGACGAGGACCGGCTGCACATACTGGGCTGCTCTCTATGCCTGAGCATACACAGAGCCACCCAGGTGCAGCAGGAGAAAGTGGGAGATGCTGCCTGCAAATCAGCAGTACCCATTATGGTTTTCAAGCAGAAAAGTTTGTCCGTGCAGGAAGCTTAAGCCCTGAATCCTTTCCCTCAGCTAAAGAATACTCTTCCTGAGCCATCTGGAGATGCCAGGATGGAAGTTATGGTAACTGCTTCTCTTCCCTGTTTACATTGCTCTCAGTATAAAATGCCAGTATAATACGGATCCAAGAGAGAAAAAAAAAAAAAGGATTTTGCAAGCAAAGCAATTTGAAGGAGGCTGGTAGAGACGCCAGAGCAATGTCTGGTCCTTGCTGGGGTGCTGTAGCCTAAAGATGTCTCAGCAGGCTGACCCAAGAGCAGTCCACAATCACGGCCCTTTCTTTTAGCAATAGACTGCATGCTCTATGGCACTGTTTGGTTATTCTAAATGCCTCATTAAGGGCTATGCCCAATTTCTCTTGCAGTCTAAAATTGCAGTCTGCAAAATTGCTTGACTTTTAGAACTTGTAAATGAGTGATTGGGAGGGAACTTTCTAAAACCTACTCCTATGAGCACCACACAGACTTGTTGGGTTCTTGCTTCATAGCAGGGCTAAGATCTGAAGCGGTTTACATCGAGAAAACTTAAGTCTCCTTGCATGGTGCCTTTGCACGACCCAACTCCCCTTTGTGTACTCCTTACCAGCTGGACACAGGCAGCTGAGCTCTGTACAGGTATCCCAAGCTCAGCTGGATGCAATCCGGGCAGGATGCAAATTGCCAGGAGTGCAGGTAGCACTGTCTAGGGGATCAGCAGCCTTATGCCTGCTCTTGAGGTATCTGTGCAGCTTCCTGTGGCCATAGCCCCTGTGGCCAGCGGTCCTCCTGGCTGACTGTGCCAGAGGGCAGCTGGCACAGTGTGGTTTGCTTCTTTTTCAGAACAGCCACATCCAAAATGAGTCCTGGGAATGTTTCCTGGCCCTTCCTAGGCCATGACTAACTCCAGTACCCAGAGACTGGACAATATCGTTTGACATAAAACTGTGTGGTCTGTGCCCAAAATAGATGGAGGCAAAGAAGCTGGTGGGGGAAGCAGGGATGATACCGCTAGGGATGCTCCAAGTGGGCTTCATTTTCTTAATCTCACACAAGGACAAGGTCAACTTTTAATTAAATAGCTAACCCAAGCTCTTAAAAATCCCCAAAGGAAGAATTTACAAAGAAATGGATATTTAAATATTTTATTGAATTATAGCACTGCCATGTTTCTTTGTTCAAGTTAGTCTGCCTTATTGTAAACCACTATTTCTTAATAATGAAAAAACCCCACAAACTTTCTTATATTTTCAGTTCATTAGCTTCTAGTCCCAAGAAAAATAAAAATTTGAGTTCAGACACAAAGTAGAATTTCAAAAAATAATTGACATGTGAAAATAATATTTTTTTCTCAATCATGCATGTGCTGATATTTGAACTACATGAGATCACCTGACATATCCCTAAATTCGTTGTGTTCTGTTCTTGCTTTTTCATGAAGTCCTGTTGGAAGTAATCTAATATACATTATAATAGCAAAGTTACTGAATTACCCCAGAGTACCTAATGGCTATGTTTGCGTTTGGGTCCCCATTGCTCTTAAGCACAGTATGCCCAACAGAACCCTTGCCTCCAGGGTTAGGAACTGATTTTAAAGTAGTGAACAGGGAGAGAACTGGAGCCTAGCTGTGGGAATTAGCTTCTTCCAAAGGACATGAGAGAAGTTAGTGACAAAGTTGGGACTAGGGTTAGGTCACTTTCTTTTCTAACTAATTTATTGTGTTCCTTTATCTGGTGTTCAGCAATTACCTGAACCTGGAAGGCTCTCAGCTTTATCCTGGAGTTGCTCTATAGTGTGTGTCAAACTTACACCTTAACTGACAGAGATCTTAGAGTGTGCAAATCAGTGCTCCACTTAAAGCATCAATGGGAGGTTTACTTTTCAAAGTTCAGTTTGTTGGGACTTCTTTGTGTACTTTATAAACTTAAAAAACAAGGTTAATAGAGGACAGAATGGCTCCAAATTTAATTTATCACATGCGTACAATTTGTTATGGCCAACATATAGCAGTTCGAAGTAAAAAGTGGCAATTTGTTATTTAAATGAGTAGTAGACATACTATAGAGGATTTATATAGCACCAGCAGTCTATGATTTACATACTTCCAATTAGAAAGAAACACGTGGGAGGCAAAAAAATTCCTATGGTAAAACAAGCCTGTGCACTAGATGTTAAACCATTAAATTAAAGGAGGGCCTGAAAACTGTACCAGCTGTCCTACCATCTGAACAACTAAATCAGAGTTGTATTTAAAACAAACACAAAAAGGAAGGCTGAAGGATAATGCACGGAGTAGTCCAACAGCTTTTCAGTGGGACCCTGCTTGACTCTGCCTCCTGGTGCAGCTATTGGGAAAGTCAAGAAGCCGGCCCTCCTTCCAGAAACCAGGACCACGCCTGGGGAGGAACCAACCCTCCCCGTTAGCTTCCAGACTGTTGATTCATAATTACATTTGGCTTGTAGGTGTGTTCTTGAGTGTGAGGAGTCTTTTTTTTTTAATGTATCCAGCTGGTGTTGGTATGAAGTTTTTCCATTAATGGTACAATTAACTTTAGCTTGTAGTGGCAAAGGATCTGTTTTCACGCCATTTTTGCTGTATACTTCGTGGCACCTGTATACAAGTTCATTACTTTCTGTTTATTTGAGATCTTTTTCTGCATTAGTTATATAACAACTTTCCTGAGCAGAAGGAAAATGGAGTAATACCTAGTTTTTGTCTGTGTCATAGTGACCCAGTGAGCCCAGCACATCCTTAGTGACTATGGAAAGGCACTGCACTTGATAGTGTTAACTCTGCTGTTGCCTCAGCTGATTTACAGAAGGCAGATGCAGGGCCACAGTGTGCATTTATTTGCTTTCATGACAAAAGTGCTAGGAACTTTTCCTCCAGTTAAATGAAAACTTAAATTCTGCAGCCATTGGGAGGCTAGTCTGCTCCTCAACTCACCCCACGTGAGCTGGCAGGGTGCTTTTCAAGCTCTGCAGGAGGCAGTATGACAAAATAAATCCTATTGCTAGCAATACTAACAACAATAACAAACTGTCTGGTTAATGGATTCAGTATATGTTTGAAAGTAAGACTGAGCTGAGTCTTCATCCATGGCAGTCACTGTTAGACTTTAGGCTAATAGGAGTAGTTCTATGAACAATATTAAAGATAAATCTAAAAGATAATCTGGCGAGATCTTTGAGGCTATTTCTATTTTTCTGTTTCTTTGTGCAACATTGGTAGAGCTTAGGTTCTGAATAAGGTCCCTGGGACCTGTTGTTACTGGTTAAATAGAATAATATGAAAAGTTTCCATCCTCCATCATTTAAGGTTCAAATCTGTACCCAGCCTGACAAGCCAAGGAGATCTGAGGCATCATTTCTAAGTACTCCTTTGTGTATCATGAGGGCTCTTCTTTCAGTGGAATTCTGAAAATATTGAGAGAAAGGAGTAGATTAGAAATGGGATGAGGGCTCGGAGACTCAGGGAGACTGTACATTAGTTTCATTTGACAGAGACTGTCACCTGCTGGAATGGTGCTGAGCCTTCAAAACCAGCTCTGTGTTCCTTATGTTCTCGAGACCTGCAGGACAGACCTGGCCTAAATTCAAACCAAGATGACTTTCCTGATGTCTCTTTTAGTTACATATCCATTTGCATCCAGAGGTGCAAATTCATTCCACTCAGTTTTAACTTTCAAAATAACAAAAGATTTCTTGATATCAGTAAAGATGCATGTCAGTCACAGCGTTACTAGGGCAGCTGTTATGAATCAGATAACACACATGGGAATTGGCTGGAACCAGAATCTGATTAAACAGATGCTTTGGTGCCATCTACATCATCAAGGCATAAAATGTTGAAAACAGATGACATAGTTGGATGTGACATGAGACTTCTGCCTCCTCCCTGCCCTCTGCTGTTGGCCCAGTGGGAATCACAGTAGCTTCTGAGAAGGAAGTGGGTGCACAGACCACCTAACCAAGAGGTAAAAGTGAAAGACCATGGTGAAATGTACTAATAAGAGTTGATGGCATGGTCTGTCAGTCTGTTGATTCCCAGAAATCCTTGGAAATACTTTGAATTGTTCAGATCCCGTAAGAAATTCTCAAAGGACTTTTCTTTGCTGCAAAGAGGAAATTGCTGCCACTGCTATATTACAAGAGTGGGATGTTCAGTTAATTATTTTAGTTGCCCTGTTCCCAAGTTAAATGACAAATCAAGACCTACCTGAGCAAGCTCTGTTGCTGTTATATAAATGGTAGCTATCTTGAAGCCTGGAACGGTCAGTGTGGCTATTAGCACGTCAAGCCTATTCCAGGCTCCTTGCTTCAAAGTCGACCTGAATGAAAAATTTTGAGAGATAGCAGTGTGTATCTGCACACTAGACCCCATTTCATTTCATTTGAGCTCAAGCCTGGAACTCACATAGAAGAGGGTCATGAAGAATGCATTACTCTAAAGAGTGCATTACATATGTGATGACATTTCCCCAGCTTTTTCACATTAACAACTGTGCTAAAAAGTTCTCTCTATTGAATTAGGCATAGTTCTATAAATAGGGAACATTAAATGTGTTTAAATTAATCATAACATTCTGGATTATCCTAGGAATTAGTGATACCTTGCTAGCTACAGTATGTACATTTCACAGCACTGGAGCCATCATTTTAAAACTAGTCTCAGAGCAAAGTCAGGTTCTTGCTGTCCCTAGATAAACATCCTAAAAACTGAAGGGAATGGGGGTCAGGTGATAACTATTTGCTGTAATCTTTGGATATTGCTGTGAAAATTTGGTATGTTCTATTGAGCACAAGAACAAGAACAAAAGAAGTAAGATCTTCCCTTCAGACTGAACGCTAAGTTCTCTTAAAATTAATTCTCTTAAAATTATTCTCTTAAGTATGTCCTTTTTTTTTCTTGTATTAAAGTACAAAGTCAGTCAAAACCATCTTGGACCAAATCTATTTCACACTCATTTGCAGCTTATCCTGTTTATCTCACTTTTTTTTGTAGGATTTCAGTGTCTGTATGGAAGTTACCTGGAGTGGAATGAAGGCTCCAGTAATGCAATGCAGAAGAGAGGGTAGGCTGGTGCTGAAGCTTTCTTATGTTGAGAGGTGTCTTTTAAGGAAAATGAACTACCTACCTATATCAGAGTTTGTAAAAGGTGAAAGCAGTCTGCAGCACAATAAAATATAAGCCCATTTTAAAACAGTAATTCTTTGTTGCAGCACCTTTTATGTAGCACTCTGGGTGCAGTATTTCTACAGAAATGGAGTTTGCTAAACGTAGACTAATGCAAAAGTCCCTTAAACTGGTATACCAGACTTCAAGGGAATCACACTTCAGGAAGGATTTAAAGTTCTGCTTTCAACGGGAGTTTAGTAACTTTTAGCTACAAAGGGGCGAGAAATGCTTCATCATACCCAACTGAAAGCTGGTAGAAGAAGCATTTTGGCAATTATTCCCCTTGTGCAGGAAGACCACAGCACAGGTATTGCTGAAAACAGTTCCTCCCTTCACAGAGTGTTTTCTGTTCGCTATAACACTGCAGTCATAGATTTCTAGTGCCTCTCTGGAGACCGTCTCTAGGGCATAGTTTACATGGAACTGCATAAAGAGAGTGCATATAGGATTTAGATTAAGTTGTGGTTGACTATAAGGCAGTAGTATAGTTGTAGTTTTTGTGCATCTGCATCCAGTGTTTTTTCCCCACTTTACACCTAGAGCTTTCATGTCCCTTAAGCCGAACTGTGAAAGGAGTGTGTGTTGTGGTAATGCCCATGGAAACCCTTTGGAGGAACTTCTGTTTGCACCAATTTCCTTGCGTCCTGGTGCAGACGTGAACAGTAGGGGCAGTGAGGTGAAATGTTGGACAACATGAGATTGGAGTGGGTTAGAGAGGAGTCTCTATGCAAATAATTCTGTGCTGTGTGAAAGCTTTAATATAGTTTCTTTAATCATATTTCATTAGCTCAGGATGTTCAGCTGATATTTTCAATACTCAGCTCACAATCTGAAACACCTAAGATTTCATCTGTCACACTAGGTTTACGTTTCTGGCTTGCCTCAGCATGAGTTCAGAGTAAAAGCTGCTTAAAATATCCACTAATGGATTGTCTTTCTTGTCTGGTTTTCTGTAGTGTACTTAAGGAATATATCAAAAACAAGAGAAGAGGTCCATCACAGAATGAAGGATAGCTTCTATTTCCAACTAATTGCTCTAAACAGTGATAGGGGTTGAGGGGGAAGGCAGGGTTGTGAGTGAGATATCCCTGCGTACTCCTAATGCAGCTTCTTTGGTTTAAAGAGTATTTCAGATAACTTCCTCTGACAGAAATGTTTTTTTTTTCTTGCTTTTAGCTGGATCTTTGTTTTTTTTTAGAGCTTGTTTTCATTGGTAGGAGAGCCTTTTGTCTTGTTTGGTGTGTAAACATATAACATTGTCACTCCTACTCTGGACTGGGTTTCATACTCATGCTTACACAAAGCAAAGCTGTAGTAAGAGTTACGGTGATTGTGAACACGTGGATATCTGCAGACCTAGCCCTGCCGCCACAGTTACTCTCTATGGTGATTGAAATCCTGATCTCATTGACATCTGACAGTTTTGTCCCTGACTTAAATATGTTCAGGATATCATTAGGTGTATATGTCAGTGTGGAGGAATATATGTGTTAATATGTGCATATGCATAAACATAGATATATCTAGAAACATTTTATGGGCTACCTCAAAGGCTTGAACCAACAAAGAATATTTTATGCCACAGATACCCAGCAGCTTCATGCTACGCAGATCAGAGAGCCGTTATTTCAAGACATGGTATTTTCTTGAACCTTCATAGGGAGGACCTTAGATGCTGAATGTGGGACCTTCTTGGAACTGAATGTAAGGAGCTTGCAGCAGTCGTCTGCTTTGCTGGAGTTCCCATCCTGGAGAATAATTTTCTCTGGATGGCATTGCATACATGTCAAGTGGCATTGTGACTAATTTTAAGGTATGAGTATTTCTCATGCCCCTTTCCTGTAAGCATGAATCCTAACAGAAGATATTCCTCAAACGGAGGCATTAGTGACATCTTATTAATGACTTATCTGATGTTTATTATTTTTCTTTTTCTGTGCAAGCTCTCCTCTGGGAGGTCCTCTTGTAGGGCGTATATCTAATTTCAGAAAAGGATAAAACATTAGTGTTTCTGATACCTCCAGTGCCCTATATAGCATACCAGTGGTTGTGAAGCCATTGAAGAGTCAAGGAGGAAGCAGCAGACCTTGCCCCGGACCCCTAAAATGACAGCATAAGCCTGACTCCTGCAGGCCAACCATGTGTGTTTTTATCCTGATCATAGAATTGTAGAATCATTATGGTTGGAAAGGACCTTTAAGATCATTGAGTCCAACCATAAACGCTTCAACACCACACCAGCTAAGTGTGATGCTAACGCAAAATACAAGTTATACAGTGTTTTTTTAATACTCACTTTAATTGGATGCCCTCCACAGTCTTTGAGCATCTGTGCTATATCAGACGGGTAGGCTGATCTGCAAATATGCTAAGTACACAGAACCAATCTTATTTTATGCCAGTAAAACCCACTATAGTCTTGATGCTGAAGAACACTCCCTAAATGTCCCGTTTTATGTGCAGCTTCTTTGGGAAAAAACCTCTTAATGGTTTCATCTTTGCTCGGGTTGTGCTTTACACTGGGCCACTGTGGGTTATCTGCTCATTTAAAGACCTCAGCAGCACCTTGGCGCTTTCCCAGGGTGGCTGGATGCTGCATACAGCAGCTGGGCTTGGGGCAGTTGCTGCCCTTGGGGAAGCGCCCTAAGCTGTGCAATTTCTTTGCCTCTGCCATATCAGCCCCTGTTTTCCCAAGGGGCGTTTTACCCTGGGCAAGCAGGGTTTTGTTTTACTGCACCTGTTGAAATTGAGAGGTCCTGGCCTAACAGTTCTTCAATGGTGGAATTGTGCTAGAAATTATAAGAATCCAGGTTTTGTACATTTTCCTTCAAAATAAGTTTTGAAGTACATTCTCCCCCACCCTGGAAAAAAATGCATTTACAAAAACGTACAAAAATTGCAAAAAGTTAAATCTGAAAAAAAAAAGAAAAGGTGGAAAGAATTTTTGGAAAATTAGAGAAGAAAACTTTAGGATGGAACATATATGCATATACGCATACCATATACATACACATCTATACAGGCGTGCATAGATATGTTAAAGACATTTCATTACATGCGTAGATATTTAGGCAAATTTGGAGACTGAATCTTCTATGGCGAACATGAAGGTTTTCTTAGTGGTTTATATTTTTAGATTTATCTTGACTTGCTAATGGTGATGATGCATATAATCTGGCCTCAGAGGATGAGACCAACTAAACTGAGCTTTTGAGACGTTCACAGCTTTACATTCCCATGACTTCTGAGAATGCATATACATTCCTTTGTTTTAAGCTCTTTAAATGGTACAGGGGAATAACGCTTAGAAATTCTGTCAGTCTCTGATCGAGGTCTTTTCTGCGTATTGCTAAGCTTGGCCTAATCAAGTCTCCCCTTAACATTCACAGGTACACACTGGTGGATATTTTGCGTGCCATACTTCTTTCTCTAGAAGCCATGATCGAAGACCCCGAGCTTCAAGTGAATGGATTTGTTTTGATTATAGACTGGAGCAACTTCACCTTCAAGCAGGCCTCCAAGCTGACTCCAAGCATGCTTAGATTAGCCATAGAGGGCCTTCAGGTAAAGCTCTGCACTTCCTGATATCTTTTCTCTTTGCGGTTCATTAAATAGCTGGATGGCTAAAAAAATCCCAAACTCCAAATGCAGGAAAGGTGACATTTCAAAATAGCAAAGCCATTAATGCTGTTTGAGATATGAGCAGGCAAAGGAGAAACTCTATGAACTTGGTTGGCTAACTATAGTATTTCCAGGTGTGTAGGCCCTTAATTTTCCATAAATAAGAGGTCACTTTTCCATTGTTATTCCAAAGTGTTGACTTACTGTAAATTCACCCTTGTATCTTCTGCAGTACTAAGTAAGAAGTGATCAGTTCCTCTCTTGTCATTTTGGACAGGGCTAATGAAATAGTGTTGCTGCCAGAGCAGGTCATTTTTTTTCATTGATTCCACTGGAGAGAGGCTCACACTGTATCACTTGTCCTGGAAAGTGTGGGGCACTCTGATTGATTAGACAGGAGGCTGGGACTGTTCGAACAGTTAAAGTTCAGCACGTACTTGACTGTGCGATTGGGATTCATGTGAATAGCAGCTTGCAGGGTTGAGAATATGGTGATTTAATTTCTTTCTTGCTCATTGTAAATGCACTTTCCATAGTACAGGAACATTGCTCAAAAGGATTCTGCATATCTCTTGGCTGTTTCCTGTGATCTTTAATGACCATTAAAATGAAAAACTGGAATCTGTAAAGTAGTTGTTTACTGTGCAAACTTGAGTTGCTGTGATAGAAATACCTGCAATTCATTCCTCTGACAGTGTGTTTTGGCTTTACAAGGATATATATTATTTTTCTTTGATATTTTTATCATTTTTACATTTTTATTACTCATATAAAACAAAATAACAACCTTATTTTTGAACTTTCTTCACTTTGATATTGCTCTTTATGTGGAAATATGTATAGAAGTAATATGGAGTGTCGATCTATATCTTGAAATGACTTAACCAGCATTCAGGTTGTTCTTGCACAGAAGGATAGTTGCTGCCATCAGGCAGAGATTTGAATTTGTCATTTTGTTGCATATTCTTACACAGTGGTGTGATTCCATGGTCTTGAGAACCATATAAGAAGGCAACAGTGTGATCTGTATTTGAAATATTTCTGCATTTCTATTTATTGTTTTGAAAGCTTTTTCTTTCTTGTGCTGTTTTTCAAAGTAAGGCAGCAAGGTTTATGTTTTTGTTTTTCCATTTGGAACATGAATAAATACTGTAGTAGTCTTTGTATTGAAATGGTTTTGCCTCGGGTATGAGAGTTCTTTTGAGGAGAGCTGCAGCACGTAATTGCGTCTGAAAACACAATGTGTGACCTACCAGACTGTGAAGTTTCACTGTGCTTGCCTACTATCAGTTGACGTGTAACTGAGTCAGGGTGAGATCCTTTTCTTTAGCTTTCCATGCCCAGCTGAAATTTATAGCAAAAAAAGTCCAGCTTTGCAGGTTCCCATATGGCAGTAGCCAGCACCCAGAGCTTCATTTTGTGGCCGCTATCTTCAGTCTTGCTGATTTCAGTGATGTAAAAGGCAGGCACTAAATTTTCCAGAATAGGGTATGAAAAGGTCCTGGAGTGGCAAATGTGAGGTAATCTTGCCCAGCCCTTGAAGTGTCTGTCCTAATTTGTGATGGATATCACTGTCTGTAAGCAGCAACTTTTATCAAGTTTTTGCCACAAATCTTCCGAAGAATCAATTAGTTGGAGTCTAACAAATCCTAACTATACTAACAAATTCTAACTATGCTACTTGGGGGCTTGTTTATATTTAATTTCTGCCCTTTCTTTTTTCTTCTTTAATAAGCACATTTCTAAGTATATACATATTGGAATCAATAAAAAAGGCTAAGAACAATTGTGCTGGTCATCTTGGAGGGAAATCATCACTTTAAAGAAAGGTGATCATGAAGGGAATAAGAAAGCATGAGGGAAATATGATGCGGACAGACTTTGGAAAATTCCGGAGTTTACTTGCATCTCCTTGCAAGATTTCATACCTAAAATGTTAGACTTTCTTACCCTCAACAGAGATTGTCCTTTCTTTGGGACAAAAATATATAGCAGAAACATAATTCTGAATGAGCTGAGGTCAAAAGTGCTTAATCAGGTGGTATGGAAAAGGAAAACTCGCACACACTGTTTATTTATGATCTTTGGAAATATTCTCTGTTTAATCAGAGAAATGGAATTTACTTTGACTTACAACATTTAATAGGGCTCGAGATGCTGAACTTTACCATTGGGGAATTTAAATATTTACCTTTTTTAGGTGGAAGGGGATAGGGGAAGTGGGATTAGCGACTACTAAATTTAATGTTAACTGAATCTCTTTGTTTCCTGAATGAAATCTACTAAATTTGTATTGCATTTGCTTAGCTTCCATGGTGAGCAGTGTATTGAATATGGCACATACCAAGGAGAGCTGATTACATTTCTGGGCTTTTCACAACTGCTTATTTTATTATGAAACTGCTTTTGAAAGTAAGACATGTAAATATATATAGTTTTCTATTAAAGAAAAGTTCTGCTCTATACTTTATCCACATATAGATGTTAAGTGGGAGCATGATGAAAAGAATCATACCCCAGACTGAATTCAATACATTAGGTAGACCTTGTAAGTGCATGCAGCTGTTTTCAGGAAAGGAGCCTTTCAGCTATGGAGTTTGTAATGTTAAAGGAGAGTGAATATCTGTAAGATGACAAAGATTATATGAATTTCCTTTATTTCCATCCCAACAGCACTATAGTGACCAAATCTGTGCAGTGGTCACAGGTCTTAATTTTTAGATGGAATGTTTTCTGCAGGCCAGGAAAGCTGTGAGTCCCCCCTACGGCAGCTAGGGTGCCTGGCTGCTTAAATTTGCCACTAGTTCTGTACTACACTTATACAACCAACAGGCTACAAAGTCAACCATTCATAAGTCAGGAATTTCTAGGACTAAACATGCCTCTGAAAATATTATTTTGACTTCATATAGTTATATGGTAACTTGCTCTGTGCAGTACATAAGACTGTTACTATTGAGATTAAGGAATAATTTTTCAGTACTAGCAATGAGTATCAGTTAGCAGGAAGCCACAAAAAAAAGAGCTTTAAGCAGCTGTGCATCCAAATCCAAAAGCATAAAAAAAAGCACTCTTAAAAGTTGAGTTTTTTTGAGATTAGGTTTTGAGATCAGGGTCATGACATTTCACATAGTGCTGGGGAGGATATTAAAAAGTAGTAAAATTTCAAGACTTTAGTGAGAATATCTCCTGTTCCAAGGAGATGCAGTTAAACTGCCTGCAAATAACCGATGCCTGCTTGAGTTCCCTTAGTCCTGGACCAGGCTGGATGAGCATGCTTGCAAAGAGCAATTCCATACCAGTTCAGTAGCAGTGGTGGAAATGGGTATTTTTCCAAAGAGCTTGCTTTTTAAAAGGGTTTGCATATATTTGATCTCTCCTGCTTCTAGAAAGGCCATCAAAAAATGTGTTCTAACAATTTATCCTGGAAACTGTGGGCTGGACTGGTCACTGCTTCTAACTCTTCACCTGCTGTCTGGATCAGCTTCACCTGCAAGGTGAGGAGCGACTTGATGGCCAGACCTTGAGTTCAGTTGCTTATAGGCCTGTCTGCGTAGTCACAACCATTATTCAGAGCGGCTCGGACTTAAAAAAAACGCTGTTCTTTGAAGACAGAATAATTAATTTCGTTGATGGCTACTTTTATGAAACTCGTCAATAAAAAAATCTGTGAATTCCTTCTATATGCTGATTTATTTATTCTCACAAACACATTTTTGAAATGACGGGATGCTATTTTTTTTTCCAGCTATTCCACTGAAAGTGGAAAAGTTAAAAAGCAGTTAAAAAGCATCTGCTAATTTGGGACGCCCACTGAGACAGGAATGGTCTGACTTTCAGACACCTTTGATATTTTCAGAGTCCAGCTGCCATTTACTTCCAGTTCAGGGAGAGTCCATACTTTTGAAGATTTAATCTTGAAACCTCAAACCAGAAGTCTTAACCAGAAGTCTTAACTCTAGCATGGGCTAACTCTAGAGCTCCTTATTAAATTCTTTTTGAGTTTAGCCCTGTGTGGGCTACTGCCTGTTTGAAACAAGATGTAAGAAACAGCTAACTGACTCCCCTTTTTCCCCCAGAAACACTGATGTATGACATCTTACAGCAAGAATCCTTAATTGAGTTAAATATCCACCACCCAGACATCTGCCACTTGAGCTGGTGGAGTAACCGGCTGCAGTAGGTTGTCATCCTCCCTGTGAACCAGCACGAGAAAGAGAGTGGGCACTTTGCCAGCGTTTTGCAGATATTTGCTGTAAGCAAGACATGATTAGTCTTGGGATCTTGGCTTTTATTCAGGCTCTTTGATCTAGCTGGCACAGCTACCCTCTCTGCCCATTCCTTCTTCCCTTTTCCATCCAAGCAGCCTTAGTTCCTCATCCTCCTGCTGTTTGCATTGCCTTACTTCTGCACTGGTCTTCATTGACACTTTTTTTTTTTTTTTTTGCCTTTTGTGGTATTGCAATCCAAATGCTCTCCATATCAGGTATCTAATCAGCCTGAAATCTATTGCCTTCTCCTAAGAAGAACTACTGGAAGCGTTCCTGTAGCTCTTCCTGGCACTCTAGAAAGCTTGAGCAGAGGGATTGAACTAGATAATCTCCAGGAATCCCTTTCAACCTCAACTATCCCGTGATTCTGTGATCTTTTCACATACTGAGTGAGTCCTTTGGCCATCAGGCTGCTAAGGAACTGGCCCTTCTGCTGATCAGAGAGGAGCTGGTCTGCTTGGTGCATATGACCCAGCAGTATTGGGGTCAGAATGGCTGATTGGAGCTTCTGGGTATGTGGTGGAACTGCATGGAAGGACTTGGGAAGTTTTTTTTTTTGGTGTATGGAGTTATCACCTGCTTCAAAAAAGTAGCCATGATCAATGCAGAAGCCTGTGAAAAAGTGCTTATAGTTTCCTTTTTTCTTTAATCAGTTCTGTTAACAGAGAAAAATACTCTTTTTCTTTTTGAAAAAAAAAAAAGAGCAGATTCTCCTTGTGTATGCAGACTACCACTTTCATTGGCTTTTGTTAAATGCTAACCTTTTTTTTTTCTTTTTATCAGTAAACTGAAGCTATCTGTGTTAAATATTGATAGTGGCTAATTGCACTGAGTAAGTTGAAAAACGTTATGCTAAGGTGAATGGCATGACTAGCAGAAGATAAGGTTCTATAGCTTGAACTCAGAGCAGCGAATTAACTCTTGGCACTATGATTAACTTGCTGCAGTCTCTGATAGGCCTCAGTTCAACAACTATATGGTTATGATCATTCCTCAGCTTCAAAATATGTAATTATCTTTGGAAGTGATTTTTCTCAGTCAAGGTCTAAATATTTCCCTGTGCTTCAATATTTTAAGTTTATGAGGAGTATAAATACTTTCCTTCTTTGTAAGGCCACTCAGAAATAGAACTAATTTTTTCTAAATCATAAAGTCAAAGACAGAAGACATGTTAAGATCAGAGTTCACCTTCCTGCTATAGTAAGATTATTTCATGCATTATATTTTCTAGCCCTTCAAACACAGTTTAATTTCAAGTCTCAAATGCAGGTCTGCCACATTCTTTGAAAACCTTGCCATGGCTTTTTGCTCTTCAGATTTCTTCTCAACATTAATCTTAAATCTTCTATTTCAAAATGTCATCTCCTATAAACCCTATGTTATTTCACTGCATGCTTCTGGGTTCATAGCAGGAATTGTATGAATATCTATTAGTGACTGTCAGTGATGCATCTGCAATATCAAAGATCTGTAGTCATGAAATTGGGAGTTCTTATTTGCCAGTGGAGATGGTGAGATTTGTAGTCCCTTTCTTGATATAAAAAATGGCAAAATCATCATCTTTCAGAGATCTTAATTTTACTTTGTGATATTGTCCAAATTGCCGGTGTTATCAGCACAAGTTATACACACCTCTCTCAGGTTTTCCTCATAAGGATATACTGGGTCATTTTTGTATTGTCTGAAATCAGTCTAGCTAGTCGTACCTGTGATGCTTGTAAATCCCCTGTGATCATATTAGGCTGTGCACAGATGGTTTTCTGCTACTGTCTTTTGTGCATACCACCTTTGCACGTGCTCTCTATTATACAAGCCAAAAAACTAAGTTCCCTCTCCCCCAGAAAAACATTTCGACTTTTTATTTATACTCCTTAGCAAGTGCTCAGCTCCTATGGCAATTATTTGTCCAATCCAACTAGACTTGGGATATAAAAGATTGCCATTTGGCATAGACACTACTATGGTATTTCTCCAACGTTGAAAAAACTCATGCGGGAAGCTTCTCTAGGAGGCAGCATCACAAAAATGCGAAATTATATTGTTTGGCTGGCAATGGTTTTATCTCAGCTTATGTTTCATAGTGATAAAAAAATTTAGACAATTCACATCTCACATGTTTTGATTGGCATAGCTATGTTCAAAGAGGTGGTGCTCTGGTGATTTAAAATAGTACGGTGATCCAAAGCTTGGATTTATGCATAAAGAAAATTATATTTTTCAAGGAAAAAAACCCAAAGTCTTTCTAATACATCACATTAAAAATTGGGTAATATATATTTCTCCCCCAAATTCCCAGTCTGAGGCCAATTTTACCAATCATTTCCTCCATATATTGAAAAGATAAGAGTAAGTTCTTAAAACCCTCTACCTTTAAGTATTTTGTTATGCAGAATCAAGAACAGTGTCTGTAATCTCATCCAGTGCCTTCTATAGCTAAAAGGATTGGGTGCTAAGGTTTCGTCTAAATATAATGAATATCCAAACATGGAAATGAACTGCAATCAGAGGTGCCTGCACGTACCATCATACTGGTAGAAACAAAGGTGTAGATTCACTCTAAGAAACTGAATATACTTCCAGCATCAGACACAAGGAATGTCTCATGTCAGCATATCAGCCAGAACAGTTCTGGCCATGTCAGGTTGCTTGCTGGTTCTCATGGATTACGTTTTATGTTACGTGTCATCACCTAATCTTGGGTTCCGGTTATGAAATGAGCATTCAGCCAATCTGCATTTTCAATTGTATTCTTTAACTTCTTGCCTTTAAAAGTTGTTTTCTTAGGAATAATTTTGGGGAAGGTTTTCCATCTGAGAAAATCCACATTTTAATCTTTTGCCCGTTAAACATTGAAAACCCTTTCTAGAAGCAGTGTTGTGATCAGTCTGGAGAGGGTCTCCCTAAAGTTATGTTTATACAGTAGTTGCTGCAAATTCTTTCCTGATGATTCACTGAATGTGACCTGTTGCCCACAAGATCTTCTGAGTTTGGTGCCTTCAATCTGGGCTAAGCTGTTTGACTGCAAGTGTCATTTACAGCACCACATCTTCTGGCTGAAAGCCACCATGCTAAGTAGGAAGGATCCAGGATAAATCATTGAGTACTGGTAGTTCTCCAGTGTTCTTCTTACGAAGTCTTCTCAAAGTACAGCCAGTCCTCAGAGGTCTGCAATGCGTACAGCCGTCTGGAAACTAATTCTTCAGACTTTCATACAAAGACCCCATAGAATATACTCCAGATACCAGTGAGTGCATATAGAAACAGGGGAAACATGCCATAATCAAGATACCGTATTAAAAACAAAACAAAACAAAACAACTCAGCTTTTGCAACAGAGATTTTCAACTTGTACTAAAACCTACAGTGAAAATGTATCTTCATTTTGGAAGAAAGAGGGAGAGATTTTGAAGGGTAGTGCTCAATGGAGAAGAAAAGAAGGACAGTTAGGATGATAGAAGACAGGGAAAGATAGTTATGGATAGATAGTGTAGGCTGTAGAGCAAAGTGGAGACCTAAAAGACTATTTTGAGGTTAAATTTTTGGGCTAATATTTGATATTAGACAATTCAATTTCTGAATTTATGTCTGCTTCTAATCCCACTGAGTAAAATGTTGTCTGCACTAAAAGGAGTTTTAAAAAGCTATACTGTCATTTTTGAAAAACTTGTGTTTACAAAATAAAGGTACTAATTACTAATCACACTGCAATCACTGTTACTGCCATAACTTTGACAGTGCCTTGGGACTATGTTCTTCCCAGTGCCCTTACTGCACTTTCAGGAGGATTATATGAATTAGCTGCCCACCTCCAGCAACATATTTGAATTACAATGGGGTGCAGTTGTATGATTATGATTGAGTAAGGGCTTATATATCAGTGAGGAACTGGCCAAGCCTCAAACTATTTTTTTTCTCCATCCTTATTTTTGAGGATTTTAACAGATACAGAATTGCAGGCAGGGTTTGGAACAGGTTTTGGTCATTATCTGAACTCCACTGGGTCACACTTTTCAAAGTTTTTTGTTAGGAATACTGAGCAATCGATTTTCACTGGAAAACCTGAGGGTATCCTCATGCTAGTGCTATCAGTATGATCCAATTCTGTTCTTCACAGAAATTCAGCAGGGGTGCAATTTAATGAGACCAGTGAAAGTAATCTGGTCTCTCTATTTATAGCACATTAATTGATCAGGGTAGCAATGACAGGAAGAAACTTAAGAGAAAATCAATGCAGCATCAAATGAAAGTAGTACTGAGTCCGTTAAAGAGAGCAGCATGGAAAGCCAATTAAAAATGAATCCATTTGATGATACATAGGAACAGCTAAGTCCATATGTGCTCTTATTTTAAGTTGTAGGAATGAAATCAAGATGAGTAGTTACTTGCAAGGTGACTAAATAGATGTTTTCTTCTTCCATCCTGTTAATCTTTTGCCCCATTAAATGTTCTTGATGAATTGTTTTACTTTTATATGGCTGCTGAAGACTTCATTTACGAGTCCTCATATGACAGCTTATTGCTTTTCTGTCAGTAGCTCTGAAGTCCCCCACAGAGGATAACAGCAACACTGTGCAGCAGAACTGCAGAGGTTCTTGGACCTTCCTGGCTAGAATTGAAGTACTGAGAAAATCGCGTCCCAGGATCTTGTCTTGTGTCTCAGGACTGTCACCTGCATACATGGACAAGACAGTCTTTCTACGTCCATTCTCATTCCAAGATTTTTTTTTTTTTTTTTTTTTTTACCATTTGCAATTATTAGTAGCATTTCTTAAGAGCAGTAGCACATTGTTTTCCACATATACATGTCTTCTCTCATTGCATTGTTTCTCATGGTATCTGCTGGAAGTTCTGAGCAATCCCACCCTTGTCCATCTCTGAGAATCTGTGTTTTGTGACTGGTACTCTTCTTTACTGTTGTTTTGGGCTTCTGGAGGAAGATGAAACATGCTATCATGAAGTCATTTTAGCAACAACTTGCCTCAGAAAGCCAAAAAAGGACCACACATACAATTGCCTGACTTTAAATGTGTTTTTTATTTGTGCACTTATACAGACACAAAACTATACCTTTCTAAAAAAGATGACAAGTGTAGGGGGTGGGGAGAATCACAATTGGTGCCTCACATGCAAAGCTGTCCAAGCCAGTAATATGCATGTGTCTCTCCTTTCCTTTGATGCTTTAAGTGCTTGCAACAGAATGGGTAAAACCTTACATCAGTTTTTGACATCTTGTGGGATACAGTGCTTAGGGCATTCTTTTTTGAGGAAAAAAATGTACATTTCTTTTTCAGGAGGGCAGTCGTAGCCATGGTATTATGAAGTAGCTGCATAAATCTCTGTTTTTCTGCTGAATGGCAAAGGAGGAAATAATCTGTGTCTTTCAGTGACTAGCCCATTTCTATGGGCTACATTTATATAATGCCGTCAACTGAGCATATTAATGATGCTACATTTTCTATTCATTTGGTTTTGAGCACAGGTAGTGGCATGAAGTTTTAGCTTAATTAGCTAGATGAATAATATCAGATATATTGTCAATTATGAATATTGTCTTCATCTTTTTTAAACCTCAACTGGGAATTTAGTTCCCAGTGACATCAGCAGTTGCCGTGGTGAACTTTCATAAGCTTGTCTTTAATCTTTCAGTAAGTTACAGACCAGGAAAGTAAACATGAGGGCTGTAGAGAAAGCATTTGCAGCATTGATGTCGTCCCTTAAAAAGACATATCTTTCTATAAGTTTTGAAAAAAAAAAATGCTGCATTGATGGCGCACTATCTAAGTCACCTATATCATCTAGGGAATACTATGAAGGAGGAATTTGCACATGTAAACAGAGCTGAGGTGTTAGGTGCTTGAAAGAGGTCAAAATCAAATGTGACACAAAAACCCGAATATGATGAATAGCCTGGTATGATTATGTTGTGCTTGAGCGTGGAGGTAAGGCTGGCAAGATTAATTGGCAAGATTTGTTTAGCTACACAGATCTTTGGCTAAAAGCTAGATGTTTGTGGCATGATGTTGAATTTGGGTTGTTGAGATGAGTTTGACACATGGGGAGAGAAGAGGAAGGGGCTAAGGGCAGAACAGTTTGGGCCCTGCGTGAGGGAGATGGATTAGGTGGATCCTTTGAGGAACAAACTTGTGAAAAGATAGACCAGGAAGGAGGAGAGGCAGCAGAGAAGGCAAATCTATCTAGAAAAAAGCTACCAGTAAAAATATGGTCAGCTGTGCCAATAGTCTTGTGCAGAAGAATGGGTTGAAGATTGAATTTTATTAGGATTTCTGAATCCAGGAAGAGCTGTAAGCTGTAGAGCCTCTAAAGCAGATCGTGCAAGCAATATGCACTGCGTTGTGAGAGCAAAGTGAGATTAGGCTGTGAGTGGTGAGATGCCAGGCGTCTGTTGCATTGAACTGAAGTCTGAACTAAGAGGGGAAATATCCAAGTCATGATTACAAAACATAAAGATGCCATACTTTCATTTTGTAAACCACAGGAAAGACGGTTTGCATTAATCTGTGACTATTCCATTACCTGCAGAAGAATAATTTTTTTTTTTTTTTGGCTGTGCAATTTGTCTAATGGAAAATTCCTCTTCCCCACAAACTTTAACTTGCTTATGTCATTCCAGCATTATGACTGCAAGAACACCATCACTGAGGTTGTTATTTGCACAGTTCTCAGCAGTTTGTTATTCCCTAGTCACAGTTCTTAATCTCACTAGTAAAGGCAAAGCCATAATTTTATAGTTTGGAAATGCCAGAGATTTAAAAGAGGTAGTTAGGGAACAGAACTGCAACGTCTCTGTTTCACTTTGCAAAGGCATTAATTTAAAAAAAGAAAGAAAGAAAAAAAGAAAATAGAAAAACAGAATCTGGAAGTTTTTCTGTTTTTTTTTTTTTTTTTTTAACAGATTTTAAAGTTGGGATTGATTTCTCTTAAAGTCATGAGGTCTAGCTCACAAAGCTTTTATGTCTTCCTTGGAGCTTTTCATTCCTGGAAAGGTTTTTGACAATTTCAGTCTAGTCAAAAGTAGTACACTAGTTATGTTTTTCAGCAATTTATGTTGCCAAGCATTATTTCCTTAGGCCCTGCCTAAGGTGGTGAGAGAGAGCAGAACACAATTATCTTTGCCCAGGTTGCAAAAAGAGATGTTGTCCATGAGCTGAACATTCTGTCATGTTTTCCTAGTAGCACCAAGTCCATGCTTGTATCCCTTAAAAATACCACTTGCCTGTATGACAGACTGTCATGGGATTGGGACACAGGTTATGGCTGTGAAATTGGAGCCTTTTGGAGTACTTCTGAGTCACTTATACCATCTGTCTGTATTGCTGGATGGAGCAAGTTAAGCTCTGGCATACAGTGCTGCTTTATTTAGCATTTCAGAGCTTGAATCAGTAGCAGACTGATGGAGAGATTGGTTTAGAATAACTTACTTTGTTCCATATTTTGTAGCAAATTCCAGGCATAATATGCTTTGATTCATATATTGTGTTGTGGGAGACATGTTTCTCTGCAAAGCAGACAGTTTCAGAATAATGATATTTTTTGCTAGTATTAGTGCATCAGATTGGAGTAGCTGTGGTTTGCTTTTCTCCCCTCTTCATTCAGAAGTCTGATTTTCTTTTGAATACACAATAAAGGCTAAAAAGAGGATTCTCACATGACAGTGCCTTTCTTATTCAAGTAGTGTCAGTGGGGTTTCCCTCTGTGCTTTATTTCTGGAAGAAATGTTCCTATGGTTTCTCTTGGGGGGGGTCTTATTGTTTCAACATTGGCTGAAGTTCAATCCTTATATTCCTCATACCATCAAAAAAAAAAAAAAGCCCATGCTCAAATTGAATATTTTTTATGTAAACAAAATGTGGCAGTAGATCAGTATAGAGAGATAAGGGTTCAGATTCCCCAAATTGTTATGTAGAGGTAGGCATGGTAAATAAGGGTCTTGCTATGGGACCAATGGTGTTAAAAGAGAACAAGACTTTACAAATCATCTAGACATGTGAGTTTGAATGGCAGAGTGGCTTTAGGGATGTCAATAACACTGTAGAAAATAAAGCTTGGGAGAATTTGAGTGCGGGATTGCCAGTGAGATTTCATAGTATTGAATGAGAAGCTTGGTTAAAGAAGACAGGATAAATGGAGATATATGCATTTCAGCGCAGGCATGACCAACAATTAAATGTATGTATGTGAAGTAAGGTCTCCAGGGATGATATTTAGTGGGAAGAGAACAGAGTGAATAGCAGCGGAAGTCTTTGGAAGTGTTTTAAGTACAGGAACTGAACAGTTCTTCTAAAGGAGGAGCAAACAGGAAGTTAATAGGGGAAAGAAAAAGCTAGATGAAGGCTATACCTAAAAAAGAGTCATCTACAGTATGGAAACACGGCGAGACTGCAAAGCAGGCCTAAGTGGAAGAAGACTGAGACAGAGAAAATGCATAACGTATGTGGTAAGGTAATTGTGGGCATCCCATTTCTTGAGGATTAGACAGAGGAGAGAGGTGGAGTGATAGGAGGCATTATATTGCAACAAAAGATATTGCATCTAATTTCTGTGTGTGTTTCTATATGTATTTCTATACTACAGAAGAGGCCAAAGGAAGAAGAGAGGGCAAAAACAGAAGCCCTCTCTGTGGGAATATGCCATCAAGAGGACAATTAGAGAAGGTGGGAATGAGAGGCCAAATCCCTCCTTTGATTACCAAGGTAACAAGTAGAAGCCTAAGGGGAGCAGCTGAGGCCTGAGAAGCCAAATGAGCCTGCCCTGAAATATGAGCTGTGGGGGCAGTTTTGCTTTTGAATACGTTATTTGCTTTGTCCTCACTTTCAGGTTCCTAAAATAGATCTCAAGTTCCCCATAGTATTACATAACACTAAGTCAATCCCAGCATTCAGATGTTTTTAATTAGTTTTACCAATCATATTGCTAGTTAACATATTTAGTGTAACGAATGCTGCTCTTCATTCTTGCAGAAAAGGCTCTAAAATTATGAGCAATGAGCAGGCAGGCGACTCTAGTCAAGGCTCATCCAAAATGTTGCCTTTCTTTTTCATCCTCTCTTTTCCATTCTCTGTAGACAGACAAGGTGGTCCAATACAGGAGGTCATGACTTTTTTTGCCAATACATTTTGCATCTTTGTTTACTGTCTTCCATTCTCTATGCATTTTATTTTCTGAATCCTCGTGTGTAGGTTCCCTGCTCACTCAGAATAGGGAGTTCTGGAGCGATCCCAGCACTCATACCACAAGCTCATGCTCTGGAGCTTCTGGGAGCTGGCAGCGGGAGCCAGTCCACAGGGATCATCAGAGCTAATGTCAGTTTGATGTGGCTTTAAACAACGCTAGATCTGCCAGACTGGGCAGAGAGTTCCTTGCTCTCATTTCAAAATATTTGCCTGCTACTTTACTCCTTGCTCCAGGCCTTCAGATCCCTCATCTGAAGAATAATGTTCTCCACCTGGCTAGAAACTGTGTTATGGAGAACATAGTAAAATCTCCTGCGGGAATACTGTTCGTCTGCAGCAGTGGTATATTGTCCACTTGCTTGTAGGAATACTTTGATAGCAAATAGCATCTGTAATTTTTACTGCTTTGTGTAATAAAAAAAAAAACCCATGCCCCAGTGAGTTGGGTCTGGATCGAGGAGGCATATTATTTTATGTGGACCTTACAAAACTAAATACAACCTGATGATGAACCACAATGCTTTTATTTTATAAGCTTGATGCTCTAGTGACACGGACATTTGCAAGCTTTTTGGCACTGATGCTGGGTTATATTAAGATGTTGCCACTCTTTTATTTTTTTTTTTTGTGTGTGTGTGTGAATGCATCTGTGTTTTGTATCAGAAAATACAGTGAGAGTGAACTTTATTCTGACAAATAATTGTAGATTGATTTTTCTTCTGTGAATTACAAAAGCTCAGCAAGGTCTTGAACACAGTATTTACTATGAATTCAGCTTCTCTGTTAGCCTGGTCTATATTCCCACTGGGGCTCTGCTGCTCATCCTGCTAATGATAGGAGATAAATTATTTTATTATTATGCCTATAAACTCATACAGAAAAAGCATTCACTACATAGATGCTTGGTGGGTGTGAACCATTTCCTGACAGGTACATAGTTTTGAATAAGGAGAATCTGACTGCCTAGGTGAGTTCTTCTTTAAGACTGTCCAAAATGACTGTTGTTCATGAGTGTACATCTGTGATATTGTTTAGTTTGGGTTTTTTAATTGTGCGTATTTAGACTGAGACTTATTCTTATCTCATGCCACATCTAACTTCTTTAAAGCAATTAGTTATGTTGCTCTTAGGTTCTCTGTGCATGCTCTGACCAGATCTAGTTGACAAGCACCCGTGCCCCTCACCAGTAGCTGGCATGCAGAGCTGGGCTCCTTGTTTTCCCTTACTTGTCCTCAAGTACTAATTTCATTATTGATCCCTATCGTTTAACATTGTAAACCTACTGAGTCAAAAGTATTTGTGCAGAATATTGGGTATGAGAATAGGTGCAGAATTTCAAAACAACCAAGAAGACTCTCTTCGTCTTGGATATGTACTGTGTATGTGTATGCTGCTGCTTTAGTTTTGTAGCTGTGCAAAGGCCACTGAGAGAGTGTCTGGTCATACGGAGCATTAGAAAGATAGAGGCCAGCAAACATGACCCTCAAGTCTTGCTCATTTCTTCTTTTTCCTCATCTCTCTCCTCTTAATTCATGCATCAGTGATAAAAATAGTGTCATCCACACACCTGTTCCTCAGACTGTAGTGTTTATTTCGTCTAATGAATTCCTTCAGCTCTGTTAAAGAGAACCAGCCTTAGCAGAGCTAAACTGTATCGCAAGCCACGCTTCCCAAATCACAAAATGTGGCCAGAATACAGGGTCCTGCCTTGGCTTCCCTATTGAAGTCCTCAGTGTTCTATAGTCTCTTTCACAACAGAGACAGAATATGAGGAAAAGAATACCTTTGTGTGTTTTCTGTCCACGGTGGGATTTCTTTCATCCTCTTGCAAGCTATGGCTTTGGGAACCTGCCCATTTCCAGGGCAGTGACAGAAGAGCAGGTGGTCAAGCTCCTGACCCCATGCTGGTATTTGTTCCTAGTCATAAGGCACACAACTCCTCCATCTCATTTTCTTCTGTTACCCTCAGGTCCCTCAACAAGATGCATCAGGAGTATCTTGAGATTTCCTTTCCTAAAGTGGTAACAGCTAGAAAAGGGAGAAGAGGCTTATATGTGTGGAAGCATGCTTATTCTGCATGTGACATCTGTTTTATTGGTGTGTTGTACATAGCAGACACACCAGTACGTGAGGAATTTTCTGACTTGCATCTTTTCCCCATGATTACGGTTTTATCAGTGGAAAACTCCCAGACAGTTCTTCTCCAGGGTCAGACAAGTCGTGAACATTTAGTTTCTAATTATAGTGATGAAAAATGTCTAGTTTTTTTACTTGCTGTTTTTTTTTCTCTTTTTCTTTTTTTCTCTTTGATAATCCACACCTCAAGTTCCATTATATGCTTGGACCATAAAGTATTTCGTTTGACATGTGTATGTATTAGTCAGACTTTATTTATACAGGACATGGTTTAACCATTGAATAGCAATTCATTGCAAAGTATAAATGATAGTTCAGTCCTGTAGTGACTGGGGTAGTGAAGAGCTAGTAGGTAAGAGAGTAACGATTGTAAAGTAGTTGTTTTGTATGGAGATCTTGCAGATGTTTCCACATTGAATTTCCCACTATATAAAATGTAGACAGAACAACAAGTTTCCACAACAGAGAATATGAACAGAAGTATTTGTGTGATACTCCTTTTCTTAAGAAAAAGCTATTTAGTGGAGATCAATGTCGCGGATGGAAACAGTTCCCGGGACTCCTCAGTATGTTTTTTCACAATAAACCTCATAGCTCCTGATTAGCCACTCTGATTAGTTAGGGGTATTTAAAAAAAATTAATTTGTGTAATCAATAGTATTTAAAGGGTCTGTAGCTTTTATTTGAAAGAGAATATATCTGCTTTGAATGACACAAAATTTTATATTGCTTCATATTTTTACATGTTTCTTGCTGTTTTATAATAGGCAGCTGCCAGTGGAGACTGTCTGTATTAAGAGTTCAACTTTGCCAATAACACAAACATGCCCAGGATTGCTGTGTGCTGCTGAGGTCATGATGTATCTACGTCCTGGCTACTAATTGTTTTTGCCATTCTAAACAGATGGCCAAATCCCAGGTAGCTTTGGGGAATGGTGCCCAATGGGTGCTAAGTTCTAAATTGCTTGGAGGAGTGGGGGGCAGCTTTGGCTTCCTTTACATTTTCACAAGGTGGATGATTTTGCCTCCCTTAATGTTTCTGTTCACTATTAAAGCCCCAGTATAGATACTGCTTATGTTTTAGAAAACATTATTTTGTGTGTTTTGTCTCTGGTACCTTCCAGTATGTCAAGGCCTCTTACCATGAAAAGATACTGTGGAAGTGTGCAAGTCCCCAGTGAGCCCAAGCGAGTGAGCTATATATGAAGAACATTACTTTGGAGATCCCTGCACTGGTCTTTGGTGCTGGCAGGTGCTGGAGGCAGACTGAGCTATTCTACAGCTGCACTCAGTAAATCCACTTGCCATCGTCTTTTATGGATCTCCTCATTCTTTTAGTGTTTGTAATGATGACATGATCATACCTTGCTTTGAATAAATAGCCAGGTCTGGTGTTTTACAAATGCTTGGTGACACTCTGAGGCAGCAGAATGCTTCAGTAAAAAATGCTGTATTCAGCTGAAAGTGCAGAAAGAATTCAGATAGGCAGAATGTAACTCAAGTTGTTATTCAGCCAAGACACTGAGGTCAATAATTACACTTCTTAATGGCACCATGGGACCTTATGCAGCCAGAAGTGGTCAAGACCTCGGTTGCTTTTTTTTTTTTTTTTTTCTGCTGAAAGCTGACAACTTCAGCGAGCACAACAATCTTGTATGATCGTGCTGCAGCTTTGGGGCAGAACTGAGTGAGGAGAAGAAGCACTTACTGAAGCGCCAGTAACCAGTCCGCATCCCTGCAGCTTCCGCCTGGAGATTAACCTGTGTGGCCAGGCCTTGCAGGTGAAGTCTGTCACAGTCACACATCCAGGCGATAAGGTTTCCAGCAGTGAAACAGATCAAAAAACCAAGGAATCGTTTTGAATACTGAGAGTGTCCTGGGACACACAAATAATGCCCATCTGCGGTTTATTTATTTATTTATTTGCATCAGATCTGCAAAGAATTCAATTTCCGCCTTGGGCATAAGCCCGCATTTTATATGATCATAGCAGTGGAATATATTAGTACAGTTTCAAGGTATTAACATACATAAAAACAAAGGCATACCAGTTCCGTTAAAAATTTAAACAGAAACAATGTAACCTTTGAGAGTATAGGTTTTCTATGAAAGATTACTTGGAAATTTTCAATTAGAAGGAAATGAAAATGTTCTTAAGAAGTATCTCCCTTCTAGAGACTTTTTCCTTGCTATAAATGAAAATTAAATGGGTCAAAACTGAAATATTTTAGTTTGGGAAGGCTGCCAGTGCTGAATGGAGTATTCAGACACCTCACATCCGTGTTTGCCTCTAGGGGAATCTATTCCTGTCTCCAGGAGAGACTATGGAACATCACAGGAAATATACTTCAACCAAAGAGCATTGTCTGTATAAGGAGATAGAGGCTTAGAGCACTCAGCTACAACTCCTAGGGCAATAGCAAGCATTTGTATTTTCAGATAGTTTTCCCCTTTTTTAAACTCCCTCTTTCCTTGCCTCGTTTTTCAGAGAAACTCAAAATCTAAGGTTGATTTTTTCTTTTTTATACTAGCATATTTAGCTACTGAATTTTTATCACAAACACTTAAATATTTATGCTAATTTTAATTTTGGTGCTGAAAGGCTGTAATGGATATCATGATGCAAGGATTTGGCTTCAGGAAATGGAAGACTTTTTAATGTTTCAGCTATGTCTGAAAATTTATCAGTCGGGCTCCAGAGCGAGCAAAGCTGACTAGAGTATTTCTTTTAATTATCTATTTCAGGATCTGTACAGCTGGCAGCAGATGTCTAGAATGTGTCTTGAAGTGAAGTGCTGTTCATTCAGGATGAGAACAGATCTTAGCTCTATCATACAAAATTGTGCACATACACATTCAGCAGATCCCTTTGCCTGAATTACCAAAAGGATAGGTAACAATGCAAAAATCATAAAAATGTCTTTATATTTATTTCAATTCAAATTGATTATATATTAGAGAATTTGAAAGAATTAACTGCATGTTTCTTATATCCCTCTGTGTTGGTGTAGACATCTTGTCTCTCCACTGGTTGATTAATTGTCCCCTTGCTTGAACTGTTTTTTTTTTTCTATATATAAGTTACTATACCCCTTTCTATTTTTAATATGATAGCATTACATTTGCTCAAGGCCTGTGAATTGATGTGGATTAAAAATCAAGCAGCAGTTCTAATGCATAATTGATCTACCAGTAGGACACGAAAACCTGATTCTAGTTCTCAGATAGGAAGGAAACGTCTTCTTTTTTTGTCCTACATTGGTAGTCTGAGCTCTTAAATCTATTTTAAATTAAAATGAATAGGCTGCTGGGAACTGAGGAATTATCCATGGTAATAAATTATTTAAGATATTAATTTGATGTTTGGGGTAAAATAATTTCTTTGCATACGTACGCAGATGCGCATGCGCGCGCACACACACACATTCTTTTTGATCAACTCTTTTTCATATTAGATGTGGCTCTGTTCATTGGCTCCTGTAAACAGCCTAGTAAATCTAGCAAATGTGCTGCAGTATGGGTCTGTATTTGTCTCGTGCCATGACCTCACACCTATTAGTACTCAATAGATACTTTTCCTTTTTGTGACGTGGTGTCCAGTTTCTCTCACAAATGCAACTATTTGGAAGTGTATGGACTGAAACGGGCCATGTCTAGTCATGCTAATTTTGGCTCTACTTTTGTAGTTTTGCTTCAGCTTGTCATACGGCTTTAATGGTAGAGGATTCAGCTGGCGAGAATGTATGCTTTCTTAATAGCTGAGAAATGAATCTTGACTGTTCATTTGAGAGGGGATAGAAACTTGTTTAAAGTTTAATATTTAATAATATCCTCACTAAGGGGAGTTCTGTATTTTCAGGGTGCTTTTAAAGTACATACAGCAGCCACAGCAGGGTGATTGCATCTGTAGCATGAATGACAAGTGGCTGGTGGTTGCAGGGTTGTGTGGCTAATGGCATGTATGGCACGGTAGAGCCTATGGTGCTAATGGATGGGAAGCGGGAGACAGCCTTCTGGGTTTCTCTCCTTTCCATTAAGGCCTTTCAGGCCTGCCATATGTCATTGTCCGCGCTCTGGGGACTTAATTCTCCTGGTGGTATCAGCCACGGACATTTGAGTGAAAGTACCATAAAAAGGTAGAAAATCTAACCCATATTGTAGGAGATATTTTTTCCTATGAGTATTTTTTTTAAAGGATTAAGTCAGAAAAATGGTAGGATAGGAATAGGAAGGAGTATTTTTGTGTACATTTTTAAGCCATATATGTTAAAGATATGTACACAGCTTTAGTGTATTGCATTAGACTTCAGATGCTGCAATTTGAACAATACTTTAAAAATAGAACAGTGTACATTTGACAAACTTTATAATTGCCATCATTTTAAGATGTTATTTATGGAGCAACAATATCTTTTAAAACAATTGCTATAGGTCGAAGAAAACTAACTTTGGGATATATAAACCCTTCTTTAAAGCTAAGAGTGTAGCAGTAAAAAGTTAAGTGGCAAAACGAAAAGTTGAACCTCTTCTCTAGATGTTTTGTTACTTAAATTAATCTCTGCGTTGCAGGTTTTCACCAGTCTGTGCGTATGTTTTGCTCTTTATGACACTTAGGGAAAGCTGGACCCGCAGATATGAACTGAGCCAGAACTGGTAGCGCGACCCCTTCCCTTGAGCTCAGAAACAAGCCTGTCGAATGCTCTGCAGAAAGCTTAGGGGTATCTGTATTCTGTAAATCCTGGATCAGCGAATGTGATCCATGAAGCTTCAGAGTTTTCAAGTAAGGTAAATCTTCAATAAGGCGAAGTAAGCTCTTTACATTTACTGCAGGCCCTTTGCTCAAAAGATGAGTAGTTTTCAAACAAGCAGCTTAGGATGCTGGGTAGGGTAAATATTAACATCTACCTGCAAATCAGTTCTTCATCTAGCTTTAGAAGTCTGTCATTGTATTTGTTACTTTAGCTTATGATGACCTCCAAAAATAATACAGCTTTGGGGAAGTGAAGAAATTCTGGAAATTACAAATCAGCTAAAAGGAGAGACAGTTTATTCTGAAGAGAACTTAGAAGGGCTCAAGAAGTTAATATATGAGTGGATTTCTCCTTGCAGGTATAAACTATGTATTTAAAGTATCCAAATATATTGAAAAAACCCCCAGCATTCACAGTGAACTTTCATCTTTGACTTTTTTTTTTTAAATAATTCTCTGTATTCTTATGAGAAAAATTGCAGCCCTTCCCGATCACGATTTTCTATATTAAAGCAGGGAGCTTACCTGAGGGCTAAGAGATCTGGATGACCTGTAGAAATGCTGGCTAATCAATTATGGAACAGTCAATGTTAGTTCATAAACATGAAGACTGGGTGAACTTTCTAATTTTCATCCATTACATCTTTCAGCTCTTTGTGAATCTGGCTGTATGACTCACAGGTAATGTGATACAAGGATTGCATATGTGTTGCTGCCATATGTAGCTTTATTGGTAGACTTTGTCTTTCCTACTATTTAAAAGTACCACCAGCAACTATAGGATTATTTTAAAAGCAAAATCAAATCATATTTTGAAAAATACACCCGTTCGTTAGTCATGTGAGTTTCACTGAAGTGAACCTACTTCAGTAAAGCTGGCATTTTTTTTTCATAAAGATGCCTACAAGTGGACCTTCACAACATGCATGTAGGAAAATTGCCAAACCATATCTATTTTTTTTTTCAATTTCCTATTTCAGCAGAGATTCTCTCTCTCTCTCTCTTTTTTTTTTTTTTTTTTTTTTTTTTTTTTTTTGTGGACTAAGCAGAAAATGGTCCAGAAATTTTAGGTGAAATTTTAACTTTGAGAATTTTCAAGATAGTTTGAAAGTGAAATGTGTGGACTTATATAACCTAGCTGATTTTATATTTTTCATCAATGACAGACCTGGTAAGAAATGCTAGAGTGCACTCGTTCATGATTTCAGAGTTTGTACTGCTGTTATTTTTTCTTGGTGATAGGAGAGTCACGTGGCTTACACTCTTAGCAGGTAGAGATCTGCATTTCTAATTTTGGTCTTCTTAACGCCTGAAAACCCTGTTCGTGAATTTTAGAGTTCTGAAAGTGTGATTTCAAAACAGATTCTAAAATCGCATTTGTGAACTAATGACACATACTGATTGCAGAATAAATATATTGGCTTTGCCCTACATGTGTATGATAAAACAAGGATTTATTTATTTGCCCGCTTGGTGTGATCTCTTTTTTTACTCTCCTGTTTTCTTTCTTATATACTAACAGAGAGATCCATACATATATGACTTTAGGAAGAGGTGTCTGATATCAGAATCCAGCAATAATGATTTACCCAATCCTCCAGAGTAATAATCAGTGTGACAGTTCTCCCTCAAACAATACTGAAATTCCCTGGGCTCCCAGGAGAATTTTACACATTTGTTCCACCAGTGCAGAAAAAGGGGGAAGCTGAGGTGAAGTTAAGTCATAAATCACTGTGAAGCCCTATCTTTTTCAAACATCTTTGTAAAGATCAAGTGTAGCTAGACAGTTGAGATCTCTTTTCTTAAAGCTGAAAGACTAAAATGAGCCTCTGTCTCTTACTATAAGACACCTGACCCTTTTTTTGTGAATTGAAAATAGTTTTGTATTGCTGGGAACTGACCTCTTGAAAATGTGTATGCTGCATAGTTCATGATACCTCTACTTTTAATAGAATATAAGACTTGTTAATGGATCTCAAGTCAGTTATTCATTTTCCCTGGTAATTTAAAGCTTAATTATGCTGCCTTCCAGATCTCAGTGGCTGTCCTCAGCTAATTTTTCGTAAATCACTATCCCTCCAATTTTACAGTTTGGTTCAAATCTCAGGACTCTAATTTGTGTAGAGTGGCAGATTAAAATGGGATGGCTAAAATGATTATTGCTCTTAGTGCGCACTGCAGTCATAGAGATTGATTTCCTCCTGTACAAGGAAACATATGGTTTGTTCATGAAATAAGTCTTGAATCACAATGGCTTTCATTTTCTTGTATTACGGTGGATTGAACCTGCTAAATTTGTAATCCAGTTTTAATGTATTCTGTCGGTAATTAAGAGTTCCATGTTCTGGGGAGCTTTGTTTAATAAAATTGTAGAAATTAATTTATATTTTCTCCATTTCGAGGGAAAAAGTGAATAGTCCAGTGGAAGAATTGTTATCTTTTTGCTCACTAGTTGATGTTTGGTGCTGCAGAGCAACATGATGTGACTCAAAAACTATTCTGAAAAGAAAACTTGCATTTTTGCCTCTATCCAATATCTATGTTCATCTTCAGGCCTGCTCTCCCCATTTCCTATACCAGGTGTACTTACATGTCATTATGGATAGTCAGTTCAGATGAAGAGTTCTGGTGAGCGTCAGCTGAAGCCAACACAGAATTATAAATCTATAGGTAACCTCTGATTCTTGAGGAAAATTGTTAGTTGGGATGATACACAGAAATTATATGGAAGCTGTAAGATTTACTGTTTGAAATTCAGGTTTGAAAACTTGAATTGTTCAAACCCTGTTTGAATTGAGGTTTGAAAAATCCATTCAGTCCAAAAGTTCATTGATTTGTAACTGAAAAACATGAGCCCTTCATGTAAGATCAACTTGCATTTCTCTTTCTATGGAATTTTTTGAGCGGAGCTGGAAAAGGGATAAACTGAATGTTTTCCCTTGCAAATCATGGTATTTGCTCTATATTCTTTACCATATTAGTCTTAATTTGATTACTGCTCTATTCTTTGCTTTTAAATTACTTACCTGGTTTCTACCTTCTTTCTACCGTTCTTCCTGATCTTAGCATTATCCTAAGGTTTTCCTTTCCTTCCTTTACCTTATGAAGTAAATATGAGATAGAATGTTTTGGCTGAACAACAACAACAAAGCCTAGCGCCCCCAAGCCAATTCTAGATTAACTGTTATTTAGTTATCACATTTGGAAGTGCTCACAGCACAAGGCAAGGGCTATATGATGATTACTTGCGCTCCTCTTTGTAAGGGTGTCAGTGTTTCCTACCTTATGGAAAACATCAGAACAGTAATCCTCTTGTGAAAGAGTCTTAGCAGAGTCCAAGGACTGCTGGAGAATCAGGATAGTCTTTCTGGCTAAGGAAAGTCTAAGCAGAGGCACAGGGGCGGTACAAGGTAACATGATGATATGGCATTTTACCTCCTTCTATACAGTTCTTGGCCAAGACTTTGGTCCTCAGAAGTTTGAGAATGTCATTTCTTATGACCACTGATTCCTCCCATATTTTTATTCCACCATCATGAAAGTATTGTTACTATATTTATACACAGCAGTTGCTAGTATAGTGTTCTTTCATGTATCTCTAATCTTAATCTCATAAGACATTCACAAGATGCCTAGAAAATGGATGTTTGTTCCTCATGGCAATTTCCACAGGAGAAATCACCATCTGATAATTGCCTATCGTAAAGAATGACTTTCTTCATGGGAAAAAAAAATAGTATAGAAATACCTACTTCTACTGCCTTTCTTAATGTTTTTCTGGTTATGCCAATTTCAAAAAGTATCACACTTTTTTTTTTTTCCGTGTAACATTCCAGACTACTGAAATGTTACTTGGAATTTAATAAAATGAGACAATGAATGTAGTTAAAAACAAAATTCTTCTGGAAAATAGGATATTTTGTTTCCTCTTAACAAAAAGTTCTTTATTATTGCAGGTTTCAAAATAAAGAAATGAGCAAAGGAAAAAATATCTAAAGCCTCTGTCAAAACAAGCAAAAATTGCTAAAATAATTTCACACATTTTCCAATTAAAACTTTAAAAAGGCCACAAATCTTGAAGCTATTATGCAAAAATTAAAAAGAAATCCAAATTGAGTATTTTTTTGCACAATATATTTTCTCTATCAAACCCGTGTAATTAATAAAGTGAGAGTGATTGAACCTTTTGTTCAAATAGTGAGAGCACATTTTATATATATATAATATATCTTCATATAATCATGAAAAAACATGTGTTCAGATGACTTAATACTTACCTGCCTAATTAAGCTAACTCATATATATATATTATGAGGAGCTTATAGAAATGAAAGATAGAATATTATTTGGAATTAAAACAGATACTTCAATAAAAAGAGTAATATTCTCACTGGACGGATCTCTTGCTATTCTCATCTCAGTCAATTAAACATATTTATATATGAGCTGTAAGATAAAATGACTAATGGAAATTAAAGGAAGGACTGCCAAAAGTCAAACTGCTTCATTGGAATCTTTTTAACAAAATGACAACATACTGTTCTTGGTAATTAAATCTATTTTGTAGGAATGCCACTGAATGATGTTAATTTGCCTTAAGGTAGCGCTCTTTAAGTTGAGTGCAGTAATAGCAATATATTTGGGCACATTTTGTTTTTCTTAGAAACAGTTTAACATTGTTTAATAAAACTATAAAGTTCAATCAAGAAGACAGCAATGTCATACTTTTATAGTGGAAATCTGCTAAAGTTAGTGTAGTATATGGACATACCTGTATGTTTATGGCCAGGAGGAAATTTCATGGTTAATATCCTTTTCACTGAACACTGATTTTGATTCAACTTTGCAGATTTTGTAAGTATTCCAGGTATCAAGCAAAATTTCAGTAGCACTGAAACTTAAATAATAAAAGGTCTCTTTGCTGTTGCAGAAGTCTAGCAGTAACTGTCTATAGCAAGCTGGAAGTAAACTACCTCTTTTCTATCTTTACATAAGAAGTTGCTAAGCTTCCTGATCTTAAAGGACTTGGACAAAGGGACAAGAGAGGTCCTGAGGTGAAGTCTTGTTTTCACAGATGACCTGGAGCTCGACTTGCTTATAATATACTAATCTCCATCTGAAAATGAGTTAGGTTGTGTATCCCTCATGCAAGCTGGTTGACTGTTTGGTTAGCAGCTCTCTGCCAATTTCCAGACTAACAGTATTCATGAGAAACATTTTCTCATTTATTCCATGATCAGTCTTGCCCCTTGTTTTGAATGGGTCTTTCATCACCTGCCACTTAATTCTCCCTGATGTGTTTATATGTCACGTGTACCTACCAGTATTTGTATTGCTAAAGTGGACACTATGTATTCTTTTAGACTCACAGATAGACTTTTCAGTCTCTTTGTCATCCTGCCATACTGCTGGACTCAATTCCAGTCTGAGTTTCATGGAATCTTCCAGGAATTTTAGGATTTGGGAGCAAGTCTTAGGCAAGTCTTGTGGGCAGCATGGCTGTTGATTCCCCAGATCCATCCGATTTCCATCCAAAAAACTGAAATATTCCTTAGGTAACATGTTTATATTTCTCTACTAGCTCTAATCACAGCTTTTCTTTCTCTAGTTTTCTGTAGTTTCCTGTCCAACGTACCAAAAAATAATTTTAGTCACACTGCATCTTCCATCAGAAAAAATGTTCCAGTGCCTTTCTAGTAGAGCTTTCAAAACAGAAAATACTGTTTTGGTTCATCCTATTGATTGTTTTTCTCCCTAAAGTGTTGATTTTTTTGAATAGCTGGAGAAGATATGAATTTATTATCTTCAGGAATAACTTTTAAGTGACATTTAAGCTATTAATAATTTAATGTGCTGTCTTTGAGCTTATATTTTTGTTACCAAGGTATGTTTGTCACAGTTTTGACTCTGTAACCTCTTGTCTTTGGGAGATGCTAAGGCCTGAATTCATGACACCAGTCATGCAGACTTAAGTAACGCATCTGAGCACGTTCATTTGTTTATCCAGACAGTCTTTTGAAGGATGTCTCAGGACTGTCCTCAAAGTCACTTCACTGCTCACAGGGACAGCAAATATGAGCTCAGAGGATATGTGGCCCCACAAGCCTGAACACGGTAGCAGTACAATGTGTGCAGTTTGGAAGTACGTTAGTATGGGGCAAATGTGACCACACAGGCTATTTGCAGGTAGTATGCAATATGGTTTTGAGACCCAGAGGTGGCTGGGCTATGGGTGCATCTTTGGGCATGTAGAGGTTCCAGCTGTTTCTAAGACCTCACTTCTAAGAGCTATGCAAACAAAGTTGATTTTAATACTGATTTCAGCTTGGGGGATGCTATTAGATGCAGACTTAGCCCATCACACAGCACCCAAAGAATAGAGAATACTATGGGCCTTAAGAAACACTTTCTTTTTCACATTTGTTAAAGATGATAAAGGTCAGTCATGGTCATTTTTATTACTTTTACTAGGATAACAATTCTGACAACAGTAAGAATACTGGCACTGAATTTCATTGGGAAGTGGGACCACCTAACTCCAAGGTACTCTGAGACACCATGCAGCTGTTTTGCTGATATTGTACATATGGTGAGAGTATCTGCAGGCCTCAGCTGAGTATGGTAATGCTCCATCAAGCTTATTATTTTTTTGTCAAGTGCATTAGTTACTTCGTGGCTTGTCTCTATGTCATTTTCTGGCATGGGATTCTTTTTATATAGAATTCACATGATTCATGGGTTACATGCTTTTCTGATGAAGTGCAATATGTCTATAGAGGCGATTGTGACCGCCTCCAAGCCTATGACTTAATCTACATAAAAGCACAATGATTGGCATTTGGAAGAAATTCTTACGTGCTGTTTGTGTACGATGGCCAACTGTCTGATAAATCCCAGTGCAGAAGTCTGTTATGTTTGAGAAGAGCAAGACAACCTTCTGCTACCTGTTTTTCCAGCAGCTGTAGGTTGCTTATTCTGCCTCTTTATTTTCTCACCAGATGCTCAATGCTTTTAGAGGAGCTTTGAATCTGCAATTGGGAGCTTTTGATTTCTATACCCAGCACTGTTGATGCTTCTGGATCCACCCCATATCTTTCAGTGCTTCAATTATGGGGATTCCCAATTACAGCTTGTATTTTAGGAAATGCTTCTCTGTTAGCCAGTATTGAAAAGCCTTTTAAAATTGCTGAAATTCTGAGACAATCTGTCTTGTAATATCGCGTGGCATCTCCTATTTGAGGATTATCCCATTTATATTCATGACCCCCCATGTATATGGATTCCAAGATGTATAAGTAGCAAAAGTGCCCAACCAGTAATTTCTAAAGATATTTCTTTTGTCTGCAAAATATATCTTCATAAGTCTTTATAAACATCTTCAAAAAAGTACCAACACGTCATCCATTTTGAGCACATACAGGCACCTTTGGCTCTATGTTCTGAATCAGAGTATGTGCATGACTGTCTTAAATTTTTTGATCATTTCACTCACAAATTGGCCTCAATTTGTACGGTATATGATTTTTGAGCAATAAAGAACAAACATTTCATAACCCTGTGTCTTGTGAGTGTAATTCTGGGAGCATGTATCTTAATTTAAAAGCTTATAAAATCATGAAAAAGGCATTATCTAATATTAGGAATGGCTGGTTTACTTTGATGTTATTCATATTGCCTGCATTATAAAAAGTGACTCTCAAGAGGCTTAACACAGTTTACATTCCAACATTAATTCTGGAGATATCTGAGAAGACATCTAGATGAAATTAGCAAAAGATGTCTTCTGCAGCTCTAGGGTATGCTTTTTCTTTTCCCCCTCAGGATACCCAGCACACTGCACTGCACATGTTCACTGGAGCAGCAGCCTGAAAAAAATTAAATAAATACAACCTTCTTGGATGAATGGTATCTCCTGCAACTAAAGGTTAAGATGTCATTCAATGATTTATCCTTCCTAATGGATTTGTTGGATCCTTCTGACAGGGACATAATTTACTAGCTTTCAAACATCAAAGGTTGTGTTCTCAAAATGGTGTTTGGGGATTTATGATATTGAAGTAGGTGAATTACATGTCAAATTATCAACCATTCCGCTGGACATTTCGTCAGTGTTGCTGGTATCTAGGCATTTGGCAAAATGAGGCTTCAGAACACAGTCTTTCGATAGCATTGTTTTATTTCAAAGCTGCTGTTAATCAAATGTTTCTGGAGAAAATCTGTAATACAGACTGTTAATTACATTGACTGCTGTGCTGTGGCCTGCCAGATGTCAGGGGTGTCTGTTGCAGCTGTCACCCTTTCTGTAAAACATTGTTAAAGTATTGCTTTCTTGATTGAAATTGTTTCATCTGGTAATCCAACTAGGTGCTGCAATATGGAGACAGGCGATACTCCCTCAGTAAATGAGGTCAAAGGGAGAAGAAAAAAAGAAAATACTGCATTAGTATAAACATAGATTGAGACTTTGTAAATGAAGTGTACATATATCTGCAAGTGTGAGTGCTACCCGCAGCATGTGTATGCGTGCAAGAGAGTTAATATCCTTCTTTTGATTTTGCAGCTTTCAGTAATGACATACTGCTTCTGTATGGGTAAGACTGATGTGAGGACTGCCTAGATTGGGAATGTCTGTCATTATTTCAATGGTGCTTTTAAGTGCACTGCATTGTACTCACTCATAGAACTAAGAAAATTTCTTGGCACATGCACTTTGTGTCAGAGTATAATCCTATCTGGAAACATTTTATTTAAGATTTCTTTCCAATAGTTCCTGTCTTCTTGATTTGGGAGTTCTTGACTGTTGGTTGTAGCTTGTGTTTTTCCTTGGCTGTTTTTTCACCTTGTGCAGCATGTCCTTAAATCAGTTTGCTTCAAATAATCTAAGGGTCTAGACTATTGGATGCTTCCTTATAGCCTGCTGTCTCTTGAGGAGACGAAAATATGTCTATTGGCGCAGAATGCCACAAGTTAGCATTTGATTGCCTCTTTCTGAGCTTCTGATCACACTAATGGAGACCTAAAATGGTCTCTGTTGCACCCATGCAAGACGAGAAGGTGAAGCTGTGCCCTGCTCTGCCTCTGTATGCTGAGGCAAGGAGATGGGAGGATGGGATGCTCTGAGGAAATCTTGTTTTGATCTAAGTGACACGGTTGCCTAGCCTGGATGATCTGTGTTGAATCTTGAAAAACAGATATTGAATTATGACTCAAATGAAAATCAATCATTTAATAACTCTGTGTACCTAAATACCAAGAAGGTTCTGACATAACCCCTGAGAATGAAAGAGGGACATGTGTCAGGTTATATGTCTGTTTACATGTCTTGCTTCCTTGCCCAGTAGTATAAATCCAGGCAACATAAGAGATGGAAGCAGTTTATTGCATTATCAGAGCATATGATCGATCAGGCAGAGACGAAATACAGTCAAATTGGTGATAGCATTCCAGAGTGGCAGTATTCTTCAAACTACCAAACCATTTGACATTCAGAAAGTGCAGATCAGAGTCTTTCTTAGTGAGTTATCTTCCCCTTTTGCTTTTCGACAGAAAAAAAAAGGTCATTCTTTGTTGGAGATATTCTGGCTTTGAGCTTAAGCTCCCAGAAGACCCATGACTCTGCAAGCAGAATTACTATCATTGGTATTGCATGACAGTAATGTTTAGTGCATTCTCAGTTTTATGAAAGATTAATATTGGAGACATTTTGAATAGTAGCATAGATTTACGCTTGCTTTTTAAGATGGAAAAAAGGAGGGACATTTGTGGTGTTCTTTAGCAACAATGGGTTAAGTTATAGGAGGAGTAGTACTAAAAATGAATAAAATTCTGTAAAGCTGAGAAGGAGAAAAAAAATACCTTGCCTGGATGGATTATGTACAAACTGTAAACATTTAAAGCATATTTGGAGATTGGAAATGCCATGCCTTTATTAGAATACTACAGTTGTTTCAGTGCGCTTCATAACTGTTCTGTCCAGTGTATGTGACGTGTTGATACCTGGGCATGGAAAGTTGGAACTGTACTGAAAAGACACAGTTTTGAGGAATGTGGCTTATCCTTTGAATTTTATTATAAAAAACGAAGGCATTCTGTATAAAAATGATCTGATGCGTGTTCAACTTCACTTAAGAGACCATTCACATTGTATATGTTTGTTTTGCGACATATAGGACAGTTTTCCAGCTCGGTTTGGAGGAATACATTTCGTCAATCAGCCGTGGTATATCCATGCCCTCTACACAGTTATACGGCCCTTTTTAAAGGAGAAGACACGAAAAAGGGTATTGTTCTGTTTATTTTTCCATTATCAGTCATAGCCAGCGGATGTAACCTACTGTATATGTCAGCTTGTTATTGACACAATGTATTTAAATATATCTGCATTGCAAAAATTATCTTTACATGCTTTAGAAGAATACATAGCTTTATTCTTCAAGGACACAGTTAAGCAGTGTATGTAAATATATTTTTAATTGTAAACATATGCTTCCTCTGGGTTATATAAAAATTGTCAACATTAGAATTCCCATAAGAGTAGTAAAATATTAAAACTGTCTTTCTTTTAAGAACAAAGGTGGTGAGTGCCAAATTCTTTCCTAATGAGATTTCCTTGACATTAGTATGAACTGAAAGACACAGTTGGTATAGAGTAGTTTGAAAATACTATTTTGAATGAGAAGCCTATAGAAGGGTATTTGTGCACATGCATCTGTGCATAAGCACTAGCAGTTTCTGAGATGTTGCTTGATTTGCAACATTTACATCAATGCAATTAGATTAGAGTTTGGTGGTGAGAGCACACAGAATGATATTATTTCTGTAACAGGAAATTTGTCATCCAAGAAAGCCCAATCAGCATCACACACAAAGCCTAACTACAGAGAATACGACAGATTTGTTTTTTACAGGATCAGCTCGCTAAGCAGCTCTGTATTTTTTCTCTCTTCAAACAGTCTGCAAGGCCATAGAGATCCTTGGTGTTTAGCTGTTTTTACTGACAGATTATGCTTGAGAGACCTCTGGTACTTACAGATTTTGAACTATAGATCACAAAGCCTTTTATATAATATCTGTTATAAATATGCAAATGAAAACCCGTTTTGCAGGATTCAGTTGCACTCCACTGACTACAGCTTCAACAAAGAACATTTTAGTGCCAGATATGCTTGAAGCCTATTTAAGTGAAGTGCTGTGTATGCATAACTGGGGAGAAGAGTATGGTCTGTGGATATGCTGCAAGATTAAAAATAAGGGACAAGGCAGTTGAATATGGGTGCTTATCACTTAGACATCTACATTTTATTGAGACACCTGAACCAGGGGCTTATATTTTCATAAATTCTGACCTTCTACAGCTGTTTTTGTCAACACTGAATACCTATAAAAAGTAGGTCAGGTATTTAAAATTGTGTTTTGACTCTGAAATTTAATGTCAAAATGTGAAAAATGTGTCCAGCACATGTCATTTAAAATCAGTTTTGAAAGAAAAACCAAAGTATTTTTTGTAGAATAGTATCAGAATTATCTTCAAAATTTCATCAGTCTCACTATTAATATATTGTGTTTATGCTGAATTATTTTGCATTTTTAAAATTGGTCTAACAGATTGACAACCAATAACTATGTTCAGATAAAGTACTACTAGGCATTCCACTAGGCATAAAAGCATTACTAAAAAGAAAAACGATCCATTTGAAAGGCCCTATAAAACAGATTTTTTTTTGCCATTGATATCTGTTATTTCACACAAGAGTAAGCCCTTTCTAAGCCAGAGGGACAGTTACTGAGTTTGCATTTTCATTTTAAGCTTCCTTATCTTCACAGCTGATTGAAAAATCAGCTGAAATAAACACATATTTGGTCTTTTGTCTCTCTCCGCTTCGAATTTAACCCTCAGTAACTTAGTCCAGGGGTAGAGCTATCCAGAGAAGAAAAGTGCAGGGTAATCTGGGATTGAACTGGCCTCACTCCAGTAGCTTGGTGATATCTGTCTGTGCGTGGTGAGAGGCAGCTTATAGGTGCTGCAAGGCAGCATCCTCCCTTGCCTTACTGGCTGGTTCTTCATGAACAAATTAAAAGGGTTTGACTTGAGCCCTTGTATGTTACCGTTCGTCCTGTGGGCACTCTTTGGCAGGGTGTTATGTGCTGAGTGTTTTTATGTAGTTACTTACTTTATTTCATGATATTAGGAAAAAGAGCATAAAGGAAAGGCAGCTTCTCTGTATAATTTGCTGCTGATCTAGCTATCTCACATCAGTTTTCACTGCCTGTAGTGCTTTGGTCCTTGAAACATTTGGAGTTATTTATGTTTTAAGAATTTGTGTATTTGCAGGACTATGAACATAGGCTGACTGTACTCAATGCAGATGCAACGTCTGTCTTGGAAGACTAACTCTGTAAGCCCAACACGGACAGAATTTCATACCACATCATATCCCATGATAAAGATGACAAAATTTGGTCTTTGAAGGTTTGTGCAATACTGCTTTGTTTTTACCTCCATGTGTGTATGCAGATATTCTTGCATGGAAATAATCTCAACAGTCTGCATCAGCTAATCCATCCTGAGATCCTACCCTCAGAGTTTGGAGGCATGTTGCCCCCCTACGACATGGGGACTTGGGCAAGAACACTGCTGGACCACGAATACGATGATGACAGTGAATGCAATGCTGACTCATACAACACTCCTGCAAAAGATATAGATAAAGACCTTTCTCCCAAATCCATGAAAAGGTGAGTTGAAGTTACTCTGGCCTGCTAGTACTGCTGTGGATTCACTGTGAGGAGTTATTTCCGCAGCACCATACAGGTAGTGTGTGCGGTGTTGTGTTCAGAACAAGCTAGTGTCCTGTCTGAGCTTAGAGTAGGCATTAGAGAGCCAGTGCTGGCTGGAGTGAGCCTTGGGGCTGAGGAAAAAATGGCTGTAATTGTCCACACAGATAGTAGTGATGATTCTTATCTTTCCCCATCTCATAACTCGGTATTGGCTATCCATCAGCCTGTGGGGGCCAGGATATTTACAACAGCTGACCTTTCAGTCACAGTAGCTGCACACAGAATGAAAAAACTAATGAGGAAAGGCAGCACAAGAATCCGTGCAAATCATTGTACTGGGGGGTGATAAACATCTTCACAGTCTGATATTCTTGTCTTTGAGAAGCAGCAGTTTAATTGCTTGCTGCATTTTACCATTCGAAATCTAATAATGTATGGGGAGAAGTTACAATAACTGTGGAAGCGGCGAGGTGATTCACATGGGAGTGGTGAATTGGGTCTGACCTTGCCAGGGAGGTAGAAGAGAAAGGAGAAGTGTCATGAAGGGGGTGATGCAAAGGGTTGAACACACTGCAAAAGCTGGAGTTCAGCCCATAGCTGGGTAGATCTAGCAATGGATCCGAGTGGAAACACAGAGTAGAAAACCTTTGAATGAGGTAAGACTATGCTAACTTGAAATTCAATTTCAGCAGATGGCATCTGCTGCAGAAGGGGGAAGAGTCTTGGGACATAATGTGTGGAAAATGAGAAATAGGAAGAGACTGGTAATGAGAAGTCAAAAAAGGTCCTGAATCCATATGTCAAAGGTATAGTTAACAAGAGAAATGGAGAAAATAGCTCATTGAAGAATCTGGTCAAGGGGAGAAAATGAGCAATATATTTGTGTATGATTTGCACATAATACAAGAATTATGAGACAGTAGGGAAGTTGTCTTGGAGAAAAGAGCAGAATACGGTTGCAAAATCAAGTCTTGGGAGGAAAACAGCCTCATCCAAGGAGGCGATAAGAAAACATGAGAAAGCCAGTAACAAGACCCTTAGAGGAAGATTTTCCAGACTATCCTGGAGAAGTGCATTATTAATTTGAAAACCTTCTTCTTGGCTTGACTAGATTCCTTATTCTTTATCAAAGCAGAAAGCACTTATCTATTTTCTTCCCATTTAACTTATGGTTGAAAAATCTTTCTTGCAGAATTATACTTCAGTGTAAACTTCAAATTGTTCTTCAGTTTATTGCCTGATAGTCTTTCTCTCTGGGTTAGCTGGCACAGTAGGAGACACTGGAGAAGATAAACATATAATATTCAGTTGAATGTCTTCACATTTTCAGATAATGTATCTTCAGTGTATGCTGGAATCCTTCTTCCCAGCTGGTATATATAAAAAGGTACAGGTAGAAGGGAAAAGGAATAAGATGCTAAGGAGAAAGTGACATGACTTTGGAGTAATAAATACACAGAATGACTTAAAATTTCATTGATGCAAAGATATAAGTAGATAAATCCTATTCAATTTAAATTTGAATTTCAATTGAATGTGGCAATTGAAGGATTAATTTTCCCTAAGTTTAAAAGCACAGTCAATGTGGTAAAACAATTTCCTTTTTAATCTCTAAAAAATGTGGCAGTAGTACAACAGTAATAATAATATAATGAATTTGCTTAACTTCATAGACCATGTATCGTAGGAATCTAGCATGACTCCAACAATTATCCTGTTTAATTTGGCTTGCCATTGTAGAATTAGTTCCTTCCTCTGAAAGAGTATCCTTTTTATCCCAGAATCCTTCTAGGATTTTTTTTTTTATATCGTTTTTCATATTTGCCTCCATGTGGATCACTGAAATTCCTCATTTACACTCCAGACCTCCTGGAGCTTTTGTTGAGCAGGAGGAGTCCTCCTTGCAAGGAAGGCTGATGCTGGAGCTAAGGAGGAATTACTGCCACCTGTGACAAGGGCCTCGGAGGTCTGCGTGTTCTCAACAGGCAGCGCAGTTGTTCTTGATTGCTCTTTTAAAGGTCTGTGCCTGCGCTTTGATTCTCATCTCTAAATTGGGAATTAGTAGTGCAGCTCTGCCACACTGTGATTTGTGAGGATTTGTTCAGTAGTGTCTGTAAAGTTGATGGGGAGACGAAGGAGAAAGTGTTACAGATTTACACAAATGTTTTTTTCATTTTACACAGCTTAATCCATGAATTACTGCTGCACAAAATGCAATATGACAACAAATGTTGATTTAATACTGACTGAAAATAGTTTTCCATCTTCAGCAAGGCATTTGGGCTTCTGGGCTGAGACACCCTAGATCAGGATTTGTTCTGTTAAAATCTGCCTTAGAATCTGGGAGTTGGGAAGAATTTATGAGCAAAACTGTCATGTTTGCAACCTTTCTGGCTCCCATTCAGTTTATCAAATGAGAATCCTTGGACAGCTTGGCTGCTGAGATATACTCAGCCTAGGAGAAGGGATTTTGGTCTCCTGTTAGTATTTCCATTCAAGTGGGGATTCTTTGGAATTAGTCCACTCCCACAGCTTTTTTTTTTTTATCCTGATGAACTGGATTTTCCAATAGTACAGTTTTCACTAGCATATTTTCAGTCTGCTTTGCATTGTCACAACACACTGTGCACTTAAAATAATTCAGTGAGTTTGATTTGTGCCTGAGGAATTGACCAATATTCTATATGAGGCCTATTGCACATTATTATAGAATCATAGAATGCTTAGGGTTGGAAGGGACCTCTAGAGATCTTCTAGTCCAACCCCCCTGCACACGCAGGGACACCTAGAGCACGTGGCACAGGACTGCATCCAAGCGGGTTTTGAAGATCTCCAGAGAAGGAGACTCCACAACCTCTCTGGGCAGCCTGTTCCAGTGCTCTGTCACCCTCACTGTTAAGAAATTTTTCCTTAAGTTCCTATGGAATTTTTGATGTTTCAGTTTCCAGCCATTTCCTCTAGTCCTATCAGTGGCCACCACTGAAAAGAGACCATCCCCGTCCTCTGCACTCCCTCCCTTGAGGTATTTATATACACTGATTAGATCCCCTCTCAGCCTTCTCTTCTCCAGGCTGAACAGGCCCAGCTCCCTCAGCCTCTCCTCATAGGGCAGATGTTCCAGGCCCCTGATCATGCTTGTAGCCCTGCGCTGGACTCTCTCCAGCAGCTCCACATCCCTCTTGTATTGTGGAGCCCAGAACTGGACACAGTACTCCAGATGCGGCCTCACCAGGGCTGAGTAGAGGGGCAGGATCACCTCCCTCGACCTGCTGGAGACGCTCTTCTTAGTGCAGCCCAGGATCCCATTGGCCTTCTTGGCCACGAGGGCACACTGCTGCCTCATGGTCAACTTGTCGTCCACCATGACGCCCAGGTCTTTCTCCGCAGAGCTGCTCTCCACAAGCTCGGTCCCCAGCCTGTACTGGTGTCTGGGGTTATTCCTCCCCAGGTGCAGGACCTTGCACTTGGCCTTGTTGAATAGCATGAGGTTTTTCACTGCCCAGTTGTCCAGTCTGTCCAGGTCCCTCTGGATGGCAGTGCAGCCCTCTGGGGTATCGGCTACTCCTCCCAGTTTGGTATCATCAGCAAACTTGCTGAGGGAGCACTCTGTGCCTTCATCCAGGTCATTGATGAATAAATTGAACAGGACTGGACCAAGGACTGACCCCTGGGGGACCCCACTAGCCACAGGCCTCCAACTAGACTCTGCACTGCTGATCACCACTCTCTGGGCCCTGCCATCCAGCCAGTTCCTAATCCATCTCACTGTCCGCTCATCTATCCCACACTTCCGGAGCTTGCCCAGGAGTATGTTGTGAGGGACGGTGTCAAAAGCCTTGGTGAAGTCGAGATAGACGACATCCACCGCTCTCCCCTCGTCTATCCAGCCGGTCATTCCATCATAGAAGGCTATCAGGTTAGTCAGGCAAGATTTCCCCTTGGTGAATCCATGCTGACTACTCTTGAGCACCTTCTTGTCCTCCATGTGCCTGGAGACAACGGCCAGTATGAGCCGTTCCATCACTTTTCCGGGGACGGAGGTGAGGCTGACTGGCCTGTAGTTGCCTGGGTCCTCCTTCTTGCCTTTTTTGAAGACTGGCGTGACATTGGCCTTCTTCCAGTCTTCCGGCACCTCCCCCGTTCTCCAGGATCTTTCAAAGATGATGGAGAGCGGCTTAGCTATGGCATCTGCCAGCTCCCGCAGCACTCTGGGGTGCATCCCATCAGGGCCCATGGATTTGTGGGTATCGAGGTTCCTTAGGTGCTCTCTGACCCAATCTTCCTCTACCCAGGGCAAGTCTTCCTCTCCACCAGCTTCTTCTCTTGTCTCTAGGGCCTGGGGCTCTAAAGGGCTGCCCTTGGTAAACACCGAAGCAAAGAAGGCATTGAGCAACTCTGCTTTTTCTGTGTTATTTGTAACCAAGGTGCCCATCCCGTCCTCCAGCGGACCCAAGTTAAAAAAAAGTTAGTTAAAAAAAAAATGTCGCAAGAGAATTGATCAGATTTTTAAAGCTAATATTCTTGATGTTGCCATTAAGAAAGAGGACTAAATGTTATTAGAAAATATCTTGGATTTAAAGCTTTCACCTGAGGTTCAATTCAGATTTTTTCCTTCTTCATGTTTCTGAAAGGTATTTCCTTTTGTTTGTTTGTTTTTGAAATAGGCCAGATTGGCTCCTGCTATGAGTCTTCTTGGTTTCAGTGGATGGTGGCAGTTTGTAAAAGGAGAATTGTCTGTGTATGTTTATCTTAAGAGAGAGGTCAGAACTGATAAAGCTTTTTCTCTATGCTGTAGCCCTGCAAAACACCAGTGGTAGTACTGACCATGGGCTTCCTTTCACTCAAAATAGATTGCAGAGAGAAACACATGCTTCTAGCTATCCCAAATCCTCTTTACAGAAAGGGAGGAAAATAAACATTTCTAGCATAATTTGTTTCACTCTAAAAGAGGTTGCATGTAGTGTACAACAAGGGTTACATGTACTGTACCCTAAAAATGTCTGTTTTTTGACAAGTTAAGGCATAGGTGAGGTGAGTCCCATTCTTAAGGCTTCAAACTGGGTTTTTGATGGAGTGTTTTGATTTTGATGAAAGCTGTGTCTGAAGAGGTTCCTCTTTCTCACTCACATGGCTGTTGCAGGGTGTTATAGTACCACTGTTATAATTCTGTACTGAATCAGAGAATCTTAAAAATTTAAGAATCCTCAATGAGTTTGCCCTTGCCATCCACCTGCGCTCTGTGTAGTTAAGCTGATAAGTGCGTTTGACAGACATATCCTCTGCTTCAGAAAGCTCGCTGGCCGCGGCAGGGTTCTCCGGGCTTGGCTTAGCAGCACGTGCTGCTTCGTTTAAGTACTGCTCAGAAAAGGAGCAACTTGGCCTTCCAGCTAAGACATCACTAATTGCAACATGCCATTAACCAGCTGCGTTGCTGAAGTGTGCCTTGTTCACCAGCCCACTGCCATCTAACCCTGTATAGCCAAGAGGGTTAATGCTTAGGACACTGCAAAAGACAGCTTAGTTTGCCCGCTGTTGTGTACTAAGGTTGCACTCTGCTTCATCATTTCATTGCAAAAAGCAAAGGAGGCTGCACCCTGCTTCACCATTTCTTCATAAAAAGCAAAGGGAATCCCTGTATTCCTCCTTTCGCCTCTAGCCGCGAGCTAGCACAGAGCCCGTTAAAGCCAGGTAATCATTTCATGAGGGTATTTTATAACCTTGTGCTGTGATCAGATGCTCAGGGTACCTGTACCATTATTTTTAAGCCCTGGCAGAAAGGAAGATAAAAGAAAGCTGAGGTTTACCCTCATTTGACTTGATCTGGAAATGTTAAATAAACATGTTATCCTTCTGCAGGTCTCAATCAGTTGTGGATCCTGGGGTGCTAAAACGCATGGATAAGAATGAGGAAGAGAACATGCAGCCTTTGCTTTCGCTTGACTAACGGTTCCTGAGCAGTGAAGATGAACTGAGGTGGAAGCACTGCCTCTTAGTAGCAAGCAAACCACTGGGAAAGAATCTACCAGCTGGAATTCTATTTACTCATGTTAATGTAGCATAATGGAAGCAGGCAGCAGGTTTTACCATTCTGCCTGAATTCTGGATGCCCTGGGGTGAAAAAGAAAAGAAGAGGAAAAAAAAAGAAAACAATAAAAAAAAGAGGCATCAATAATTTATTCTGTAAGTGCCAACTTGTTTGTAAATACAATATAACCCTCCACTTTGAATTTGTAAGTTATGGTAAGCAAATACTATGGAAATGAGTGACTTAAAAATGTCAGTGAAATGCACCATGAAAATGAGGAGAGAGCAAACACTCACACAAACACACCCCCCCACACACGCGTACATAGAAATGCATACTGGACAAAGAAAAATAACAAAGCCAATTAAATGTTGTCCTTCTAGGAAGCCATATTGCAGCTATCATATTGACTGCTGTTTTGTTTTCTGTCTGCAATGCTCTTGTAGTGTGCAAAGATAAAGAAGAAATAGAGGAACTTGGAGACGTTGTAACGAGTTGAATATTTCCTGTCTGTAGGAATTTGTTTCACAAATAACTTTGTGATCCAGGATTGTGATTTAGCATAAATTGTGTAGCATTGTAAAAAAGATAACAGATGAGCTGGAACCAGCTCTTTGATGGCTTTGTTCTTTGGCTATGCGAATCTGTGAGGTTTCTTCCTTAACCTTTTATTTACAGTTTTGGCTTTGCAAGTAACTTGGCTCATTACCCGAGTCTGGGTGTCGGAACTACTTTTCTTGTATTTCGGGTGCACGTCAGAATTTTTCCAGAACTCTGTTCTCCCTTGATATGAGAAAATATTTCTCTAAATAATGTGTAATAACCAGTATTTGGATCTTAAGCCTGGCAGCAGCAGGTTAAAAGTTTGAATCCTGTGCACTGGGAGACTGCATACATATATATATTTTTACCGATCTCTAACAAACGTATAAGGTGACATTGTTAGACAAGTATATTTAATCAAGGGTTTATACAAAAAAAAATACCTATTCAATGTACTTAGATATATTATAGATTGCATATTGAGACAATGTCATTATTAATATAGTAAAACTTTCCTTAGAACAACAGCATCACACTTCAAGCAAGGATTAATATGAATGAGTTGTAGTCAAACATCTCAGCCTATGTGTTTAGGACACTTTTGTTTTTGTTGTAATGTAACTGTATATATGAACATGTGCCATAATAGAGAAATACATTTTACCTCAAAAAGGCAACAGGTTTTGCTAAGGATTGAATAAGTCTGCTAAAATGCAGGGATTGTGTCATCACTGTTATGTGCTGCTGTGTGTGCAATCTGTTATAAGCTGAGACAAGAATATGTCTTTTACACTAAGTAGACATTTCTTATCAGGGTTTAACTCGGAATGAGGAGAAACAAGATACCCCCTGACACATCTGAATACTTAGAGGTTTTGCAAGAGAATGCCCAAACAAAGTGAGGATTAATTAAGAATACTCTTAACGACTGGACACTGTGGAGGTAATAGGTCAAGCAATCCTGCCTCCAAAGCTCCATAGTACATAGCATAGCTTCACTTACTTCATTTATCACTTAACATTTCAAAGTGGCCAGTTTTAGGTCATCTATCCTTTCCAATGATGATTCCAGCTCTAAGAATTAATGGACTGTGAAGAGTTAAAAGAATGCAGAGGGTGAAATCTAGAACAAGTATGTCCCTGGGTTTAGCTGTCACTTATATTGTGGCAACATTGGCATGAGAACTGAGAAGTTCTCATAAGACCCTGTCAGCATCACCCTTGGTTAACCCAGGCATACACAGATAAAGCTTTCATACTCTGCAGCACATTAGCAACTTTGACAAATGACCTATGTCTAAACATGTGATTGTATTGCCTGGAACTTGCTGACCAAGTCATTGGGTTCTCACTTGCTTAACACTATTTCCATTATACATGATTTGACATGCAAACAGAAGTTACAGAGCTTGAAGGTGAGAAGTGTTTCACAGTGACAGCTCCAGAAAGGGCAGATGAAATCTATGTATTCTTATATCTTTTCAGTCTGTCTTGCAAGTTTTCAGTGCTAGAAACTGTTGTAATGCCACTTTTATGCTTTGAGGGACTTAAAAGATTTATGAATTCTTGTCTACTGTTTTATTCAGTTCTCTTTTTCATGAACCTTGTAATATCATGCCATACAGGTAAGATGTATCTTTAGGGTTTACTAAGTGCCATATTTGAATGTATGTTATGCACACCCACACTTATGTTTAGTAGAGTAGTATATTGCCATAGATCTGATTCTTGAAATCAAGTAGTAATCAAAAAAAAGTAATCAAGTATCAAGTAAAATCAGTAGAACTTTTCCTTCTAAAGGTTCCAGGATTTAGTCAAAGTACCACATTTATGCAAACTGTGACCTTGTGGTGATCAAAATCTTTATTGGATGCCTTTGGATTCATGGGCTGAAGCTAGGTGTAAAATAGGCAACACTGATTTTGGAATATGCTACCTATCTGATCAGAAGATCCAAAAGCATCTTATATCCTGATAAAGCATCTTTGTAGGGAAGTGTGTTGATAAGAGTGTATGAGGCTTATGCAGACCAACTGATAGATATGTTTGGTTTTTGAATACTTTATTTAGGCACTTAGCTGCAATTTATGCACTGTATTTTGATGACTGATTTCAGCTTTAAGTTAATAAATATTAATATATTCATTCCAGAAAGTGAAAGTAGGATATAATATAATTTTGCGTAACTGGGACCTCATTTTTCATCAAGAGCAAAAGTGCTTTTTCATTGAGATCCTTACTGTTAAGGAGTTGGGCTAGAGCTCTTCTTGGCTGTGGTTTTTATTTAACTGAAGCAAATTTTGCACTAGTTGTGATACCGGATAAGAAGTATAATTACAGTTCACATGATCTCAGTATTCTTTGCAGGCATTTCTCTTTTACTTACCAGGTTACATATTAAACACGGTTTCTACCTTTCCCCTTTAGAAAATCTGTATAAGTAGGTCAATTTTTAATACATAAAATTTGGACTGAAAGCTTTTTTCAAATCTTTGTTATCATAGGAAGTAATATCCAATTTTTAAAGCAGAATTGAAGTGCTAAAGATAGAAATCAAAGGGAGCCGTTTTAATTTCTTATCCTTATTGTATGTTGAGTAGAATTAACTTTCCTGTAGTTATGCTTGCTGATATACATATATGAAAAAAAGATTCCTGCAATATGAAGAATTTAATGGAAGGACTAAATACACCTATCCAACCAGCTAGGCAAAGGAAAAAAAAAAAAGTGTAAAATTTGCCAATTTCAGGCTTTGAATGGGATCTGAAAACATCCCCTTAAGCTGTGTTTTTTTTTCTGTGATACACATGCTTAAATTATATGGAGAAGTAACAGAAACTTTCATGCATAAGGCCTTGATCCTGTAGACAGAGAGGTTAATCTGTGTGCTTTATGAACTAAATGAGAGCAAGTCCCACAAAAATGCAACAGATATGCAAGCTCCAAATAGTTAGTACTTGTAAAATAGCTTTAAGATAATAAAGTCCTTACAGAAATGGTAATTTCTTATACAGTATATTTAAAATGTTACAAAAGTCACAAAAGAAATTCAATGAGATATACATAAACTAAACACAGAATTAAAGAAAATAGGAGTAGAAGGGACCTCAAGAGCTCAGCTACCTTGATAAGTGGAGGAGCAGATTTGCTTTAATTTTATCTTTCTTCAAGAATTGTTTTAACTCAGTACCTTGCATGAAATGTTCTTTGTATTATTTAATCGCAGTCACAACAAAACCTAAGAACAATAGTAGAGAAAACTGTAAATTGACTGTATTTTGTTCATGTATTTTCTTATTTATTTGTTCTGTTTGGGAAACAAATACCTTATTTGTTCTGTTTGGGAAATTAAAATGTTCACCAAGCAAGAACTACCTTTCAAATATGCCTGGGAAATGTATTGCAATAAGCCTTGGTCATGTCCCTGTTATGTTGTTTGTCATTATTGTGGTATATAATTGTCAAGAATGTTAAAAGAGTCATATTTGAAAGAGCATGGAAAAGAGAACATCTCCAAATCAGCTTTTGGAACTTTGTATAAAATCCAAAAATAATTTTTCAGGTTATTTTGAATTTGGTTTTGATAATCTTTGTTTGTCTATGGAAAACTCCTGAGTGATCAACAGCACTGGGTACAAGGACAAATTTGTAAGATAAGTATCAATGTGAAAAGCAAGAGTTTCAAAGGATTGTGCTGAAAGAAAGAAAAACACTTAAGCACATGGTTAGCTGTATAATGTCCTTTTATTGAATGGCATTTTCGGAATAGTTTATGAGCATGTACTTTTGGTGCTGAAAATAATACTTTGATCCACAAAGTTCAAAGCACACTATGAAATCAAGAAAATAATTGTTATGCCACTTCTCAGGTAGCAAATAGAAATACAGAAAGTTAGAGATGCCAAAATCTCAGTAGAAGACATTCATAGTGTCTTTATGTACAGCAAGAATGATACTGTGATCACTCAATGTGGTTTGAACTGAAGGAAATATCTGTCCCTATTTTATGTGAGAGAAATGTCTATCTGATGATTCACCGTCACACCTACACTCTGAAAATCTTCTGAATTCTTGAGAGCTTTATAAACCAGGGATGATCTGCTTTCCTGTGGAATTAAGTCTGAATGTACTTGGCTTGTGCCAAGGAAGTGGTAAAAATACTTTATGTCCCCCAAATGAAACACCTTTGTTCTGCATGTAGTTGATGGGAAAAGGCAGTTTGAAGACCTAAAAAAGGGAGATCTTGGCTGCCCAGGAAAGACATCTCAGCTTGACCAGGGAAGACCCTCTTCTGTTGTACTCGAAAGATACTTACTCTGTCATTAACAATACAGGGAACATGTGCTTTTCATTGAGAGGCATTTTTAAGTAGCTTCAATGATGGTGCAAGCCAGGGAGATATGACCCCACACGCTGTATTGCCTTGTGACCTTTAATAAACCTGTGTCAATTATCTATACCTAGTACATTACCTTGGACATATCATTCTGCATTTCATCTTTCAGTTATGTGGGAATTTTTTTTGATATCAGCTTTTGAGATCTTGATTTGTTCCCTTCATACGGGTGTCTTGTCATAAAATGGCATTGACCCGTCTTGGTTTGAAAAACTTGTAACATGATTTTGTTAAAAAAAGAAAAGAACAAGTTGTGATATGCTGGGCATTGCTGCAGTTGAAACAGAGGTCACAAACTCTATTTTGTCACTCAGCCTCCAGTGTTTTGTGTGAATAAACTACTCTAAATGATTCCTAGATATCAAAGTCACACAATATGAGTTGAAAAAAAAAGAAGAGAAACTTCTGGAGATGTCCAAAATCTGAATTGGGGGTAGCAGAGTGGAATTCAAGTGGGAGGGAACAGCTGGATACTGGCAAAATGTATAGATAGCACCAAGGGAAGATGCTGATGCTTCCTTATGGTACAATATTTCAAAGCTAAGTTATTTTAATATATAGCCAAATTATTTTTTCTATGGGAATCCTGGTCAGCTAGGTCTTTTTCTTCTGAATCATTCATTTAAAAGAAATCTTTTCAAAAAAAGCGGTGACAAAGCTTCTATTTGCTGTTAGCAGAGAATACACTTCTCGAAAAATTACATACTTAAACTGCAAATAAATGGCTGGGGTTAATTAGGATTTGTATTTGGTATGGAAATGCCGCTGTATTTCCTTAAAGAGCCTGCCTCACCATGAACAGCAGTGCCAGAAGGCAAGCATTTCAAATCAGGTCCCAAATCAGATCCCTTGATTAATAAAAAATTAAGAGGAGAAAAAAAAAGCAAGGGAAAAATAATGAAGAAAGATTAAAAAATTATTAAAGTGAAAATGGAAGCAGGTGTATAGAGGAGAGGCAAATGAATGTAAAAATGATAATGAGAGAACTTGTACAAAAACTTCCATGGAATAGATCAGTAGCCCTTTATGTGTTCCCCATCTACATTAGAAGTAGAGTTCCCATTTGCCTTGTATGGCCACGATGGAGTTTCCCAAATCTTGAGAAAATGCCTCGAAATGCTATGTAAAATAGTCACGGGCTACAGTACCTGAATGTGTCACCATGGCGTTAATGGATCCGTGTGTTTCACTGAATCTTAACTCCCACATGGGCCCTGGGCTGGCTGGGTCCTGGGCACCTGCAGGGACATGCGAAACACGGTGTCCTGCCTGGATGAACGCTCGCTTTCAGAGGCCTTGCGGGGAGAAGGGAAAGGACTGTGCACCAGGACGAAAAGGGAGAAGGCCTGTGAAGAAAAGGACCACAGGGACCGGGAGTAAGCGCAAGCATCCTATGAAAGTATTGATGAGGGAGCATTTCTCCTGCTGTGTAATCAGTATAAAAGAGGCCTTACAAACCCCACTGCACATCTGTCATTGCCAGGGAGAGAGAACATTTTTCCTCTTCCCAACACAGACCTTTATTTTTTTTTTCATATTTTAAAACCTGATATATATGCCAGGCCTGAGCTGTCTCTGCTTCTGCTGCTTCCGCTGGGGCTCTGGGGATGTGGGTATCACATAGCGTGTAGGAGTTGGAAAGCTAATTTCACAAACCTGTCTCCAAGGAAGAGAAGGGAGGGAGGGATTCTGCAAGTCCCTGCTGCAGAGATGATTTCATATGAGAATGTAGTGCTTGTTTGGACTAAAGTCTGCCTTGCCTTGGTATCAATATCTGCACCTTCTCTGTTTTAGAAAGGCTGTGAAAATAGGAGGTGTGGGAATGTTCTCTAAACACTTAGGTGTCTTGTGCTAATTATGCAGCCTTCAGGCTGTAGCTGGTGATCTCTTTCCTGTGGCTTTAAACAATTCTGCTGGTGATGTTAATAGTAGCCATTAGTCACTCAGAGTTGAGATGATTTAAAGGATGCTGACATCTTTGAACATCATGCTTATGTCTAAAAATATTTAATTGGTGATGGTTACAAATAATGCCTAAGATTTTGATAACTTAGAGTTTCAGGGTTTGGTTTCATTGCATCCTTGATGAGATTTAGTGTATAATCACTTTCCTTTAAATGTGGTTTTCCCTGAGGTTCAAGTGGATCTTTCACGCATCGATAGCAGAGCAAATTGCATTAAATACTAGAGAATGTGATTCTAAAGCTATTAATACATTAAGAGAGGCACATGAAAAATGTCTATTTTTAAAGATTTTTGTTTTACACTTAACTAGGTTTCAAGTTGACTATAATGTCTCTCTCAAATTGGTTCCTTGGCTCTTTCACCCTGTGGACTGTTGTGTGAAAGGCAAACCTTTGCCAGCTCTGTATCTTTTCTTCTCTTACCCCCGTGCATTCCAGTGTCCTATTTTCTGCATATATTTTATTCTGTGAATAACTGGAGAAAACTGTAAAACCACTGACGATCTGCCAACTGGATCTGGAAAACCACTAGTTTTAGTGTTTCCCTTATACAAATCTGCGGTGACAGGGTGAACTGGAAAAAGAGAACAACAGCTGACCTCATCCATAAAGGAATATAAGAAAGACTCTGGCTAAGAGTCCCTAAAGGTGTAGAGAAACAACCACCTGAGACGGCTGTTGTGATTTAAGATGTTACCTTCCCCTGACTGTTAATTATCACCCCTAAGCTGAGAATTACGGCCCCAGCATTTAAGCAACAGTAGATTATGGAAGTACTTCTACATGAAGGTTGTGAACAACTCACGCTAACTGCTGATTTGATGCTCATGCAGATTTAAAAATACAAGTTATTGATACAGCCGTGCAACAAGGATGATGATTAACAGCTAGTTGTGCAGCTAAAATTGCTGTAGCTAGATTGGCTATCTGTGCCTTAAGGCTCTGGTGATCTGTAGAACCTGCACAGAGGTAACCACTAAATATATTTTTTTCACGTGCAACAGCATACTTTGGAGCCTTACAGAAAATGCTACAGCACCTATCAAAAACTGAATTATAGAAGTAATTTGCAGACAGTGCTCGTATCCTCAGGATAAACTTTTGTTTCTCAATTTAGTACTGTTAGGACTCAGGGGGTCTGAGATTTGTAAAGCTGGGACAAGCCCGTCATTCATGTTCTCTCTATGTATATTTTCAATAATTAATCTCTTTTCACAACTTGTTGACAGTTTGAATTTTATTCTTGGGCCAAGAAAGAAGGTTACCCATGGTCTGTTGTGTTATGACCTAAAATCTGAAGATTAAGCAACTTTGTGAAACATGTCACTCTTTATATTGTATATTTAAATATCATCAGTTCTCTGTGATCAGTGGGCTACTTTGGAAAGTACTACTACTTTAAAACATTGTTGGTTACCAAGGAAGAATGACATCCTGTTAAATAAAATATGACCAAATGAAAATTAAAGTACACATTTCTGTGTTTTACAAGGGAGTTTTTGTCTGCTTGTTTGTGCTAAAACAAAAGTGAAGGGAATATTTTGATTGAATGAGCTATAATTATTTTTATCAACTTTTTGAAAGAAAAATGAGAAATAACTGAGCATGTTTATTCTGTTAACATCATATGTCTCTGGCACTCATGCCTCCCTACCCAACAACGTATTTTAAAGAGCTCACATATTCCATATTTGCAATACCCCATAGGATGAGTCGTCACTTACTGGAAGTCTTAAGGTCATGAATGCCCTCATGGATGAAAACCATGCAGAAATAGAGTACGAGAATAGCTCATTTTTCCCAAAGATCTTTATTCCTCCTCTCTCTCAACTTTCTCCCTACCTTGTTTCCTAGCATCGTGTCATGGTTGTTGCCTTTTCTTTTGAACTCACACTAGAAAAAGTCTTGTTGGTTCCACATGAAAGTGCCCACTTCTTAAGGTTGATGAAGTTATTGTTGCCAGGAAAGAGTAGCCAGAGTAGAACAAAACAGACTTGGTGACTGCAGAACAACCATTATAGATTTTATTTTTCTTTACAGAGGGAGAGGTGACAGTTGTGCATTTATGCGCTTCTCCAATGTTTTTTCTGCAGTATTCTTCCTTTTAGGCATGTAGACACTTAATCGCATTTCCTGTACATTTTCTTTATCTTATGTTTGGTTTTAAAAGATAAAGAAAATAGGCCATAGCAGTTTTCTGCTTCATACATAATCTCAGCGATATCCTCAGAAGTATATTCCTTCTTTGAATCTTACAAGGTATCACTTATAAAGAAGCACAGATTGCCTAACTACCGTATTGAGAAAATACCAGCGTTGTCTTTTCTGCATGGAAATATAGTCCTTCAGTTCCCGGGCACTGTTGCTGGATACGGAACATGAGCAATTGCTACACAAGGGTTCGCTCCATCATTATCAATATTACTGCATAGATCTTCATATGGGGTCTGGTGCAGCTCTCGCTCTGCTCCCTTTAGGATGAATCTCACATTGCATATTGAGCAGAATTGCAGTTCCTGAAAGCTGGTTTGGTTTGCTGCAATACCTCACTGCAGTGCTTCAAGTTCCAGCTACTCAGAATTTGTACAAAACGGTGTGATCCCTGCATGCGTGTGTGTGTCGGTGTGTCCATGTCTGCTTGTCCTTCCCCATTCCTATTTGGGGTCTCAGAGAGGCTGAGGTTTGCTGTAGCTCTTCTGCTGTGACTACTTGCCAAAGCAGTGGGTGGAGGATGGGGCAAACGGTGCCAACCTTGCTTTTGGCCGGAGGGAAGAAGATGCAATGCAAACTTATGCTAGGGCTCTCAAGCACGTGTGTGCCTGCAGCTCCGAATTTGGACAGTGGGTACCATAAAAGAGGCACGTGGGCAGAGGGCAGCGATGGCTGTTCTGGACTGCAGGCTGAGCGACCTCGTGCTGTTCGACACCAGCGAGCCTACACGGCAGGAGATCCGACATGTGATCCAGCCCAAGAGGAGCGTGTCCGTGTAACTCCCGCCTGCCTGCAGGCATGGTCGGCAGCATGCGTGGGAACACCAGACATTCAGCTGGAGAATTAACTACCAATTATGCAACCACCTCTTCTGTGCAGCCTGCAGCTGAGTAGCTAGAGTGACGGCAGAAGCACTGTATTTCAATAGTATATTTCAATAGTCTATATAATAATATAAAGAGTGTATACAACTTTGTAAGTGGCTATTGAACATACTACAACACAGCAAGCATTCACAAAGTTCACAGTTCTCCACATGATAAAAAGAAGTATTTGATCTCATATGCTGCTGATTTAATTCTCACAGGAAATAGTAGCGCAGAAAAATAACACTTGTCCTTCCAGACAGGTATCCATGGTTGGCTGGTCAAAAACATTTAAAGCAGCTGAACCATGACTGGCATAACGTTCCTTCCCCTGCTGGATAGATTACCAAGCTGTCAAGCAATATCTTTCCGCCCTTTAATCCATCATTTTAACTGTTGAAAACTCTTGAAGTTAACAACTGAAAAGTAGATACATATGAAAAAAATGTCATGATGGTCAATATGGATAGAATATTTTTACACTGTTCTTCTCCCCTTCCAATCACATCTGTATTTTTTTTCACTTGTTTTTTTTTTCTTTTAGTGAAAAGTTTAACACTTTGTCTCCTCAAATTTTCACATGAAAACAGAAATTACTTATCAATAGTGAAATATCATTGTTTCAATTTTATTTCTCATGATAAAGTTAGAGAATACAGTTAATCAAATAATTTGGCACTAATGGTTTTCATTTTGAACTCTGAAAAAGAAGTACGTTTCATCCTTATCCAGCAAGGTGGAAATCAGGCTAACCTCAACAAATCCAGCCCTCAGAGTCAAGGCAGAAAGCCTAACCCGTGGAAACTGTAATTTAAATGTTGACATTCATGAGAATTTTTTTTTTGTATTTCAGTTTGAAATATGCATATAAAATATGAACCTTGCTATTAAGTTTCTAAATTACTACAGTACTGGAAAATGACGACATGATCAAAAGCTTCGGGGTTCCTTCTTTTCTTGATGCATGTAAACTTTTTACAGTTCAGACCAAGCTATCAGTAGAGGAAAAGGTGCTGAAATCTTTAAGTAGTCTGCCTAAAGTCTTAAGAACAGTTGAGATACTTTCCTGTGCATGAGACTATCAATTTGAAAATTTCCAACCATTAAGGCTTTACATTATTATTGGATCCTCTTAATGCTCATATAAAAAAGACCTCAAGGAGAAATAAAGCAATTTGCCTGCAGAAACCAAAGAAGCAGAAAACAAAAGAAAAGGAACTGGTGAGCCACAGCTCATGCTATCTTCCTTGATTGCATTTCTCACACTTGTGACTTTCTTTTCTTATTCATTAAAAAACTGTAGCCAGGAAATCTCACCGCATGCTGTGCATCAGGATGATCTTATCTATAACTCACACATTCCCCCTGCACAAGCCCACTAAGCCATAAGAGCTTTGTATGTTATGATAGTGTCATTACTTCTAAACTATCTCAAAGCATTTATGGACTAAGCTCTGTCATGAAATAAAGATACAGCTCAGAAGAGAGAGTTTGGAAAAAGTGTTTGCCAAAAACCTGTCAAGTACACCGGCTCCTCAAGAGGTGTGCAGCCACTTTCCAGGATCATGCTCTTCAAACCCCAGGGCTAAAGGAAGGGTAAAATGTATACATCGGTGAGACGTATGTGTAAAACAGCTAATTTAATAAGAGACCTTGCTGTGAAGAAGTGGCTTAAGACTTAATTAAGTTCTTGATATGAAAAAATGACCCCGTTATAGGACTTTAGTAAAATGTAGAGGCTATTGCAGTGCAATGTGGATTAATTAAAATTCAAGCATTAATTGAGAAAGATCTCAATTCTTGTGAGCAACATGTGCAGGCGCTTGATGTTTTTTGGGGGATCTTTTGGGGGTTTTCAGGGAAAGTGGGAATATAACTTGCTTTGTCACTTCTCTATATTCTCTAAGGCTTGCTGCCTATTATTTTTCTCTACTCATCTCCTTGTGCTGTGAAAGTAGTAAATGGATCTACTACAGAGTAATTTCTTTATTCTCCATTTCCTTCCAATTTCCTATCTGCTAGACTTTTTTGATGCTCAGATTATCCTTGTGTGTTTTTATAAGAAAGGTGAAGGAATTAGTCCTTTGTTACCCCATTCCAAGATAATTTATCAAACTGTGTTTTTAGAATCCTGCAGCTATACACATTTGTTTTTGACTGTTTGATCCCTCCAGTTTATTATTCAAAGATCAGCTGTTTGTAATGACTAAATGAAAGCATGTCAGAAATGCATAATGATGCCAATTTTCTGTTTTCCCCTGGAAGTACCTTCTCAGTGCAATACAAAGCCCAAGATGATAGCAATTTACACCTCTGCAGAGACAATGAAATGCAAATAATATGGTTTAACTTGAGCATTTTCCCTGGAAATGATTAGTTTTATCTTCTCACTATTTTCTCATGTTCAAAAAATATGCACTAATAAGGTGGCTGCTGCTTTTTTTTAACTCAGATAATAATTTATTACATGGGATCCTCAGAAAATAATGTATATTAGTTGCACAGGTCTTGGCCTTCTGCATTTCAGCACTGCTTGTTCCTAGAATGATGTTTGTGTGGCTTTCAGATTACCAAAGTGAGTTTCATTATGGGAGAAAGTCACTAAATAATGGTACAGCTCCTTGATTTGGATTTGAGGTACAGTGAAGTCTCTTATAAATGGTATTTTATATAGCATTTAGTGTCTGGCTTTTGTTTTTGTTTGTTTTTTATTTTATATTCACGAAGTCTCACAAAGGAAAAATGCTGCACTGGAGGGAGAGAAGTATTAGTGCTATCAGATAAATCATTTTGGAAAGGCAGAGAACATAACCATCAGCTTTCCTGAGCTGGAAAATATATCAAAAGGGACTTTAAAAACAAACAAACAAGAAAACAAAAAAAAACAAACAAAAATAACAGGCTTGTAGCATTGCTGGTATTGGATTTAGAGTTCTAGTTTGAACTCTACTTACAAAAGCATTCTGTTTAAATTGACATGATAGTCTTTGATTTTCCTTCTTGAAATGGCTTTCATTTTAAAATTCATTTTATGAAAATATATCATATATGAACATAGTTAAAACGTTTTTATCAATCAGACCCACTACTCTGATTATTAATATTAAATATCAGTATTATTCATGACATTAGTTTTTGAAGGAAATTTCAAATTGTGGTTTGTCAGTATAAACTCAAATGCCATACTGACAGTGTTTCCCATGGAAGAGAAATATGTAAATTCAACCTGCTCTGTTGCTTGACTTTTGTCGAACTAAGCTGTAGACAGCAAATATATATTGGCTTCTTTCACTGCTTCATTCAACGAAGATTAAGAACAATAAAAGGACACTTTAACTCACTTATTTGTTGATTTACTGAACTAGAAAAATAATCAAATCATTAACTTCTAACTTAAACTGCTAGACTAGTCTTCTGAAAAGTTTAGCTAATACTTGCGCCTTCTCTCTAAGTTTGACCAACTACATCTACAGCCAGGGAGCTGCATATTTCCAGAGTACCAACCATTAATGCAGCTCTGAATTCCTTGCAGCAGCACAGTAGGAGGAGTCATGAGAAACTGCCTGCATTTGTGTGATGAGACAGAAAAGGAGGGAATTGTTTTAAATATTTGATTTTTTTTTTTCTGTTACAGAGTTTGGCTAATTCTAGTTCCACTTACTTTTGGTTTAGACCAGCCTTTCTAGTTCTGCCTCATGGTTAGGTTCTGGTCCCACCTCAGGGATATTTGTCAGCTAAATCCATGTGCATCCTTCTCTGAGGCTCACACTAAGTAAATAAGATGATGGCATATGAGAGTCAAGAAATCTCATGTTTACACTCAACAAACAGGAAGGGCTAGAGAGAGAGAATAAGCTAAGACACACCTGACAGTGAGTGGTTAGGAAGTAAAGCAGAAAAATAAACACTTGAATGTTAGTCAGCCTTTAGGTGCAATTCCAGTGTGTGAGGTTCCCATTCTTTTCTGATGAGTTAACCTGCTGAAAGTCAACATATTTTAGGGAGAGAACACCACATGGTGTTGTATTTATCAAACAAAGTGCATTTCCTTTGCAGTGCTGGTGACTGCCATCAGCATTCAATATGGACAGTGCAGTTCTGCGTTAGCTCTTTCAGAGAGGATATAATAAAGCTAAAAAATCAGAAAGGATAACAAAGACGATACAACGAGATCTGCACGTGAGGAGCAAATCTGCTAGGACAGTTCAATCGTGAAAATAGCCAGTGAGGTTTGAGGCATGGTAAGAGCCTACAGACTCATGAGTGGCTTGGAGAAGCAGAATAGCCTCCCTTATACAGGGTCACCATATGAAGTGATCAGATTGCACTTTCACAGAACACAAAAGCAGCTGAGTCTTCCTGTGACGTGACTGAAATCTTTATCTCATTGCCTCAGGGTGCTGTAGATGCTGGAAGAATATTTGGCTTCCAAAAACATTTTCATGGAAGAATTACCTAAGATCATCAAACATAAAAATATGTTCCCCTGGTTTAGGGAGAGCTACAAGAATTCAGACAGTACACAAAGGAGACGCCAGTTCCAGCGTGCAGTATCCATATATCCTTCCTATGCAGCTGCTGGCTCCCTGCTGTCAGAAACTGAATCAGGTGGACCTGGAGTTTGACCTAATATGAGTGTTTCTTAGTTCTTATGTTCAATAACTCTCATACTCTGGAATTATGCACTTTTCAACACTGCATTAGATTTGAGATTTACTTGCATTCAGTAATAAGCAGTCTTCGGTGATTCTCCATAGGCAATAGCCTATTATGCTGTAGAGGATTACTATCATTTAAGGGAGATAGAGAATTCATCTCACCTAAATTAGACAGCTGTATGTGCATCTGGACCTCTGCTCTAATCAGTGCAGAACAGTATTAATGGTTAAGGTTGTCTCACCTAGGAGAGGAGCTGTACCTATTGCTCACTGTAAAGGGAGCCAAATGATTAACTCCTGTATAGACACCTACACTGTGGTTGTCTAAGTTTCATTACATGTATCCTACATTATATGTGTCTGGGACCAGGCAATGGACTAGCTAGGGTAATCAACACTGCATTGTTCTTTGCCGTTTAAACCATGAGATTTCTATTAGTGCTACATTGCCCTTGACAGTCTGCTTACACAAGATGATGTGAGAAGAGAACTGGTTAGTAGGGAGGTATGAAGAGTTCTATCCTTGTTCTGCTCCTTCCTTTCGCGAGCACAAAAATGGAAGAAATTATGCCCTTTTAAAACTGTGTGTTGTTTAATATGATAATGCAAGGTCTGAAAAGTCTGTCTGGCACACACACTTCAGCCACATTTATGGATCACAAGGATGCAAAGGATAGGCGCTTTTTTTTCTCCAAAAAGATCCTGTATTTTCTTTCTGAGTGTAACATATGTGTGGAAGATAAATCCTGCTATAAAACAAAAAAAACAAAACAAAACATTCATTGCTTCATTGTCATGTAGACCCTTAAAAAAAAACTGTTTTACAATCCAAAGGGCCAGCAGTGAGAAGAACACATTTAAATCACTCAAGGCTCTTAGAAGCTCTGTTATGTAAATAAGATGGCCTAAGAGATTGTTAGGCAGGAGATGTGCACATAGCAGAGTATCTGCAAGATGGCACTAGGAAGAGTGGGCAACTATTACTTAGATTCAGAGGGACTGAACTGCATGCCTCTTGGTGGATGAATCCATCCACAACAGAATGGTGTTCAGATTATCACTATGGCTTTATACATTTTTTTTGCACAATCAAAGCTATGTATAGTTCTCTAGATGTTGACTTCTGTCACACTGAGGACAATCATATCCCCCGTGCTCATGAAATAGTATTTCTACTGTCAAGCTAAAATCATCTGACCTTCTGTCATATACAAGCTCTTACAGAAACTGACAGTTACCTAAATGTTTTTCTTATTATCACTGGAACAAGGCTTCTCAAAATCTAGCTATGTCTATACCTACAACTTTACCTAAGATTTTTTTTTCAAGCTCAAAATCATTCTCTTCCCTCTTTGCCTGCATCTGTAGTAGGTCATTGTTTCTTCATGCTGACACTTGAATTACTCATTCCTCCTTCAGCCAGATGAGCTTCACTACAGCAATTTGAAGATATTCTATCTTTCCTGAGACAAGATGCTGTATATGATCTGTCCTCCGAATGTTATGCTTTGCATTGTTGATCTGAAGGTAATTAGTAAGCTTGATTTGCATCTCTTGATACAAAGAAACAGACACACGATGTTGAAAAGGAGAACATGAAAACCTAAAAATAAATCTAAAGTTTACCATTTAAATCAAAATGGGTGTGATTCATTTGACCAAATGTCAGCCACATACGATCTAGCTCTATAAAACCTAGGCAATAACGAGAGTCATTTCTAAGACACTGCTTACCTCATCCTTAAGTAGAAATATTAGCTAGTGGCAAGTGTTAGTACGTCTGTCAAGGGAGGCATAATAGAATGCATACTGCACAAAAGCAGCAGAAATGAGAGAAAAATGTTTCCTTTATTAATTGTTCAATAACAGACAGAAATCCTTTCACATCTTTTATTTTTCATGAAAGCATAAGTCTCCTGAAGAAAGAAAATCCTTGCTTAATAAAATATATTTAATCAAGGTCTTAGTCTGAAAAGAAGCACTCTTGCACAAACACACAATCTCCTTCACAACTTGTTTCCTTCTACTATACAAATACTGAAGTGTGCCCAGGCCACTCTCTCTGGAGAGGAGGCAAAGGGAATTACTACATCATGACAAAGAGACTCTCCAAGTTCATCTTTAATACAGTGAATATTCATATCCTCAGAAGTGTGACAAATGTAGGATTAGGCATTCACAGCACCTGATCTGCCAGGTAGTATGTCAATTAAACACATCCAGTAGGCCTAAACAACACATGCCTTTTTTCACATTCACTGCACACTGAACATTAAATTAGCTTTCAAGGTTAATGTACACCACAGTTTGAAGTTTTTCTTCTCAAAGTATATACATATTTATATGAATATATAAATGTGAATATATATTTTTAAAAAGTAAATAATGGTTTCCTATATAAAATGTAAGACCTCATTGCCTATAAACATGGACAGCTATTCTTCTTGATTCAGTCAAATTTCTTCCCTGAAAAATACATCTTTTATTTGGATATCAATGGAGGCTCCAAACTTTCCTCCTAGTGGTTTTAATTTAAGGATTTCCCAGTATCTTTTGCTAATATTAGAATTCAAGATTCAGAGATGTGGTATTTACCAAATGTTTAAATTTGAGATTACTTTTTTTTTTCCATAAAGTGCAGGAGATCTTCAGAAAGGGCAGCACTTGTACATCTGATATTGGAAGTGCTATAATATGATTGGACAGTATTGGTAAGACCAGATCAGTGACTTCCCGAGTTCAAAAAGATGGAGACACAGCTCCTATCTTCAAGCCCCAGTCTGCACAGGAAGGATCATTGCTTGATGGTGGTACTGGTTGTCAGAAAATTATTTTGGTCCAGCTCGTTCTGTGATTTAGGACAACCATCCTCCTATGTGCAGGCTTCAAAAGAAGCAGAAAAACAAAAGCAAAGGGAGAGAAGGCATGAAAGCAAAGTGTTCAAAATATTACAATACTTTTCTCAGTGTGTGAACTGGAGCTCTATTCCAGCCTAATGCCAAAAGCTCCGCTCATTTAGCGTATCAGTAAGTGCACATCAAGCCTTTGGCCATGGGGTGTTGAAAGCAGTCAAAACCATTTGTTACTAGCTGAGCAGTCAGATACTGGAAGCTGGATGTACGTTTAGATGTACGTTGCTCACCTTGAAAAGATATGGCCTGCCTGTCTCGAGCCAAGGCCTGTGCTTTTGTAAATATATGAATATGGCTAATTTTCAGAATGAGTGAGGATAACATTTGGGAGCCTGAAAAACAAATTTGGTTAGATAGTATCTGTTTCATTAAGAATCAGGACCTTCTGAGGCTGCTTGCTCATCTTAGTAGTTTTAAAATCTCTCTGTTTTGTCATGAACCACATTGTGGCTGGAATACATCATATAAATCTTAACCTTGTCCACATTGTAGTACTAACATCTCTTGGCTCCAGAAATGCAATTTTCTATTCTTTTGAATATGTGTTGTAACATTATCTCTTGTCACATTTCCATGGGAGGATGGACTGTATCCATAATTACTATACAGATTTGAACAATGTTTTCTTGGTTTGTTATGAGAATCCTTTTGTAGGGCCACCTAAGGTTAATGAACAAAAAATAAATGGTGTCAGTAGTGGTTAAAAGCTAATTTGAAGAATTCACAGCAGGAAAAGTAAATGCTGTACACAAACTAGCTTACAGATTTCAGGTTTTCTTCTTAAACAGCTGCAGGTGGTACCTTCCCTATTGTGAATTCAATGATTGTTTATTAGAAATCAATCATTCTTTCCATGAGAATCCTTTGAAAAATGTTAATCATCACAATCTATTGCACCTCACTGACTGGATTTGTATTTACTAATGATTTAGGATGGTTGGCATCTCTAAAATACATTAATTAGCAATATTGTGTTTAAAATCTTGAATAAAGGCCTGGTATATTATTCATATTTTTCCTCTGAGATTACAGGGAACCATCTTAGTATGTCTAGGATCTAGCTTGCTGCCATTCACATCCAGTGCACAAAAGCACTGAGCACAAAATTATTCATAAATAAAAATTTGCCTATGTGTATAAGAGAAAGAAGAATTTAAAACACAGATTTAGATGGCTGTTCTAGAGAAAAAGTGCAGAGTTCCTCCTTTGAGAGGATCTACATTATTTTGTCATACCTTGTGGAATCCATCCTCTTCAGATCATAACATCTTGTACAGTCTGTTTGGAAAGGGGTCAGGTGAGGGACACTACCCAAAAATATTTCATTTGAAAAGCAGTAGACATTTAATTTCTTGAGATCTTTAGTTTAGTTTTATGGTGGTCATATTCACATAAACTTATCAGGGATCAATTTTTTTTCTGACTGGGGAAGACTTAAAGTGATCTTCCCATCAGATCCAAACATATTAGATCTGAACAACATACTGTGGCGAAGAAGGCCAATGGAATCCTGCCCTGCATTAGGAGCAGTGTTGCCAGTAGGTCCCCAGTACTCAGCTCTGGTGAAGCCACACCTGGAAAATAGTGTGCAGTTCTGGGCTCCCCAGTACGAGAGAGATATGGAACTTCTCAAGAGAGTCCAACACAGAGTGACAAAGATGATTAAGGGACTGGAGCATCTGTCTTGGCCCCTCTAAGCTGGGCCTGCTTAGCCTGGAGAAGGGATTGACAGGAGATCTTATCAACATGTACAATCTTATCAACATGTACAAATATCTGAGGGGAAAATGTAAAGAGGATGGGACCAAACTCTTTTCAGTGGTAACGAGTACAAATTGAAACATAGGAAGTTCCACCTCCATATGAGGAAGAACTTCTTTCCTGTGAGGGTGACAGAGCCCTGGAACAGGCTGACCAAAGAGGTTGTGGAGTCTCTTTCTCTGGAGATCTTCAAAACCCACCTGGATGCCACCCTGTGCCACGTGCTCTAGGTGTCCCTGCTGGAGCAGGGGGGTTGGACTAGATGATCTCCAGAGGTCCCTTCCAACCTCATCCATTCTGTTTCATTCTGTGTGATTCTGTGTGCTGCAAGGAAGGGTATCACTATTGATCACATTATGGTATTTGTCAAAGTTTGTCAGTAATAGGATATTTATGAAGATATTTTGTAAGACTTTATTAAACAATATGTATGCAAGCAGAAATTAGATATTCTTCTGGATGAGAAATTAGAAGGTTTCAAGATAGAGTACTTGGATATTGTGCATGTGGGAGAATTATGTTATGTATGACAGTGGGAGTGACGGATCTAGTGCCTTTTAGTAGAGCAAAAAGAATAATCTATTTTATGATGCATTTATGCATGAGTCAGAAATGTTAGTTCTAACAGTGTAAGCCAGTTTGCTGAGAAGTTTTAGCCCCAGAAGATCTTATAACACATTCTTGTGCTTTCTAAGAAGTTTGTAAGGTTAATTATGTTGTTATGTTGTCTATCTGATTACATTCAACAGTTGATGTATATTTAATAACTTGGAATAGTCTTAATCAGCAATCACAGTGTGCGTGTTTACTTCAGTTACATAATCTGACAAAATACATGTGGACAGAGGAGAATTCTTCACAGCAAGATTATCTGAAGATTAATAATAAGCTTTTATCTTATTGTTTTACTATGTAAACTTTTTTTTTAACAATGTCAATACCTCATATATTTAAAAAGATTTATTTAATGGAAAAAATATATATTTAACTGGCTTATTTCTAGGCAAAAGTTCAGAGATGAGAATGTAGAATTGTGAGCAGCTGGGAAGACCCCCTATAGCCACTGCAGATGTTGGAATTTTGGTACTTACAGTAAAATACTTAAGATATTTCTTCTGGTACAAGCAAACATGCAGCCATGTATCAGGCTACTGGTGAGGCAAAGGCATGCATGTACTTTGAGCAGAATAAAGAATATATTTCTAATTGTTTTTTAACAAACAAGTCCAGGTCTATTGACAAAACACAGTGTGTTCTAGGCCTTACTCTACAGCCACAACAATATCAGGATAGTGAGCACTTTCTCTACAGAGGGCACTTGAGTCATATTTCACTCTCCATTTACTCAGGATCCACAGTCTGCCTCCTGAAAGGAATGATTTGCAGCCTTTCTTCCAAAAAAGAAGAGCAAGTCTTACCCTTCAAAACTATGGCTGACTTCCCTGCCAACTCTTTGGGCAATGTGGCCTTTGCACAAAGGAGGCCCAGGGAGGAGATGGAGGTCCCACCTATGGGGATGCATGTTTCTCATCTTGCTTGTAAGTCCTCATTTGGGCTGTGGTGCAGCCAGGGTACACAGAGGTGGGTCAGCAGGGTTGGCCCTCTGTTCAGCACAGCACAGGACACTCCGCAGCACAGACTGCAACCCAATGGGGCTGAGTAGAGGCGCACGGTAAACATGGCCGTGTTGTGTTGTCTCCTGCTTTTGTCATGTCCATGCTCCTAAAACAATTCATATACTCATCCTATAGTTGTGGCACAAAGGCAAAACAGAAGTGTTCGCCATGAGTAACAGTCAGTGCTCGAGTGCATGAAGACAATGCCAGTAATTGGAAGTTTATCCTCTAGTACTCCTTGGCCTCACAAATCTCATATACAGGGATAAACTCTCCTCCCTAATCTACTCCACCATTTACATATCCATTGACTTCCTTAGCCCCCTTTTACTGCACTGGTATTCAAAATGGAAATCCACATTCAGTTGCCCATTCAGTATGTTCCTTAAATCTCACCATGCCTCTATTCCATACACACTCTTTTATTTCATAGGCACGTCCCAGATACTTTTATCTAGATGTACTTGGCATTTAAAACAATATTTTGTTTGAGTGGGCACAGACTGGCAAATTGCATGTCCTCATAATTATTTGCTACTCTGGCAATCTCTCTGTCACACACATATTTTACCAGCAGTGATATTGTGTATTATTCCAAAAGTACAACAAAACTTAATTGAAGTAAGCCCTCCAAAGGGATTATCCTGTTGGAATATTCCTCATTTGATGATGATTCTCTATCAATAGTTGCTTTTGGTCATCTGTCAATTAGTGCATTCTTAATCAAATTAATACGTTCCCCCCTAGTTTATAAAAGACTTATTTTATGGTAAGATTCACATGTGATATTCAATCAAACATCTTATATGTGCAAAGGATGCCAATAAACTTTGTCAAATAAGGCAGAATTCTCGTAAGAGAAAACCACAGGCAGAGTTAACTTTTGGACTGAGTTAAAACATTTCTTTTGAAACTTCTTCTAAAGGTAAGAGCAATCAAGCATTTACTAGGGCTAATGTCACCAAAGGAAAAGGGGTTCAAAAAAGAGGTGCATAAAATGTTCAAATCTTTCCATTCTCCTCTTTCTTTCATCACTATTTCTCAATGGTTAGTTTGTCTCCCAGTTCAGCACTAGTATGGTTAATATTTAGGTACCTGAAAGTATAGCTAATGTAACTTAGTGCCTGCTGACATATATGTGCTCTTTCTCAATTTAAGCCTGGTAAATACAGACCTCCTTTGGCTTAGCTGCCATTTCAATATGGTACACTGCTAGAGTTAATACACTATTCAGAAGGTATAATATTACTTTGTATTTAGCAGACCCTTCTCTTCCCATACATTCTGGAAGAAACTCTGGGTTTCTCTACTGAAGGTGAGCCTTTTAGTACATCTGTCCTTTTGTGGATCTAAGTATTAGCATTTGTTAATGGGAGGAAAACTTTCCCTTAAGGTTTAATATGAGATCATTCAAAATAGCATTGCATTAGACATTCTTTTTTTTTTTTTTAATTTCTCTTACTTTAACTGATGCCTGCAAACTAAGCACAAACACAAGCTGCACCAATCTTTCTTATAAATATTAATAGTTCAGAAATTTCTCTTAGGATGTTTCACATTAATAGATGTGCAAGGAAAATCATGTAGACTAGAGAACCATAGTATTTTGCCTTACCAGATCTATCCAGACATTTATATCACAGTTTTAAAACACCATAATTCCCTTGTATGTGACATCAGTCAGTGTTATGATCTTTAAAGTAATTCAGTTGTGCAGGAGTTGGAAGATTCAGCCATTCTTTTAGCTAAATATTGTTATTAGGGAAGATGGGAGGAAATAGATTTAAAAATAACAATCTTGACAAATTGAAGGAATGGTCAAAAAAATAGATTTAAATTCAATAGAAATGAGACCAAAATCTATACTTAGATGGAAATTACCAAAAGTACCATAGAAGGTGGGAAGAAGGCGGCTAAGTAGAAATTCCAAAGAAAGTATCAAGAGTTCTATTAAAAATATAAAAATGGCCATGCTGTATAAGACCAAAAGTCCACCATGGCTGACATCTACTTCTGCTTGCGAACAGTGTTTCATACTTTGAAAAAGACTGTAAGAAGCAATAAGTGTAGAATGAAAACTCCCCAGTGCACTCTTTAACCTTCTGTCATTCTGTGATTTAGCAGTTTCCTGAACCAGACTCTATGTCATAATGGATCTTGAATGATCCGTTTACTAATATCAGGACCTATTTATATTTGTGGCATGCAAAACACCCTGTGGTAAAGGTTTGGACAATTTAACAGCACAGATCAGTGCTTCCTTTGTTTATGTTAAACCTGCTACATATAATTTTATTGTATGCCCCTTAGGTTTTTTATTATAAAAATAGCATATTATTATTCTCTATTTTTTCCATAACATTTATAATTCTATAAATGTCCATCATATTTTTCAATATTTTAAGAAATGTCTGACTCAATTTGTTCTCCTACAGAGACTATACCATGCTTCTGGTCACTTTTCTCAGTGCCTTTTCTAATTCTACTACAACATTTCCTAATATTTGCTATATGATTTATGATATGGAATAACCAGAACTCTGCAAAGAGTTTGAAGCATAAATTCACAAGGATTTTATTCAATTACAACCGCTTTCTGTATTTTTGTATTTTCTTTCCTAATAGCTTCCCATCTTCAAATTGTTTTTGAGATATTTCACAATATCTCTAAACTCTCATTCCTGTTATAAAACCTGGTTGGGAGACTGCAGCTGTAGACAGAGAATTACAGTTATTTTTCAAAATGGGCTTTATTTTGCACTTTTTGACACTGAATTTCTCCTGATTTTTTTCATGTATTATCATGAGCTTCAATTATTTTCATCAAAGATTAACTGACTAACCTGAGTACAGGAGCTACTACTGCAAATCTAATATTAGCCCATCTCTAATTCAGATGTGGATATGTATACTTAAAACAGTTGTTTGCTTATGTGCAGAGCCACTCAAAATATAAGTATGCATGTGCACAGTTACCTAATTTGTGATTACTCAGCTGGCATTTATACACACAAATCAGGCATCCACAAACATCTGTGTTAGCCAGCCTCGGAAAATCTGGTCCTCAGTGAATTAAATTTCATCCTATTTAGAAACATAGCTACTCACTGTCCTAGCAATGTGTATATATAATACAGAGTCCCAGAATTTAAAGCAAGCCCTGTCATAAACTTCACATTTTGGTGTTGATGAAGTTGAATTCCTCTCATACATCTAACAGATTGCTGTAGAATGAAGGCTGTAAACTGACGACAATATTCTGGCATGGTAGGACCTTGTATAGCTGTCCAAAAGACCTGAAGTGGGGAGGGGAGGGTGAAGAAATGCTGAGAGTGCTACTACATATCCCTCTTGCGGTCAAATGTGATTTCTCCATTTTTATAACTATGAAGGATAATTATAGAGCCTTCACCTAAAATGTTTAAAGGTAGGCAGAAAATTAGAGAAATAATTTTCAAAACGAGGTGTGCCCAATTAGGTGTGAATTAGCTGAACGCCTGATTATCCACCTAATTTGCATGTTAAATTTATCATGGTTACTCATTCAGTTTGGGTAATTGTGCATGCAAATGACCAGGTAGTCATATAGCTGATCATTTACATAAGTAATTGACATATTTGAATGTGTAATTACATCCTTCACAAACGAAACCCCAATTTTGACCACCTTAGTATTCATCATGAATGTATACTTTGGTCCTGTCATCAGGAGATGAATTTCAATGCTCATTGAAAAGGATGGTGTTCACTCCACAAAATGGGGCATCATCTTGCCAGCCTAGTTTATCCCAGCACGCTCTCTTGACTCTGCAAAGGAGGACATCCAGCTTGGAACAGCAATGGTAGGTGACAAGATCCTAACTAAATATAGAGAACAAGGACCTAGAATCGGAAAGATTATGCTTAGTATCCAAAAGGTTACTAAGATTATGCTGAAGAGGGCTAAAAACGGGGTAGCTGGCCAGTCGATCAAAGATTTGTATACTGTAGGTACTATATCAGCATCTGTATGTTAAAGCAATTAACCTACTCTCAACACTGTTGTGATGTAACTAACATAACAGAGATGCTGGTTAACTTATATGACTGGAAAATGAACATAAGATGATATAGTAGGCTCAAAAGAACAAGTGAGGGAGAAGGAAAGAGTATATTTTACTCTTTTATACTTTTTATACAAGTATATTATTAGTGGTGATTGGTTTAAAGTGTAAAGAACATTGAAATGCAAAAAGTATGCTAATAATGAAAGAGAGGAGGCAAGAAGGATTGCAGGTCTTTTGACAGATAGAATGTCAATTTAAGACATCATCAACTGATGTCAATTTAAGACAATTGTCAATCTGACAATTTAGTCAGAAAAAGCAAGTTGAAACTTCATAGGAACACAGAAAAGAATATTCAGGAAAACAAAAATAGGATGATATATCAGTTCTTTGAGAGAGTCTTTTGGGGAAATAGCAAAAGAAGTGGACTAGGTTAACATGGAGTAAATGCTGGGGAGAAGATAAGAAAATTCAGGCACATGAAGTCTGTTACAAAGAATGAGAGGGTAAACTATTTTCCAAGTTCTTGATAGCAGTGAAACAATAACAGGCTTTATTTGCAGCAATAAAAATCAAGTTATATATTAGGAAACATTTCCAATTGTAAGAGAAAGTGACAGCTCTAGTCAAAAATATAGCTTCATGCTGTATGAACAGAATTCTATGGAGGCTGTGAAATCTTAATTGCTAGAGATATTAAAAATAGGTTAGCCAAACATCTGTCAAGGATGACACAGGGATAATTGATCCTGCCTGGGCTGTGCTGAATGATATTCTAGGGGTTGTTCCAAACTGTTATTTCTGTGATTCTATTATTCTGTAGTTATCTTTAAACTTATGCAATTTTAGTAATTACTTAGTCCTTTACAAAACTAGAATTACAAAATTTTAATAACTTAAGAGCCTACACTTTAACAGCCCCTTGCAGTTCCTGTTCTTCCCATGGATTCTTTATTTAGTGGCTGTTTCTAGAACAGTGGCTTAGTGACTTAATGTGCTTGTCCCTTTGTAAGGTCCCCGAGGGGAGGCTGGAGGTAATTTCAGTGTCTGAGAGAGAAAAAAATCAAAATGCTTTATTCCTCAGAGCACCAGCTAATCCAAGCAGTCAGAGCTGTCAAGGCTGGAGAATTTGCAAGGTCTCTCAAGAACATTACGACTCTGACTTCCAGTCTATTTTTTTATCATTCCTTATCCTAACTTCATCCTCTGAGTATCTCTGAGAGGTAACTATGGAAATGGTGCAAAATGGTTCATATGCTGCCTTTCTGATGGAAGCTCTTTTTGACTCTTTGATCCAAGCACCCAAAAGTTAACAAGTTTTGTTAACAACAACTTTTGTGAGAGAAGACAAATGGCCATGTGTCTGGGCAGTCTGACATTTTTTTCTGAAAGTTGTATCCAGAAGAGCCATTTGCAGTGTCAAGCAAAAGCTGAGACAGCACAAGACAAACTTGTAATACAATAGATGTGACTTCTATTTTTAGAGAAGATTACTCAGTTTAATTATTTTGAAAAATTTAATTAAGTTTTCCTAGGCTACTAATGAAGATTAATGATTAAATTTTATAGACCTGAAAACATCTAGGAATAGCTAACATAAATTTCCAATGGAGATCAAGAGACCTTTATGATCTTTCTCAGTTTTCTCTATGATTCCCACACTGATAGTGGCTGGGCTAGGTGAGCTCTCCTCACACTGCTTGGCTCCCATCAGATCTGTATCTAAATTAGCACTTGGCTAGTTCAGAGAGGGATGACACGGTGGCGGAATCCTAAACTATAATAAAAATGTGACGTGTGAGCTACTGCCACTGGCATTAACCCTGAAATGAAGCAAGAAACCCATCTTGGAGTATTTGGAGGAAACTTCTCCAATTTGGGATTACATGCTTCAGTTGGAGAGAAGGAAGAGCTCCCTTTGCATGAAATGAGCTCTAAGGATCACATGTCGAGAAGGATCTAAGTTCAAACCAGTTGTACTGTGCATAGGTTTTGTTACTGAGAGTGGATGTGTAGTTAGATCATGAAGGGTTGTTAAGACTCCTGGTGTTCGAACGATCGATGGACAGCAAAGACCAGCACCAGCCAGGTCCGGTACTGGGAGCTCGTTCTGGGGCTATGGCTTTCACCATACAGGATGACTGAGGACAAAAATGTTTGCCATTTATTTTTATAATAATAAATATCACTGTACTTACTTTGCAAATTCAGATGGAAAGTCATAGACATATTATTCCAACTGTACTTTTAAAACTTTCAAAAATCTCTGCACCATTAAATAATTCACAATACATTCACAAAACTTGTCTTGAAAGTGTCAGACAAAACACACTGATTTTGGAAGCTCAGCTGCATAACTTCTATGAGTGACATCATTTTACTTAGTGGGTGAATAGAGCTTTGAGATCCTTTTACAGCTGTCAGAAATTTTTTGTTACAAATATATATATTCCCCGAGTTAAAGCAATTAGACTGAAATGATGGTTTTGCTTTCAGAGTGCTGCAGAAGGACAAATATTCAGACCTAAGAACGTGTGAAGTGAAATGATGTTTGAAACAACTATGATGATTGTTTGAGGAAGATCTAACGCACAGACTGTGGTATGTCACAGGAAAGCAGATAGAGCCGCTTCTTCCTTTCTACCGCTTTTGTTGCGGTCCCCCTGGGGCCGCTGCCGGGCAGGGCCTCCTGGGCAGCCGGGGCTGAGCAGGAGGGGCGGGAGCTCCCGCCACGCGGCCGGCGCGTGACCAGGCAGCTCATTGGGCGGCCTCGCGCGGCTGGCGCGTGACCAGGTAGTTCATTGGGCGGCCTCGCGCGGGCGGCGCGGGATCCCCTCGCTGATTGGCTGGTTGGTTGCTGGGCTCCGCGCGCCGCCGGGCAGGGCGGGGGCTGCTGCGGGATCGGGAGCTGGAGAAGTTGTGGTTAACCTGAATAAAGGTGTGCGGCTCGGCAGCCCAGAGACCCTGCTGCTCTGTACCCCGCAGCTTCAATATGAACTTTGTCAACATTCAGACATTACTGCCATGAGTTATACTTTTACTTTTGTGTCTCAGCCTCTCATATACATGTACAAGTACGAGATTAAATTTTGGATCGTATTTCAGTTGTAGAAAACTTCTTGTTGATCAGAAAATATACATGGTCAGTAGCCTGACCACCCCTAAAATTTCTTAATGGTAGACAGTGAATAGGAATAATATGGCAAACTATTCCGCTCAAAGGAATCTTTGAAAAAGGTCTTTGTATTATTTGTTACAGAGGGGTCAGTCAGAATATGTCCAAAACATATAGTAATCAATATGATGGACTTAAAGTCTAAAGGTTTTTCAGTGAGGATTCTTTTCAAAGATTCAAGGGAAGAAAGCAGATCACACAAGGAATTCTTTTACTTAATAGTAGCTGATGAGAACATCGTGCTCCCTGTATGTGTTATTTATGTAGCTGTATATGTGATGCTAAGAGCTCAACAAATATTTCTCTTCTGCAGTAATTTTGGCTGGTAATTCTGTAAAAATGGTTTATTGGTAAGATGGCTCTGTGAGGGTTCTTTCCTCCCAGTGCAATCAGAAGTGAATGGAAAAAATCATTAGCCTTTCTGTAAGGGATATAGGTCCTCTGTTTCTGTAAGTTGTAAATAAGAGGTTTCCTGTTTTTCATGGTAGTGTGTGTATATGAATAACATCAACTAACAGTGCAAAAGTGTTGCCAGGTTTCATGCTAGACAGTGAAAAACTGAATTAAGACAGCCAGGAAAGTTTTGGCATCTCCATTGTAAGAGGGTTTCAAAATAAGTCAGACAAAAATCTGCCAGAAATAGTTTAGATATAGTTTATCTTGTCTACTCAAACTTCCTGCCAGTTGTTTTTTTTTCTATCATTTATTGATTTTTATCACTTATCTCCATCTGTAGTTTTTTCTTTTTTCTTTTTTTTTTTTTAAAGCTCCAACTCCTGGCACGGTAAGCACCTGAACTGTTAATGAAAAAAATATTAAAGCAAGCTCCTACCATTCTTACCTGAAGAGAAAGGCTGAAATACGTAATTCCAATGTAGTCTGAGGACACAACAAAAATGGATTTAACAACAAGAGTCCATTCTTAAACCAGATTGTTCTGTGAACATCGGAACCGAGGAAGTCTATCTTCCCTTGGATTTTTGCTAAGCATTTTTGTCCTCTCCACCGTAATGATCCGAACTCCTTACAGCTATTCTGTGTCCCTCTACCATGATACCTCTGGTTCTCCTATAAGCACTCTTCCATTTGCTAGGACAATATCTCCAGTTTTCTCATAACAGCAAGAGATACTACTAGCGGTCCCAAATAACCTCACCTTCTTTATCTATCTCTTCAGAATGCTTCCTGGGCAATAAATGATTTATGCTAAGTGTGATTCAAAGCTATGGAGATGGCACCTGACTGCTGCTGCTGTTGGGCAGGATAAGCAAAAGAGAAGTGGCTTGCCAACACCATGCACTCCACCTATCTAATGATTTTCATCACACTTGCAGGAACTTAATCTACCTGAGACCTCAGTACCTCTGTCAAGTTTCATTAACATTAGCTAATACTCAAAAGTTATTCTGGGAGACTGGCAGACAGGCAGCATGACCACATAAATCTCAATTAAATTAGCTTAAATAAATCTTGCAGTTTTAAAGGTAATGAAGATTTTGAAAACCTGAATCATGATTTTTGAGCTCTTGGCACTGGCAGGTCTGAACAAGATGTGCTTTATATCAAATATCTAATATCTTGTAAGCTCTCTCATCGGCTTCTCTAAGTCAGCCTCTTTCTTTGCCAGGGCTGGAACTCCACTCTTTCATTTTAACCTAAAAGTTGTGTGGAATTGTTAGGATAAGCTAATATTTCTTTATCAGAAACTGGGGTAAGTTCAGCTAGTTCCAAGTCAATTAAAAGGAAAGATTTCAAACCTGATAAAAGATGCCTTGTAGGTATGATTTGAACACTAGAGCTGCATGTAACAGTAGATGTTTTGGAAATAGGGTTGTGCTCCTTTACATTGTCTGTACTCATGAAAGCGTAAGCCAGAGATATAAGCCAAAGATAGTTCTTCATACCTAAAATACTTTTTTTTTTTGCAGTATAACCTAAATTGGTAATCATAACGTCTTTAAAGCCTCAGAAATAAAAACCAGAAAAAAGAAACATTCAACGGCAGTGTGTTTGAATGGCACTAATTCAAGCATCTTTTAAAGTTATCCCCATGATTTGGGGTGATGGGAAGAAAGCCTGAAGATTTCATAGCAGTTTAGTGGAGTTCATGATTTTGCTGTGCAATTATCTAAATTAACCCATTGGAAGGTCAAATATGGAGTTCATAGCTCTAGGATTTAAAATGAGAAGATTTTTCTACATTTGCTGGTAAGCTATTGGTCCTCTGGTTGCAGGTATAGAGTAGGAAATAGGAATGAAACAGACGTGTCAGCAAAAGCCAGTCTGCAAATTACATTTGAAAGTTGAGTGCACTGAAAATAATATTTCTTCAAAGTCTATTTTAGCTATGCTTTTTCTTTAGTTAAAACACAAATACATTAGAGTGACTTTGATTTCAGTTCACTTGACCCTCTCTTCTCAATGGGGTTTGTTTTATCTCAAGCCAGAAAAAATCTTATTCACAGTGAAACTGGTAGTTACTGATGAGTCACCCCATCCTTTATAATCTCCCTTTGAACTGGAGAAATAGAGTGAGTGTATGAGATTGAAGCTGTATTTCACAGCACGTTTCATGGAAACTCAGATGAGTGACATGACTTTGCTTCAAAACCAGTGGTGAGAAAAAAACTGAAGTATCTTTCTCCCCTTCTCTACTTTTCCCGGACAATAAGCACCTGTCCTAGTTTTGAGATCGGACATTTAGATCAAATTTGTCTTTTTCAAAAGCATGTCAAACCTGCATATTCGGATATGAATTCTCCTTAACAGTTTTGATTTCAGTTTTTCACAGCTAGTTATTCCCAACAAAATCATATGTTGTTGTGGAATAACACTAATGGACATACCTCAGGAGATTTGGTGATGTGAAAAGATTATGTTAGCTGTTTGTGACATGTCCTTTTGGTTCTTCCAACAGTTCAAAGAATTTTTTTTAAATTTTCCCCATATAAAGAAGTTGATTCTGGGAAGACGGTGGAAGCCTTTGGCTTCTGTGTATAGGTGCCTTTTTTCTACTAAATGTTATGCCTTTCCAATGATTTTTACTTTTCACAATGGAGTACTACTCAATAGCCTTTCAAGACTGGCCAGCAATTTTCTTGCTTTACATTTCAAGGAAGTCAGTCCTTTTCCTAAAAAACAATTCTTTGACTGCACTGGTGATAACAATGGTCTGGAATTCTAGCAAAAACTGCATATAGGAGAGCTTATCATCATTTAACGCTACCTCGTGTAGATTTGTGTGTCTCTACATATGCACTGGAAATATATTATGACCATTTTCCTCAGTCATTGAACTGCTCAACAAGACTGTGGGATGCTCAGAAGAAGTGTTCACACATATATCACACATACACAACTCGTTCAAGGGTAGTCTTATCATGCACAGAGCCAAAGACAGACAGGATGTGTGTCCAATATAGTCAGTATAAACTTCCTCAGTGTATGGTGGAGGAAGATACAATTCATCTAATCCATTTCAGATGCCTGTTTTACAAATTGAGTTCTCTTTGACAATGTTTCAAGTTTTCTATTGACTAAAAAGGGATTCTGGAGTGGCTTGCACTGAAAGTATCTGTGTTGAGTAAGGTAAAGCCCCACTTCCAGCCTCCTGCTCTACTGGGGTTATAGGTGTCTCTACAAACTAAAGTTCTCCTACACTGACTAGAGGTTATCTTTAAACTACAACTGTTACTGCAGGTGCTAAAGGCATTCTTTGAAATGTGCTAGTATGCGCCGACATTTGTGATTTTCTTCTCTCCTACAGAAAAGCCTGTGCAGATTAAGAAACTTCCTCTCACAGAAAGCTTGCAGGAAGTATTCTGGAAATTGATTTGGCCTTTTTGTAGAAAATATATCAGAAGAACTTCTATATCTGAAAAAAAAATTATTTATTTGTTTGGTTATTTATTTTTATGGTCAGCTTGCACATATGGCTTTTTTTTTTTCTCTTCTTACATACATGACATGAGTCAGCAATGTGCCCTCGTGGCCAAGAAGGCCAATGGGATCCTGGCCTGCATCAGAACGAGCATTGCCAGCAGGTTGAGAGAGGTGATCTTGCCCCTCTACTCAGCTCTGCTGAGGCCGCACCTGGAGTATTGGGAACAGTTCTGGGCTTCCCAGTACAAGAAGGTCATTGAGCTTCTAGAGAGGGTCCAGCATAGAGAATCAAAGATGATTAAGGGACTGGAGCAGCTATCGTATGAGGAAAGACTAAGCGAGCTGGGCCTGCTTAGTCTAGAGAAGAGAAGGCTAAGAGGAGATTTGATCAGCATGTTCAGGTACCTGAGGGGTGATTGTAGGGAGGATGGGGCCAGGCTGTTCTCCGTGATGGCCAATGACAAGATGAGGGGTAACGGGTGTAAGTTGAAATGTAGGAAGTTTAATCTCCGTATGAGGAAGAACTTCTTTCCTACGAGGGTGACAGATCCCTGAAACAGGCTGCCCAGAGAGGTTGTGGAGTCTCCTTCTCTGGAGATCTTCAAAATCCGCCTGGATGCCACCCTGTGCCACGTGCTCTAGGTGTCCCTGCTGGAGCAGGGAGGTTGGACTAGTTGATCTCTAGAGGTCCCTTTCAACCTTAACCATTCTGTAATTCTGTGATTCTGTACTGGCATAGGAAGACAAGAAATGACAGGCATAGCTAATCTGGTCTAAATGCAGAATTAATGGCAAGGCCATCTTATTTGGCTCTGAAGCTATAAAATGATGAACAATTCTTAATAATTTCTAGCATAGGCCATGCAATTTTTTTCTCCACCACATCAATTTATCATATAGGAACTGTGCAAGTGTGTGAATGCTCTGAAGAATACGGCTCATTACAGAAGAGGCTTTTTAGATATGTACACGTTGTTTGTTTTTCTTTTCATTGCAGAAACATAGGATTGCCATATCAAATCAAAACCCTGGCTCATCATATCAGATAATCTCCCTCTGGCAATAACTCATATCTGATATTTTAGAGAACAAAGACAAAATACTGCAATGCACCTTAACTGTTATGCAGTGCTCTAGATGACGGCATTTCTTTCTAGCCTGTTTTCCAGTGTAAGCCTCTACATCTCAAATTTGATTATTCATTACTTCAGGTGCTATACTAATTGCTATACATGCTATACAAATTGCTATATCAATACTATTCGTAACTTTCTCAAAAAAAAGTCCATAATGTATTATATATATGATGGATTTAGTATATATTTATGAAGGACTAAAAAAAGTTTAAGAATCAGTGTGAATCTGCAAGGGATTTGACTCTTAATTAAGCTGTAATAGGACAGGCCAGGAATCAGGAAGTTTTTGCATACAAAGACAGAAATAGAAGATACTTTAATTATTATACTACCGCTTCCTTTCACAAACAACGCATTGTTTTTATCACTAGATCTTCGGCTACCTAGACAAGCTCTTTTGTCTACAGCTATTTGGTTTGCTGAACCAAAATAGCAGGGAACTGCTGTGGGGTTTCAAATCCATTATTGATACACTGCTGAACTTCAGCTCATAACATAAGCATATACCCAAGAACAGAGAAGAGATTGACACCCAAGAACAGAGAAGAGATTGACTTTGGAATATCATCAGAATTTATTTTGGAAGTTTGTAGCTTACCAAGAGTTACATTTTTGCCATTGGGCCATTTAAAGCCTCTGGCATGTAGATGGAAGACATCACTCCAGCAAGGTTGTTCCTATAGATGCCACAGCTACCTTATTGCTAGTGGATCACTGATTAATTAGGGAACTATCTGGAAATTCCTATTTAGTTCAGTTTCCAGATCTCCCATATGCTTGTATGACTTAGGATAGGTTACTCCTGCTAAATCCTTGAAGAAACTCGTCACATCTTATGCATTTTGTAGCCCCTGTGCAAAGAGCGGGAAGCTGCGTAGTCCAGCTTTGTACAATGTTCTTGCTGGTTTACTCCAACAGGATCTGATCCTCCATTACTTAAACAAGAGAGGTTTAATGTACAGTAAGACTAATACTGGGACTTGAAGAGTCACAGGCCAGCTGTGCAGGTTGTCTGGTCTGGTGCTGTGTAGAGCTGGTCTATCTTCACCTTATCTATTTAATTCAGGGGTTGACTTGTCCAGTCAAATTTTGAAAATCTCTTAGGGTGGAGGTACCACCGCTCCTCTGGGCACCTGTTCCAGTGCTTAATCACTTTTGGTGAAACTTTCCCCTTTAGATTCCCCCTTAGATATCCTTTTAGTCTTCTCTTCCCCTGATTGAATCAGCCCTGCTCCCTCAACCTTTCCTCCTGTGTTATGTGTTGCAGCCTCCTGACCATCCTCTCTGCAGTTCACTTACCTCTCTCATACCAGGGAGGGCAAAACTCAAGACAGTGTTTCACATTCAGCCTCACAAATGTCAAATGGAGGGGGGCAGTCCCCCTTTGCCTCACCTGCTTGTTATGTTCCTGTTAATGCAGTCCAGGGTGAGGTTGGGTTTCATCACTGCACGGATGCTCTGATGCCTCATGTTTAACTTGTTTCTGCTCTCTTATAAGATCAAATTTTGCTCTATGAGTGAGTTATAATGAAAACACACAGAGGGAAGTTTCTCCTTTACATTTAACAACAAAGAGGATGGATTTCATTATTTGAATAAGCTATCAAGCAGAAGGTTTTCTGGGTGACATCTATAGCATAAATATTGCAAGTTTACTGCAGGAGAGTGAAATTCTGGCTCAGACTGACTGGGGAATAGTGTCCACCTCAGTCAGTTCCAGAACACCACCGAGGATGGGCTGTAGCAGTGTTGTGGGTGACAAATGAGGGCTCAGCACCTGCAAAATGCGAATATGGTGCAGATCGAGTTCAGGGGACTCAAGGCAAGAATGTTTTGACATATTTTAAATGTAGCAAAATAGTTATTCAACAAGCTATAAGGGCTTGCCAAAGATTAATTGTCCCAGACATCTCATTTACTGTTCACCCGCTGCCCTCCCTCCTTGCAGGTTGGTTATCATTTTGAGCATTCTGCCGACTGGGCATGAAACTCCCAGGGGGATGGCATTAGCAGAAGTTAGTCTGTTTGATTTCCCTGAAGCAGGAATGTTGGAAACATATACATGCAGTCCATTATTTTTTTTTCTCTCATTAGAGTACTGTCAAGGTTATTTATTTGACTCCTACTGCTATTTATGCTGTTATCTGAGGAGTCAAGTTTTTACAATAAAGTATTAGTGTTATTTATTAATTACCCAGAGAAAATATTGTTAAATTTTCAGTGCTACTCCTGCTATATATTCATTCAGTTAGAAATCTGACCTCAAGAATAAGTCAAACAAATTTAAGAACAATGGCCTATTCACTTGACATGCAAGTTAAATATTTGTGATAGATGAAGAATTTCAGCACTTCATGTACAAGATTTTGGGCATGATCTCCCATACGGACAAAACCCCATAATAGAGAAAGATTATTTTGTAGAACATGGTGAAGCATTTTTTACTTAGTGAAGAAAAGAAGTCTGAAGAAATATGTTAAGAAACAGAAGCAGAACAAGTAAAAGCACAGCTGCCTGAAGGAAGAGGCAAAAGGAGACAACCATTAAATAACTGGATTAACCTCTATTTCGCCTTTTTCTACTGACTGAGATTTATTTTGATAGCATGCTGTTGGTGTTTCTTCCAGGTTTACTCACAAACTAGAAGCCTTTCACAAAGGCTTGTGAAAGAAGTTGAAGTATGCATCTCAGTAAAAAGCCTTGCATGTGTAATAAAATAATCTGTAATACATCTTTCAGTGACTTGGAGCCTGAAACAGGCCGTCATATTCTGTATAATGCTAATGGAAAGTTTGTCTTATACCTAACTTCTATCCAACTTGCAGCAGGAAGGACAACCAGAGCTACTTTGGAGAAAGGGAGGAAATGTTTCTTTTGTTTTGCTTGAACATGGATTTACTGAAAATTATTTTTCTAAAAGTAGAATAAAACACCAAAATCTGACATCTTTAAGAATGGGACGCCAAAGATTTCTTTCATTCAAAGAAATATTTTTTAATTTTAAATATTTTAATATTTTCATCAAGATAAAAAAATGATTCTGGTTAAATTGGTTTTATGTGGATTAGTTATAAAACTTATTTCAAACAGTCAAATGAGAAAGGTGCAAGCATTTTGTTAGAAAATGTCAAAATAGTTGGCTTGGGCAATTCCGAAAGCAGGTTAAAATCCCAAACAGATATTTCCTCCTAAAATCTTTGCCTTTTGTACAGATATATCACTAAAATATACCATAAAATATATATTTTGTAGTATCTATAGAGACTTCCTCCATCTTCAGTTCCCAAAACTGTATGTGTTTTGTTTGAGAACTTCTTCAGCATGATAAAAATGTATTTTCCTTTTGTGCAGAAAGGGGTATCAGTGTTTCCTTTGTCTGCTCTGTATATGGGTCCAGTGTGAGAGTTGGCCTCAGCTGTATTCATCCATAGTACCAAATCCAGACATTGCAACTATCTCTAATATGAATGTGAGGGTCCAAGACCTCACAGTTTGGGACCAAGAGTTGGCTGGCCAAAATTTCATCTGAAAAGGACTGAAGTGCAACCTTGGGAAACAACAGTAGCAGATGGCAAAGACCATATTGCTACTTTTGATCCAGAAGAGGCAAATAAGAATGAAGTTGGTTAATCACAAATATATAAAAAAATATACCAGGGAGCTACTATAGAGGAAGGAATCTGGTTCCCTCTTCTTCACGCTGGTATGTAGTTAAGTAGTTGTGCTCTTTTCTTTTATTCATGCTCTCAGCTTAGGCTTCACAGTGCATTTTACTTAGGGCTATATTTTATAACCATCTGGAGAGTTAAAGTGTAGCAGACTTCCTGATATGCTCATTGAGAGCATATGCTCATTGAGAGCATATCTTTCTGGAGCATATACACTAATGTTTTTGTCCCAGTAGTTTTGTCCTTTGCACAATATCGCCTCCGGAAAGGTGTTTTCAGATTCTTATTCTGCCAATGTTAAACAATCTTCTCCCAGTTTCCATTACCTATGGATAATTGTAAAACAGTTCCTCCTGAAAATTCAGTATCTTCAGAAGTAAGAACATTTAACACTGAAAGAAACTTGGTGCACAGCTGGTCCTTTATATCTTTTACAACACCATCCTATTTAGTGAGGAAAGGATCATTTCAGAAAATGTGTGAAAATGGTTTAAATCTAATTAGTATATTTTGCCTAAATTTACACCTGTTTGAATTAGCTGGCATGAGATTTTCATTGGAAGTTATAACTTGGATCCAAAATATTATCACATATCTACTGGTTTATGCCTCCTTTGTGATTTCACTGGCATAGGTATAATATAGAGCAGAATTAGTGAAACCTAATAATGTTTTCATATTTTTCCACTGAACAATACTTTTGATGAAACTATAACACTAGAAAATTTCACACTCTGGTTTATCACATACCACCGCTGCATAAAACCATGTTAATCTTTGAGGAATACACAGGTATGCACATGATTCCAAGAGAAAAGGCACTGTTAGAACCAGAGCGCAAGATTTATAACTGCTTTCTCTCTATTTTTGTGTAGAATTTCAGCTCAGAAGAAACAAGAGAGTAGCAAAGTAATTAGAATGCCAGAAACATTATAAATGCACAGTTTCAGAAAGTAGCATTTTCTGTTGCAAAATCACTGATAAGCCAGAAGGAAATTGTATAGATTGGCACAATCTCTTCCTTTTGTTAGAACTGTGAAGCAGAATTCAAGCTTAAATTGAAAAGAAAAAAACAATCTTTAGCCCTATGATTAGTTATGAAATAAATCTGGATGTTAACTGCTATACAATATGCACAGTTCCCTCTTCCCTCTCTTGTTTTTACGCTCAAATCACGGTAAGTGCCTGGGTACAGGGAAATGGGTAATGAATTGAGCTCCCCTTGTTTCTTGCATTGGACCTGGTGCTTTAGCTATATCATGTATAGGGAGTGATAATGCACAGTCAACTTTACATGACCAAGCCTGGTTTTACCAGACCTTTACCTGAAGGGGAGCTTTGTAATAAACCATCCATAAGATGGTCACTTAGGCCAGGAATTGGCCAGGAATTGGGGGTTGTCATTTACAGTTTTGTACACGGTATAGACCAGATGTCAAACCTAGTGCACCAGTTAGCACCATTATCACCCTCCACCCTCTTTCATGTTTTGGAGTGCAGAAAAAAATCACTGATGTGGGTGAACTGGTCACTAGCAGGACCAAAAAATGCTCTATTTCATCCTTTGTTTACCCTGGACTTTCATTTTTCTTCCAGTATAGTACTACCACACATCTATATTTTTCCCACAAGAACTAAAGATGTCTCATTTCCCAGCTAAATGTTATATAGCTAGAAGGTACAGGATAATCTGCTATCCTTAGCCTCAAAGGTAACTGCAATCGGTCATTTCACTTGTTTTTTGCTATTGCTGTAAAATAAGATTGCAAGGAAAAACTAAAAGTAAAAAGACTTCAGAAAAAGCTAAGGAGCTGAAGGTTAAGAATTGATGATTTTGTGACAGGAGGCAGCTTTGAAATGTTTTATAGGCGATTTATGGATTTTCATGAGGAAAGAGTCTTTTATCTGGGAATGTCATGCATGCCACACACTGAGGGAGAAAAAAAATAGAGGGAGTCTGAGCAGTTTTCATTGGGTTAATTTATTTTTTCTCTCATCAGAAAAGAAAAAATAATTGTTTTCATCAGCTAATGTCTCCCCTTTTCTCCATTGGTTGAATTCCTTTTTTTTTTTTTTTTTTTTATTGTAAACAGGGACACTACTTGTTTAATTATTTATTTTTGAACAGACAACATGAAGACATAGTGACCTCAGTTTTCACTTGTGAAAGACATTTTACAAATAAACACTTTGAAAGCCAGTACAGCATGTGCATGAGATGCCCTAGGTGCATTTAATTATTTGTGTCAACTTTTGTCCTTTTTTTTTCAGCAGGCTTAGCAACATTATTAGGTGCTTTTAAAGAGATGTGGCAAATGTAGTAAGTATCTCCTTTTCCTCACAGTAAAGTTCAGTGTTCCCTCATTTTGAAAGCATTTTTTTTTTTTAATTTCAGGAAGTGGAAAGGGACAGATTTGTATCTTAGGGAACGCAGACTAGATTTGTATTTCATTATAGCTAATAACTGAATAATGCATGTTCAGAAAGATGTTCTGAAAATCAACTGTGAGAAAATTGACTTGAAAGATGTGACCTGGATGAAATAAATGCATTTCTGGCAATTTATCCCTAGCAATGATCAAGTAGCCTTGCCTCCAGGAGATGAAATCGTAATTACAGAAGCAAATTTGGGTCACTTTCCAGCAAACAATAGACTGGCACTAATAGGATAGGAGATGTGTTCTGGGACAGATGCTACCAAAGAAAGCTAGTTATTTGCTTTATATATTGTTCTTTCATCTACAGGGAGCTTCAACAGCATTTTTTATTTTATCTTATGGATACATATTTTTGCATCTATGGGGGTTGTTCTCATAGCTGTGTCATACTGATCATCAATCAGATCATTAATCACCATTCTCACACTCATTTATTCCCAAACTCAACAGGTCATAGTCCTTCAGTGAAAAACCTTCTCTGTAGCTTTCAATTTCATACCTGTAATTCATGCCCCTAAGAACGCATAGTTCTGTCTGTGTGATGTTCCAGTCCTTTCTGAATTTATATTATTGTTCTTTATTGGGTCATATCAGAGTTTTTTAGTGCAGCTCTACTTATTTTGTCTTTGATGATCTTTGGCAATTAAAATAATTTTGATGAAAAACTTTATCCTGAACCTTGGTTTCTCTGAAAGTTTTCTCCAGCTGGCCCACTTATCCTTGATGAGTTCTGAAAGGAAGTTGGCAGTGTTATTTTCCCCTGATAATACTATTTTCTCTGCAGATGCTCTCAAGATCTTTTGTGTTTTGAAGTTACTTCTGTATTTTGGTAGATAAACTCTATACTCCTGCTTCAGGTAGATAGCATGTTCATCTACTTTTACAGATTTTCCTTTTGGTGGCCTATCTACTACTTCGTTTTAAAACAGAAACATCAGTATGATCTAAATGAAAATCAATAATTTTCAATGCCACCTGTGGGTCTTGTCTTCCTAGTTCTGGACTTCCTTCTGTAGTGCAAATAAACTTGCAGCAGTACACAGAGCTGGATATGAGTAGCTAGTTAAAAGTAACAGGAGAAAAGGTATTTATGGGGTCCAGGATTGTTAACTCTGGACTGAGGGAGAAGATAAGTTGATGAGACAAAGGAGAAATGTGAAAAAAAAAAAAGGATAAGAGATGAAAAAGGAAGCCATAAAAAGGAAAACAACACCAGAGAGATGTGACATCAGTAGATTTGTAGATAAGTGTGCAGAATTAGGAGTTGTAGAATAAGTAGAATTTCCTTGGCATCATGAAGGAACATGTGCAGTTATGCAGCAGTAAAGCCTGTGACAAGAGATTGGTTCCGTGGGAGCAGCAATCCCTTTAAGGTATTCCTTTAAGCAATTAAAAATTCCTAAAGCAATTTCCCTAAGGTATATTGGAAAAATCACACCATTTCTTTAGGCAACTAAAATGGCTTTTAGGAATCTGATCTATCCGTACTGGGGAAAGTAGGGGAAGGTTGTTTGCATTTTTCTCCCTCAAGTCTTTATCCTATGTTTCCTATTTTAAAATGTCAGTAACAAAGAACAAAATACATCTTACCATCTTTTAGCCTCCTCAGAAGGTCAAGCATTTCTCTTCAGTTAGTATCTTCTAAGCTCAATAAAAAACAGACTAAACAATATCATTCCTATCTTGCACAACTCTTTTTAGGAGGGGATAAATAGTTTTCAAGAAGTGCCTATTTCCCCCCTTGTGTAAAACTGGAAGTTTGACAGCTGTCCAAGACTGAATGGAGATGTCTCAGAAGGCGGGATTTTCACGTTTGATCCTGGAGCCATCTTTGACAATTTCTCTCCGTATACTTTCGTCTCTATGAACTGTCTTCCCCATGTACATAGTAAGAACCATTGGTTGTTGCTTTCTGATAATATTTCCTGATGAAGCTGAGTGAATAATTAAAGGGAATTTAGTATGGTAAACATCATTCCAAGGAAGTTTGTAAGAGTAAGTTCATGTTTCCTTAACACTGTAGAGCTGAGACCTAGGATCAAGCATGTATCTTTTTATTTGGGATTAACTGGCTGCTGCTTTAAATACACCACATGTTGAAACAGGATCCTAGGAAATAATGTCAACATTCAGTGACTCATAGGTAGAATTTGAAATTGAAATTCACAGTGTGGTTTATTCTAAAACATTTCATAAGTGGAGATAGCAGATAATAAACTGATCTGGTTATAGACAGGAGAAGGAGAGCTCTTAGAAGGCAGCTTTCTACATAAACATTTTCCTGTTATTTATGAAATATTAAATACAATAAAATGCAGCACATTTCTAATAAGTAACAATGATATGACAAAACCAGGAGTTATTTCACTACATAAAGATGTAAGAAAAGTGGCTTACAAGTACACAATTTTTAGGCTTTAGCCCAGCCTGTCAAGATTTATCATAGGAACGATTATACAATGCTATTGGATCTCTTTTTGGATTGTAACAAAGTCAATTTTGTTGATGTGTGTTTGAAACAAGCATTAATGCCACTGGCTATGCTATGCAGTTAGAGACTATAGTCTATGACTGCATAAGAAATTATCTTTACGGAGGTACTGTCTTATATTTCATGGCTACAGGCTCGTGCACTGGTTTGGGTAGAGGGAAAATAGTACATGTTCATTTTTATTCTGTCCTTAGGAATCATAAGTGGCAGGGAACTTATTTCCATTCCAGGTGAAATAGATGGAAAATTAATTAAAGGAGAAATTATGAATATTGACTTGAATCTAACAGGTAAGGAAAAATGAACCATGCTATTGTCTTCTAATCTGTTAGAATAAACTATCAATAGAAATTGTCTACTATTGTAATATATTAGTTACAATACTTTTCCTTTAAATCAATTATTTTATTGACGTACTTCATAAGAATCATTGAATTTGACAGAGACTAGGGTGGGAATTTTTTTTAATCCAAGTACAATGGCCTTATAATTTCCAGAGTTTATAGAAAAAGGGAAGGTGGGAAGAAAGAGGGAAAAAATGACTGAAAAAGAAATGGAATGAAAGGAATATATGACCTACCCAAACACTGATGTTTTCCATCTGAGAAAAATCATGTAGAATAAATGCCTTTTGTGAAAATGCATTTCATTTCAAGTGGAAAAAATATTTTTTAAACATCAGATGGTGTTCAAAAAAGCTGTCTCCAGCCAGCTGAGAGACAGCTGCTGGTGATTTTTACAAATTCCCTACTGCGAAGCATAAGTATATCAAAGTAATTCTTCTGATACCATTTTTTTTTTCATTCTTAAGAAAATAACTGGCTTATGTTTTAATGATATCAATTGCATCTGGTAAAAAAAAAAACATTTAACTTGGCATCATTTCTCTGAAGCTCAATAGGCAGAAAATAATTGGGCAAATATCCTACTTCTGATGCTGAATACACAGAACTAGTTCATTTCAGCGTTTCTAGATATTGGACCTGATTTTACCTTTATTTGGAGTAGTAGAAGTCATTAATGACTTGATTAAAGTCAGTGGATTTTTACTAACCTGAATAAAACCATTTGAAGTTTGAAAACATTGATCCTTGAATTATAAATCAGATGCAAAAATTTTGTTTATCTGATTACTTCAGTGGGGTTATGCCACTTCTAGGCTGGCAAAATTCTGCTGAGCTTTCTATACGGAAGAAAACTTGTGTATTTTGTTAGCAGTCAAATGATACTTTAAGAAACTATATTTACTGCTTGTTGAAAGTAGTATAATATTTGAGCTCAGAGTAATAATGTTGGGTACTTCTCCGTGTCCAGAACTTTGCATTCTATAAAGCAAAATTTTGTTGTATTGGAATGATTTACTTAAATACATTAACAGCTCCGGGTATGCTTTCGCTTAACTTTCTTATTTTATTGACACACTTTGTGTGACACAGAATCCAGAGCCTTCTTTTGGACTGTATGCAAATTCAGTCTTGGAGTAATTTCAAAACCAAAGATCATTGAAGAAAATGCTGAAATAAGGAGTCTGCTCTATCAATCAGTGCCTGCCAGTGAGGCACATATAACCAATTTTCTACCATACTGTCTCCATAGATATGTTACATCTGTCCCTAAAACCAGCTCTGTTCCAGTCCTGGACTGGCAGACTTTCCAAAATCTAGAAGCTTTCATTAAAAACAAACAAACAAACAAACAAAAAATTCTGCCAAAACTTACTAGGCTCCATGGTCTATTTGAGAAGACAAGACAGGCTACATGGGAAATAAGGGCTGCCTCATGACGAAACAGGACAAGAGCTCATTATTCATCTCTATCAGAACAGGTCATGAAGCTTCTAAGAATGATGGTGGCCTCAATTAAGATTTTCTGACTCAGGCTGATTTTTCAGGTTGGATCAACAGCTGTAACATGACTTTATGTCTCTACAAAATGTCACTTTACAACTCTGCCCTCACCAGGTGGCTGAATAAGGTACAGGAGAAAGGGGGAGGAAAAGAAGAGAAACAACATGTTAAAGAGTCACAGTCAACAGGCATCATCTCAGTAAGATTTTGGAGATGAAAGACTCCTTTGATAACTAGTGGAGATGACGTAATTGTCCTAAATTAGAGGAAGGTTGCAATTTCTCTGTCATTAATTGACTAAAGAAAGTGAACGTGAAGGTGATATAAATTAAATACAATTGGAAATTGGAAACTTAGCAAATACCCAAAATAAAAGGCAACAGGATAAGGCAGTTCCATCTTAATAGCATACAGGAAGGTATAGGTTTACCTGCCTCTTACTCTGCTGAAAAAAACTGAAGAGAATGCAGTATGGTTAGGCAGCAAGGGCTGTGGTTGGGCAGTAAGGGGAGAGCTTGTGGCGTTGTGGGGGCAGCCTGCAAGAGTCTGGCAGGACCTTCTGTGAGGGGGAAAGTTATGGGAGCGTGGAGGGGAGCTGTTGTGGTGGAGGGACACAGGGGATTAATTACTTTGACCATCACAGGACAACATTCAGTTTTGTTCCTTTTCTTATTCATTCAGGAATTAATAATGCTGTCTTCCTTTATGATCGCAAATATCTTTGCTTTCCTCTTCCTAAGTTCCCTGTGTGTGCAATGATACTGATACTCTTTCTGAATCTTGAAAAAGTACAGAATATTTTTTAAAAAGAATTTTATTACTAGTCCTTTGGGAAATATCCATCCAGCCTAATTGAAAGGATCTGAGTGTGCAATAATGTTGGAAAAGAAGTGGCAGGAAAATTTTATATGGAGAAAACTAATTTGATTAATGTGTTGCTGGGATAGTGACAAAGCAAGTGTGATGACAAAAGCATTCTGGAAGGAATTTTCTTGGCAATAATGGACAGAGCTAAACCTTTCATGATAGGAAGAGATAATAGATATTGTAATATAGTTTGATTTGCTTAAGAATACAGAAGAGAATAATGAGCACCTGAGTGAAGGAACAAGTTGCATGGGTTTTATCAGACATTGAATGTCAATGTGAATATTTTTTTAAAAAAGACATTTGAAAGCGTGCAAGTAATCATACTGATGATCCATTACTGTTGCTTTTTGCAAGGACTGGGTTAAGTCCTTAGAATATGCACTTTCAGAATGTGATTTGGAGCAATCAGAATGGACTTTTAGTCTCACTGACTACATTAAATGTTTATTCATGAATGGAGGGGTTATATGCAAGTCTGTATGGAGATGGTGGGTTATATGTGTAGGGTTATGTCTTTCTTACTGGTGAACTAGAAGAAAACAAGGGAAAAAATAGTACCTCTTTCATGACACTTACTAATGTGTCTAGATTCCGTACAGACGGGATGTGAGCCCATTGCATTCCACTTAAAAAAACAAAGCAAACTGTTTCTGCACCAGAGCAGTAGCAGTAAGGGAAGAAATGGTGATTTTGTCCTTTTTATTTTTCTTTTTTTTTTTTTTTTTTTTTCTCCAGACTTTCTTGAGGCTTCTCATCTACGTAGCATCTCATAAAGGGAGAAATTTGTAAAAATACAATGTTGTCTAGAGATAAAGGATGACGAAGATATAAATTCATCTATTCCCCTAGACAAGACTCAATACAGAAAAGTTATCCTGCTTATTTATATACATATACTCTTGTGAATCTGTCACTGCAGATATATCTTATCATAAAGCACCAATCCCTGAGATTTTAACTTTAAATGTGTACCAGAGTCTGAGAGAGGTTCAACAAAAATGCTTGAGATGAATTAGCACAGCTGAGCCCTGGCAGGTTGTTAAACCGTTGGGGGTTTTGAACCAAGATTTCCTAGCAATGGTCAAATTCAAACAGGGGGCTAAATGTGAAGCAACTTCACTTTATCTGAGAACATTAAATGAAACCAGAAAATCTATTGTCTTTGAAGACTGCTAATGAAGGTGTTTTCTTTATACAAAAATAAAATCCTTTTCTTGGTAGCATGACAAAAATATCTGTCTTACTGAGGATGGTGTATGTCTTTTTTTTTCATACCATATTTTAACACCAGGAAAAAAATATGCTATCTTCCTTTGATATTTATATAGCCACTGAATGTGTCACTTCTGTTACAGGTACCTAATGAAGACAAATAAATGGTGCCAAAGATGGACAAATTTGCTCCATTTCATGGTTGCATGTAATAAAATACAACATATTCAATAAAAGCTCAGCAAAGATCAGAGAATGGTGAGTGAGGAATATATAACTGTCCAAACATTCACTTTAGGTGGAAACATTTTCCTGGTAAATATCTTGGAAGAGAAAAGTGTACATGATGACAACTCAGAAACCATCCTGGACCAAGCTCTAAGACCCAGTCAACTTTAAACATAAGGGAAAAGTGAAAACGTATGCAGAGCCAGCATTATGGAAGACTTTATCTTAATACGACACCCCATCTTAGTTGGATAAATTAATCACCTAATTTTAACAGTTCAGTCAAAATCCAGATATATCACTTTGACTGGAGTCAGCCTCTGGCGACTTGCTTACACAGTGCCTGCGCTGTGAGCCATTATGCAGAGAAATGTAAAGCAAACATCAATGTATGTTCATCAGTGCAGTAATGAAGCAAGTATCATTACTTCGGACGGCAACACTAGTAGAAGCTAAAAACTTGACTATGCATAACAGGCTTTTTGATGATACTGGTATATGTGAAGTCTTGCTAGTGATATCAATGCAACCTGCCATAAGCACTTGTTCCAGGGTAACTGACCATTTTGATTTAATTTAATCCCTTTCTGAGAAGCATGAGCTTGTACAACACATGAAAGACTGCTCTAGGAAAAGCATATTGAAGGCAAGAAGACAGGAGGGAATAATTTATCAGTGTACTGGCTTAGTTTGTATTTTATCTTATTCTGAGATAAATCTCCTAGGTAGATAAAGATGCTTAATCTCCTCATCAAGGAATAGTTACTGTATAAAGCAAAGGAAAAAAAAAGCCAAACATATACATGCTTATTAGAGTTTATTAGAAATAACTTATAATTCATAAGGACAGCTTTTATAGAAATGTAGTTTTCTTTGAAATGTTTCAGCAACAGATTATAACTTTTTAATTCATTTTGGGGAAAGGGAAGAATGCAATCCACCCATATCTATCCTTTTGAAAAAGAAATTATTCCCCTTCAAAGGGAAAGGAAGAAAGAAGGAAAAAATGTAAGAAAAGAGAGAAAGTATAATGTGCTTTCTTAATGCTTAAGAACTTTGAAGGACTGACGGGTAGTGGTGCTGAACACCTGAATCATACCAGGTGCCTAGATAAAAAACAGAGACTGTTTTTGTGAAAACCCACATGAACATTTCAGACTATGTTCATCATGAAAAGATTAAGATAGAAGCTACATAATGAAAGATTTCAATAAATAGTGAAAGGCTGACGGAAGAGGAAACACTTGTATTTGAGAGAGGGAGGGAGAGAAAACTTTCACTGTATTTTCATTTTGTTTACATTTTTATCTCCAAAATTATTCTTATTTTCATAGGAAAAAATAATAGTAGAAATGCTGGTGTTATTTTCAGCCTTAAGAAAGCCATCTCTTAATTCCCTGAATATATTAAATATAAGTGTTCTGTTGCTAGTTTGTGAACACAACTAAACTTCCAGACAACAATATCTTTGTGTATGATGCGGCTGTACTCTTGGACTCACATTAGATAGTTTTGCCATGATAAATGTTTGTTTTTAAAACAATATAATCAATTCAACTCCTCTGGGAAATTCAGCCTTAGATTTACAGTCAGGATATGAGAATGCTGTTGTTTGCAGTGGCTGGAAGTCTGATTTGTCTGGAGAGGCCTCAGAGCTGCTGCAGCACAATGTCTGATGTGGCGAGGCTCCTGCACTGGCTAACCAGGGTAATTCACTCCTTATTTCAGGGCGTTCATTGAAAGACTAGAGAAGGTCTTACTGCACGAGAAGACTTTGTCTGAAATGGCTGAAAAATAGGCCAAAACCTGCCAAAAGCACTACTAGTTTTTATACTGTGGTGTTCTTCAGGAAGTGAAGTGGAGAAATAATTAGTTTCACAGCTGGCTGCGGTGGGTGTGTGAAAATAATACTCAGGCGGTAGCAGCCAGAGTTGGTTTGAAACCAGCTCGAGCTCTTAGTCCTGGTATGCCATTGCTATTCCCTAGACCTCTACAGCTGTTTGATAATCTTAGTCAACTACTGACTAGTTGACTAAGACTCCTGACTCCTAGGGTGTGGAAAACAAATCCTTATGTTTTCAAGAGCCGTTTCAGTACAAGGTATTTCTGCCTCTCTCCTTAGCAAGAGATGGATGGTTTCATTAGGTGCTTCAGTGCTGCTGCACTCTGTGGCCTGATATTTCACGTCTCAGAACTACACTAATTTCACAGAAGAAGATTCAATACTTGAAGTGCCAACCATAGTCTATCATCATATATGAATGCTTCTTGTGACTGATTGTATCTAAACTCCTGGATGGATACAAGAGTGACAAGGGTCCTCTGTCCTGGTCTGTGTGTGTGGTTTCTGACTATAATCTAACAGTGTGTTGGCAGGGGTCCTATTCCTGCCATTGCTTACATTTCTAGTCCTGACATATGGAACAATGCTGTTGTATTCCAGCATAATAACTTTTATTAAAATTACAATTGCTCTTATTAAAATTAATCATCTTGGGCTCACGCACCATCAAGTTTTGCAAATAAGATGCTTTATTTATGGCAAGAACCCATATGTAAAGCAGTTGTGTCATTCTGAATTACTCCAGAACGTGGTTAGCCTATTTTTAGGTTTTGCCATTGGTCGAAGTTGAGAGAAATAACAAGATTTTTGATACAAATAACAAAAGAGTGATTTTTTTAATGCACTATCAAACAATATTGCATATTCAGCATTGCTCTCTATATCATAATTTTATGCAGTCTTCTGTACGTGAATGATGCATGCTAAAATCTTAATGTATGTTTTGCCTGACATTGTTGAAAGCCATACCAAAGAGATCTTAATGCTTCACCTATGAGTTCTGAAGCAAACACTTCGACAAGAGGAATTGCTAAAGAGGAAATCTGTGTTGACTGGTTTACATGGTATGAGTATTAGTTGAAAGTAACACATGAATTTTGGATTTCTTTTGTAGATGAAGAAAATTATATCAGCAAAAGAACCTTTATGATTGTTCTGTAGCTCTTTTATTCGTATCTGTATAAAACAACACAAATACATCCCCTTTTCAACATTACTTCGCTGATGAATGACTGCATAGACTTGGGCTCTTCAGTTTGAATAAAAGACGACTGATGACGAATGTGAAAGAAAGCCATAAAATCAGGAGTTTCATGAAGCACATAAATAGTAAATGATTGCTCACTCTCTTTAATAAAAACCTAAGGACCTTCAACTGAAGCTGGCAAAGGGGAGGCTGAAAACAACCTATAGGGTGTGATCCTTCACACAGCATGCTATTAAACAGGTCAAGGAAACTGCAATTACACACTGGTCTTATATTTGTACCCTTTCCTAGATATTTTCTGAAAAATGTTGTCCTAAATGAAATAGAAATATATTACTCGTTTGTTCCAGTGGATAAACGGTCCAGTCTGGTCAAATGGTGCATTGTTTTATCATTCCTGATGAGACTGATTTCTTTGTTCTCTTCTTGAAATGCAATGAGTAAATTATTTCATTTAAATACTTAGCTAGTCAGACTTGGAGTAAGACAGAAAAGGCAAAATCTTGCTGGCTCCCCTTCAATTTTTGTCTACTAAAACTCTTGTTTTAGAGAAAGTGCATGGTGAGCATTACCTTCCTAAGGTGTCTAACAGTGCAATGCACATTTCCCCTAATTATTTCTTATTATGCTTCCATGGCCCTAAGTATCATCCAACTTTTCATAGGCTACAGTATATATAAGCTAACAGGTGCTCAGAAAGAACTCTGCAAAACACTTAGTATTATACGAATATGGGGTATTTCTTTCCCCTTTCTTGTCCTTCCTCTTGCTGGTAGGTTGTCTTTAGCCTCTTACCTAGAAAATGCACATAGCGCCCAAGGAAACTAAGAGGTTTTACTTGTCTTTCTTGACTGATTGGGCAATATTACACCATTACAACATTTGATTCTAATCACATGCAAATATTCATGATTGTAATGGTTAAGTGCTCTAATTTGGTAGTAATTTAATGTTTATATTATTTGCACACGTTGCTTTCAATACTATCGTGATGCTGAACTGCAGTTACACAGTACATGTTAATTAACACCTGAGAGCAGCGTCTGTAAAATAATGTTGCTTGCTCAAGTACTAACTAAAAGTAGACACCCACGTTTTTGTAAATACTGACAGAAGACAGTACTACTAATCGAACATCAGGGAAGCATGCAAATAGGTGAGATTGGTTAATCATGGTAGTGAATGGTGCCCACATTATTGAAAGTGAGCAAAAGGAGAAATGAGAAAAAAAAAAAGATGCTAGGAATGTACACGAGAAATAAATTATTCAGAGTCTGAAAACGTGAGATGCTTCCAAAATATGATATATTTCATGTGGAGAATTCTCTGGAGAGAGCTGAAGAAGAACTCAGGTCACAGTTGCAGACAAACTGAATGAAATTTTCCTTGATATGTTAAATGGCTAAGAGACTGAAGGAGAAATGAAAGCACAGAGTGTTAAACAAAAATAATAGCCATGAGTTAAAATTTGGAATGGTCACTAACTGGCTAGTGTATTTTGTTGTGAACTGGAGAAGAACCCATAAATTTTAATGATGTGGAAGAAAAGACCTGTTACATCATAGCAGAACAAATTATGGTGATTGAAATGCTGTTGGCAAGCTAAGCCTCTTGTTCCTCCATCTTGGGGAAAAAAATAAGATGACTTTCAATTTAATTATTTAGATTGCTTTTTCTTTCTCTGCTGCCCTTAGAGCAATTACAATTTTGAACATATCCTTGGAGTCACTAACTCATTTTAAAACCATACACGAGGGAACAAACAAAGCAAAGTAAAGCTAGAGAGACAAGAAGATCATAGAATCATAGAATGCTTAAGGTTGGAAGGGACCTCTAGAGGTCATCTAGTCCAAACCACCTGCACACACAGGGTCACCTAGAGCACGTGGTGCAGGACTGCGTCCAAGCGGGTTTTGAAGATCTCCAGAGAAGGAGACTCCACAACCTCTCTGGGCAGCCTGTTCCAGTGCTCTGTCACCCTCACTGTTGAAAAATTTTTCCTTAAGTTCCTGTGGAACTTTTGGTGCTTCAGTTTGTGGCCATTAGCTCTAGTTCTGTCAGTGGCCACCACTGAAAAGAGGCCAGCACCCTCCTCCTCACTGCCTCCCTTGAGGTACTTATATACACTGATCAGATCCCCTCTCAGCCTTCTCTTCTCCAGGCTGAACAGGCCCAGCTCCCTCAGCCTCTCCTCATAGGGCAGATGTTCCAGGCCCCTGATCATCCTTGTGGCCCTGCGCTGGACTCTCTCCAGCAGCTCCACATCCCTCTTGGGGATCCACATCCCTCCCTCCCCTCTGGGGAGCCCAGAACTGGACACAATACTCCAGATACGGCCTCACCAGGGCTGAGAGACCTTAACTTCTTTGCCCAAGGATACAAAAGCTTGCATGCGATGCCAGTCCTCTTAGCCGTACTTGAATTGTGTGTGTTGCAATCGGATTGCCATCACCTCTTTACAGACGTGTTTCTCTGGATGCATATATGCATTCCACAAGCAAAGTATAGAAGGAAAGGCTTAGCAAGGCTGTATTTTATCACAACAATGAGCAAGCAATATTAATGCTTCGCAGTAAAATGTCTGCACACTAAAGCTTTATGTAATCAGATCTTCTATTTATCATGAGATAAATGCAGTAGACAAAGCTGCATTTCAGAAAGTTCAGAAATTATATGCTGTTTGTCCATTTTTTAAGTTAATCAATGCATGTTTCAGTGGAACTGTAATCCTTTCCTACAGTATGAAAATGACAAATAAAATTGTTTTCTGATTTACTAAAGAAGACTTATTAATTTGTTTGCAGTTATAGTTTCTCCTTTAAATGATATTTTTATACATTTTATCAACAAATTCAAGCACTAAAAATAATGAGTAATGGAAAGCTTCTATCAGAATTATTACACAATGACTTTATTATACTTTAATCTTCAGGAAAAGATACACACAAAGGAAACAATAAAATCACAAATGCCAATTAAAAATGAAACTTCTCCTTTTTTCCTCATTTTCTGTATCATTGAGTTCTCAACCTTTCCTTTGCATCCTTTTTTTTCCACTCAAATGTTTAAAATCCGCAATTCTTTTCAAGGATTTTGTATCTGATATTAGCCTCTTTTAAAGTAGAGAAGTCATTTTATTTTATAAAATCACATCTTTGAATGACCTTTTTAATAAATAATCCACTAACGTATTTAGTATGCAACTGTATCACACACAATCACACACACAAAGTTGTCTAGCCGTGGTCTCCATTAATTCATACAGACAAGGTACAAGGTTTTGACAGAGAATGGCTGTTTAATTCCAGAGCTCTGTCTGGAGTACATGTATCAGGTGCCCTTGCATATAAAGGAATTTCTGTGAGGTTCTGCGAAGGAGCTGATTCCTATAGGCCTCCTCAGGAAATGCATTAAAGGAAGTGCATAAGAAACATTGACAATGATGTCACTTGTAGACAGAAACTGAAGAAGTGTAAAGGCTTATACTATAAGGGCAGTACAAAACAATTCACTTTATTTGTGCATTTTAATTACACATACTAGGCATATCCTGAGTATGTATGCAGCCTTGGGGCTCACAGTCTCCTTTTTGTCTCCTAAAGTTTGGTTTGGCCATGGTGAACACCAAGCACTTCTGACTTTATGGACTTACATTTTTCGTGAATTCTTTTTCATGTTTCTAGGTCATTCTCTGTATTCTGTACACTCTTATATCAGCTGAAGTATTTGTGTTTTGAAACACAGTCACATAGCTATTTCTCTTTATAATAAGAAAATCAATTAGAGATAGGAATACTAAGGATTCAGACTCCAGGCTTTCCTTCAACAACTCTTTTACAATATCTCTTGATCCCCGATTACTGCAGGCTTGCACAGCTGTGAAAACAGATGTATGTTTTTCTGAAGGCAAAGAGAAGATTTGAGGGGCTCTTCTCTAGTAGGCATTGTGTTGGAAAAAGATGAAGTTGAATAAAAATTTAAAAATATATTCTGGATAGCAATGATAAACATTCATGGGCTCATATTTAAAAATCATCCTATATCCTATGCATGATATGACAAGGTAAAAGTAAAAACACATAGGAAGAATCACAGGACTATGCACTCAAAGCTCTGAATTTGTCATATTTCATACACAGGTGAAAAAAAAACAGAAATATCTTGCACTCTGGACAATTGCAAAGTACAGTCCAGCATGTGCTTCCTCTTACCAGAGCTGTCATTGAGGAACTCATCATTAAGAAGAGTTTCAGAAGGAAATATTATATATCCACGTGGTAGAAAGTACTTTGCTTTTTTCTGTGCACCTGATGGACAGCTGTACTTTAAAGACGACCTTGTAACTGTTTGAAGATTGGAAACACTCCATCTGTGTTGGTGAAAATTCAGGCTTTCAAGTTGAAAAAAAAAACCCTTTGCCAAAGTTTTGTTCCTGCACAGGCCTCTGCTGCCGTGGTTTTGTGAGTGTATCTGCAGAGGAATGAATCACTGATTAGGAAATTAATGACTTACACACTCTGTAAATCTGAAGCAACCACAATGAAGGCAATGGAAAAAAATAAAACAAGTGAAAAAAAAAGTACCAAACCAAACTAAAAAAAAAAACCACACACACACACGCAAACTTTACAAACAGCACCACTAAAAAAAAAAAGAGAAATTGCCATAGATTTTTGTAATGTTTCAAATAATGCAAATACTCTTTATGTTCTGCGTAGTTTCTTGGAGGGTGACTTGAGAGATAAAGTAAAAATATTGATCAGAGTTTGAGCTGATTTATGCTCGTATTGTTTGAATCTACCTGTCTGTTGGCTACATGCTTTCTATTAGACTGTTTCTAATGTTATTTCCTTTCCTTTTTCAAGAGAAAACAAGAGGGGACTGGCACGGACCCCTGTCTTTCAAATGCAGACCCTTTAGATTCTCCATTACTCTCTTGGTTTCAATTCTTAGTTAAACAAGTTTGATTTCTGCCAGGCAGGTAATGCTTCTATTCAAAAGACCCTTGTGTAAACTTTCTGTATCCCATCTTATGTTTTTTTTTTTTTTCTCTTTATTCTTTTCTTTTTTTTTCTTTTTCCTTTTCTCTTTCCTTTTCTTTCCTATTTCGAATATCAGTAGACCCTTGTATTTTGTCCCACCCAAAACATTCACTAAGAAACAAAAAAAAGCTATAATGACTAGTTATTATTATTTGGTTCATTCACTAGATACAGTCATGTAAATCGTGTTGACCTCTGTGAAATATCTCTTCTTCATTTGATGAGAAAACACTGTCCAATTGGAAAGGCTAGTGGAAGTTTGTTGCTGTGGCATGGAGATGACAGCAGGGAATGAGAAAAGAGTAATCACAGTACTGTGCTTTAATGTGAATATTTTTGTTAACTAAAAATCAACTGCCAAGCAGCAAATACTACCCTTCAATCATTCTGTACGTCAAGATAATTTAGCAACACTAAAACAGTATCCCATTTCTAGTTTTAGCACTAGACATATAAAATCAGTGCTATAGACGATTCTCATACAGCTTTAGCTAGAAAAGCTAGAGATACCTACATCTGTTCTCAGGTATTTAATTTTATAGATAAACAAGAATGATGGGTTTCTCACATGGATGATTCATCCCATCCCTCATATACTTAGTGCAGGTGACTGTCAGCAGGAGTTACCACTCTCTTGACTACTGCCTTAACATTGAATTCATGGCTACTTTATACTAGACATCTGACAAAACAGAGATAGTGAAGTAAATCACATCCAAAGCACCTTTTCAATGATACAGATCTGTAGTCTCTCTCAGCTTTAGCTATCCTCCTTTGGACTAGCAGCTCCTCTTCACTGTGACCTATTGGAAAATCAGAAATGCAGCCTCAACACTTTTGAAAGATCGTGGTTATTTTCATAAAGTCCTGAATAATAGAAATATATGATAAATCTATTTTTTTCTCATTCCGTGCAGGCAGATTCATATTATATGTAGACAGGTCTCACATTCTATACAATAGTTAGTTAGTCTAATTGAGAGAATCTTAAATAATAGGATTTTCCTCCTAGATGTTGGTGCTATTCACCCTTCCTGGAAGAGCTGTTGGGACACGTGGAATTAGAAATAATGAAATGAGGCCTGAATTACCAGAAACAGGTGTAATGTTCCCCACAGTGTTTGGAGAGATGTGATAATTTGCAACAGTAGTGAACATCCTGGTGTTGTTTCAACAAAAGCATCTCAAATGCTGGTTAACTTCAAAAGTTCATACACCTTCTTGATTTCTCAGAATTTATCATAGAATCATAGAATCATAGAATCATAGAATGCTTAGGGTTGGAAGGGACCTCTAGAGATCATCTAGTCCAACCCCCCTGCATACGCAGGGTCACCTAGAGCACGTGGCACAGGACTGCATCCAAGCGGGTTTTGAAGATCTCCAGAGAAGGAGACTCTACAACCTCTCTGGGCAGCCTGTTCCAGTGCTCTGTCACCCTCACTGTTAAGAAATTTTTCCTTAAGTTCCTATGGAATTTTTGATGTTTCAGTTTCCGGCCATTTCCTCTAGTCCTATCAGTGGCCACCACTGAAAAGAGACCATCCCCGTCCTCTGCACTCCCTCCCTTGAGGTATTTATATACACTGATTAGATCCCCTCTCAGCCTTCTCTTCTCCAGGCTGAACAGGCCCAGCTCCCTCAGCCTCTCCTCATAGGGCAGATGTTCCAGGCCCCTGATCATCCTTGTAGCCCTGCGCTGGACTCTCTCCAGCAGCTCCACATCCCTCTTGTACTGTGGAGCCCAGAACTGGACACAATACTCCAGATGCGGCCTCACCAGGGCTGAGTAGAGGGGCAGGATCACCTCCCTCAACCTGCTAGAGATGCTCTTCTTAATGCAGCCCAGGATTCCATTGGCCTTCTTGGCCACGAGGGCACACTGCTGCCTCATGGTCAACTTATCATCCACCATGACACCCAGGTCTTTCTCTGCAGAGCTGCTCTCCAGAAGGTCGGTCCCCAGCCTGTACTGGTGTGTGGGGTTATTCCTCCCCAGGTGCAGGACCTTGCACTTGGCCTTGTTGAATTGCATGAGGTTTTTCACCGCCCAGTTGTCCAGTCTGTCCAGGTCCCTCTGGAAGGCAGCACAGCCCTCTGGGGTATCGGCTACTCCTCCCAGTTTCGTGTCATCAGCAAACTTGCTGAGGGAGCACTCTGTGCCTTCATCCAGGTCATTGATGAATAAATTGAACAGGACTGGACCAAGGACTGACCCCTGGGGGACCCCACTAGCCACAGGCCTCCAACTAGACTCTGCACCGCTGATCACCACTCTCTGGGCCCTGCCATCCAGCCAGTTCCTAATCCATCTCACTGTGCACTCATCTATCCCACACTTCCGGAGCTTGCCCAGGAGGATGTTGTGAGGGACGGTGCCAAAAGCCTTGGTGAAGTCGAGATAGACGACATCCACCGCTCTCCCCTCGTCTATCCAGCCGGTCATTTCATCATAGAAGGCTATCAGGTTAGTCAGGCAAGATTTCCCCTTGGTGAATCCATGCTGACTACTCTTGAGCACCTTCTTGTCCTCCATGTGCCTGGAGACAACGGCCAGTATGAGCCGTTCCATTACTTTTCCGGGGACGGAGGTGAGGCTGACTGGCCTGTAGTTGCCTGGGTCCTCCTTCTTGCCTTTATTGCTAAAAAAAAATGTTAAAATATATACTAATATGGAGACATAGAACATAGGGGTATAGCGGACCTAAAGAGGTGATAATCGTTGTCTCAAGGCAGGATCAGCTCTTGTGCTGTCTATCCTGACAAGTATTTACATAACCTCTCTCTTCAAGGTCTCTTCTCAAACTGCAACACAGAACAAGATTGTTAAAGACTAGACCATACTTTTAGATGAATTATAATTTTCATAGGATATAATTATTAAGAGATTCTTATCATGGTCAGCATTTATATTAAGAATATGTGCCAAACCCTATGCAACTATATAGCAAATGATAGTTACTATTAATGATTTATAGAGTCCCCAGTCCACAAGAGACCAGCAGAACTCTGTCTGGAAGACTCTGGTGTTATGATGGGTATCTGTGTCTGGCTCTAAGAAAGTAAAGTAGCAAATGAAGTCTGAGTCTTCCCACAAATGATGAGTCTTGTCTTTTTTAAATACTTTAAGGCCTTCACATATGGGTGCTGAATAACCTCTCTGTAAGATGAAAATGGTCCTATCCCTAGCAATAGTCCAGGTTTCCAGCACGACACAGAAACAAGCCTTCTCTGCTTCATAGTTACCCAGCACAAGGCCATTGCTTTTCTGAAGAGCACTGTGGTCACACAGCAGAGATTAATATTTCCCCAGAAAAAGTAATGGCAACCAGTGGGCAAAGGGGTCTATGGTGATGTTTGTCCATCAGCAGAGGATGGTAGTGACAACTCAGTATATTTGAGTGCTTGCCAAACACAGAGAGGGAAGGAAGAACAGATACTAATATTTTGGAGGGTCAGCAGTTTCAGTTGCATGGCAGCATATTTATGTTGGCTAGGCCAATTGATTTGATCAGGGATTGAAATATATCAAAGTTATAATAAAAAAATTACATATATATTTTAAAAGCAAGGAAGGCAAATGAATTCCTTATTCAAAAGGCCAAACAAAATCAAGGCACATACCGAGATAGCTCTTCAGAGTTAAATGTAAAATGGATGGTCCTTTGGGGATGGGGATGACCCAATGATGGTCAGAAAGTGCTTAAGAGTATAAAATTTGTTTGCAGCAGCTATAGTTTCTTGTGTTCTGTTATCCTTGGGTAGCCCAGGGTCTTATGTTTCTCATGCCTTGACTTTTCTCTTGTCTGCTTTCACTGTCCTCCTGCCTCCCATTGCTTCTCTGGAGTCCTTGTGAGCCTGGCCTCTCGCCTGGAGAGGGATGGTTGCAGAAGTGCAAGTAAGGCTTCCTCAGTGAGGAAGGCTCCCATCCGCTCAGTTGCACTCCTGCTTGCGCTCTCAGTCTCTTTCCCTCTCATGTGTGATTTTCCAGTCCATTAGTTAGCCCCCAGGCCTCCTTCTCACAAGTATAAAATTTGCTTCATAAAGCATTCGCTAATTGGTAAGCTTTGGAAGGCTTTTTTTTAAATCTATTTTTATTTTAATTCAGTAGATTTTATTGTCCAAACCCTGGATGTACACAACTAGTTGTTGTACATAACTCAGTTGTTATCTCAGGCAAACATCTCAATGCTTTCTAAAATTAAAAGTTTTATAGCTGTAAAGACTTTCCATGTGTTTTTTTTTCTCTGTTTTTTTTTTCTCTCTGTTGAAGAACTTTTGTGAAAGGTTTTGTTCACCTCTTTGCCTTCTGCAGGTCTTCACAATAGGCAAAATCCAATTCTGAGGTTCTGAGGTTCACATGCAAAAATGAATTGGCATAGTTTCAGCAACATCAGTCATGGAATACTGATTTAAATCATTACTCAAATCATGTTAGTGGTGTTTGTAAGAAGGTGAGACTGGGAGCTCTTCAGAGTGAGACCTCTTAGAAATGTAAGCAATACAAGAGGGAGAGAGGACTCAATCTACAAATCTCTGTTTAGTTTGTCCAAGATGGATTTTTTAATAGCTGTACTTAATTCCAGTATGTGTTGTTGAACTTATGCAAAAATGACACTGAAAGAAATATGAAGACCCATGGAAGGTCACTTTTTTTGTCTTTAAATTCCCTGAGTTTGCAAGTATGCTCTGGGGACAAGAGCCCAGCTGTCTGCATGTGCACACCTATAGTCCTGTAGGTGCCTCGCTACAGTTCACATGCACATAGACATTTCTTCCCATCAGTCTTCGCATGTTGTTTTACAAATGGCCGTGAAAGCTACATCCTCAGATTGCTGAAATGGCAGAGCTCCACTAAATGTGATTTTTCAAGTGGTTGAATCATCAATAGGTAAGATGCCATCATTGGTTTGAAAGCAATCATTGCTGACATCTCAGAAGTTATTATCTGTGCTGCATAATTTGGGGTTTGAATGTCCATTCCTATTATTTAAAAGCAATCTTTAAAATGTACAGAAATGGTAAGGTCTTCCATAGTATTACTGAGTCATACTAAGTATCAAGCAGCCTCCCAATTTATTTCTTAAACATTTTTCTTTCCGTTCAAAGTTTTGATTAAAACATTTATATACAAACAAAATAATGAAAGTGGTTGATTTAATATGAATTTCAGCTTTCCTTTACTGACATTTCTAGTAGTATAAGCCTAAAAATCTCAGCTCCATATCAGAAATATGTCATAACTTCTTGGCCAATGATTCACTCTTTACAGCATATTGTCATTAAAGAAAAGTTTTAAAACTGTAAAACTATACATGCACCTAAACAAAAGTTGCAAATGGTAAATCTTTGGGAATGAAAGGACGATAATGGATTCACATCATGGAAGTCCTTATAGCAGGCTTCCCCATATGAAGGTCTCAATCTATCAAATGGGTCATATGCAGCCCTTCTTAACGGCTCTATTTATTTCTGGATTTTTTTTTTTCAGAGAATTTACAATGTCAATTAAATTGCGGAAAGCCTTTTTATTGCAGTGTGCCAATTGCTACCATCCAAGATAAAGCTGCCCACAAACAGATGTATCTACAAAATATCCCTATGACGAATGTAAGTAGGTTTCCCATACCAGGATTTATTTGACATTTGTTTTGACTTTGGATTACATAGACTTAGCATTATTACCTCTGCTAACCCAGAAAAATAATAGGGCATCCACATCGCTGTTATAAGGCTTCTGAAAATGGCTAGACTATTTTTTTCTAAAATCATTACGTTTCAGGCAAATTAGAGGCATGATGCATGCTGTTGGCTTTATGTTTTGAGAGCTGAAGCACCCAGATGTTTAATTTTCAGTGACATTTAGCTTTTAGGAACCTCATTGTCATTGTAACTATTTTTCCAATGCCTTTTCTGCTTTCACTTTGAAAACAAAGTTGTGAAAAAATGCTTCTTATCTCCTTCTTTTTGAGGAAGCTTCCAAAATGATTAGCTAAATGATCAACCTGTTAAGAAAAGCACATTAATGGTAGGATCCAGACCTCCTTAAAGTCTATAGAAGTCAATTGACTTCGATAGCCACTGGACTTGAGCCCAGAGATGATAATTACATTGGCAAGGCGTTCATGGAAAACAGTCTTGGCAAATAAATAAAAAGGAAGTGGCTCTGTTTGTTTTAAACAATTAGGTAGACTTTTAAAATCTGCTCAGAAACCCAAGTATTTTATTACTTTATTTTTTTAAGTCTACTTTCTTAATTTTTTTCTGATACATTTTCTTTGGGTTTTAAAAGAATAATTAGTGTTATTCTGATTGATCACTTATGTTACGACTTCTTTGTTCTGCTTTACTATTTTTTCCTGTGAAAGAATATGTCAGTGGTAGGCATGCAAATATGGATACATATGTATTCAAGCATGCACACACACACACACACATATATGTTATAGTGAAACACAGTATTGTCTGCCACACTTGCCAAGCAGTTACAATTTATTCAGATTTTCTCAGATCAGACTTAAGCTCACTTACATAAAGGTCAAGGAGAGAACAAAGACAATCAGTTGTTTTAAGAAAGTGTGGCCATTTCACTTTGACAGGAAGATAGGATATTTACAGAGACATACAGAAGGTTCTCATCAAGTTGTCTTCATGTTGGCTTTTCTTCATTTACATGTTACAGCTAAGCTGTAATTTAACAGCATGGTACTCAAGACTCCTCAGCATTGTTCGTTTTCTGAAAGAAAAGAGGTATGCTAGGTAGACTACAATAAATATACATTTCTATCTTTGTCATCCATTTGGAAAGTATTTTGGAGCATTAATGTCAACAACTTTATTTTGGCATTTGTCTGTAGAGTCTAAAAATTACAAGACCATCATTTTGCTGTTTCCTACAGCAGAATAAGGAAGAAGCTGACTAAAGTGTCTTTACAGTAGCAAACATCCCACTTAATGGGAAAAAGCTGCTTATTACCTCCACTAGTAATCTTATTCAGTGATTTGCTGGTTTACACTGGAAGTAATATTATTTCTTTATTCTAATTTCTCAATAGACTGAGAAAATAACTAAATTTTTAGGATATGGGCAGGTTAATGAAGACATCTTGAGAGTAAAAAAAAAAAAATCTTTCAGGTAAAAAATAACCTGAGAAGAAGTTTGCTTGTGGTCAAAATATCTTTCATGTCCAATAAATGAGACCGCTTAGGCTTTTCTTAGGTCAGAACTAAATGGAACACAGCTGCCAAACTGGTCACTGGAGCATATTTTTTTTTGTTTTTTGTTTTTTTATGAAATCACAGTGATATCTGGAAAGTGCATCTTTTTGCAATACCTTTCAAAAAGAAAGAATCAATGAGTAACTTAAACTGTTGGGTTTTTGGACTTAGCAAAATAGAATGGTGTTTCTATTTCTATCATAAAAAGAGACAAGGAAAATGAAAAAAACTCCTGAGAAGTACTTTTACTTCAAACTTTCACTGCCTGAGAGGCACGAGCGCTGTGGAACAGATTGTTATACAGAGGATGTATCACAAGCAAGGAGTACACATCCATAAACCAAGGAAAAGAGCACAGACGATGAGTCATTTTCATTTCATTGTTTAACTGAAAGGCTGCGGCTTCTCCTGCACTGAGGGGTACATTCTGATTGCAGAGGTTTTTCCTGCAGCTGAATAATATTTGGGTAGATAAGAATTTCAGCAGGACTTCATTAAACAAATGGTGTGCGATCCTGATATCTAGTGACATTTTCAAATATATAAATAATGTATGCTTCATGTCTTTATTTGCCTTTGTGTTTTTTCCTTGTGGAAAATTAAAGGAAAGCAGAAATATCACCTCTGCTTTCATGAAACTGCGTCTCTAGAAAGTTCTTCTTCTGTGCATATTCCACAGGAGCAACTCAGCATTCATCTTCTGCTCAGGGCTAGGCGACTTCATGAGGGAGGTATTCCTGTGCTTATATATCATAGGGCCTTATCTAATAGATGCCAGCTACATAAAGTAAAACTCCTTTTTTTGGTGATCCTTACTTTACCTCACTCTCCAGAGCTCAGAAAAAAAATTGAAATCTGTCAAGTGGAGACCGGACTCCTACCTCTTCTATTTAAAAGTGATGTCTCAGATGAAGAGGCCATGACCTGCTTCAGCCTTTGAAATCACATCTGTAAATCTCTGCTTTCAGGTGAGGTCCCAGGTTCTGGAGCAAAAGCTGCTATGAGTGGCTTGGTCTGTCTGCGGTTCTCAAGTGCTGAGAACTGTATCCAGACAGTGGTTGTTCATCAGAAACCCTCCTATGCTCAGTATTTCCTAGTGATTTCTTCCCAGACTGTAGCTTTGGAGCACCATTCAAAGGTACCCACCTCTGGGTATTGAAAAAAGAACCAGATATCAAATATTTAAAAATCCCTAAATAAGATTAATGAAGCCTCCTGTTTCCTGTTCTCCCTTAAATAACATTAAGCATTATTTTTTTCATCTCAAGTGGTCTTGTTCTTTATATTTCAGATATTTTTAGATTTTTTTTTCAAGTCAATCTTCTTTCACTCCCCAAATATTCCAGTCTGCCTACTGTCCCACTCTGTTCTTTGAATCCTCACTAAAATTCTCCTTATTTTTCTTTCTTTTTCTTCTTTTTCTCCTATTTTCTTTATTCTTCTTCTACTTTTCTTCTTTCAAAGGTTACTCTTCAAGGCACCCTTACCCTGAATCTCTGCCTTCATCTGTGTGATCTTTTCTTTACCCACTTCTCTCACACCCGTGCAATATTCCCCCTAACATCCCTAACATCTCAAGTTCTCCTTACAACATTTTTTTCACCCAGTTATCTTCTCCAAAACAGCTTGCCTTTCTTTTTCTACCTGTCTCTCATAACCTGTTACAGTATTTCTTTCTTGTCATTTACCAGGACTTCATACTTTCCCATTCACCTTCTCTCAATAACTGCCACCTCTCCTTCTCCTCTTTGTCTTGGCTTACAAAATCTTGATTCCTTGGAAAGAAGTGCTACTGATGGCACGTGGCTGCGGACAGCAGCTGACTTACTTAAGTCCAAGTAGCTGGACAGACAGTGTTCTCTGTAATAGAGCAAGCCTTGCATTCACTTCTCCCTGTATGCAGTAATACAATGGGATGCTGGGGTGGAAGCAGTAAGTAGAATAGGGAAAGAAAAAGACCTTCATCTGCTCTCTTGAGCACCTGCTTATATCCTGATGTATAAAGGCATGTCCACCTGCAACTGTGTTTATCACACTTCTCACTTTGCGTTGAATTAAAGCACAGCGTAAATTTTTTCTATAGGGAATTTTTGATCTAAACTAGACCATGCTAAGTAGTGGGTATCTGTCAAAAATGGCTAGCAGTGTAGTTCTAAAGTTCTGGGGTAAATCTGTGCCTTGGGCTACTGGTTGCATGTGCTGTACGGTGTTCTAAGTGGAGACCCTAAGTGTAGGACACACAGGCATTTGCTGCCATTCTGAGTTAACACGCAGGAGTTGCAGATGCGCAGGATCTGTCTAAATTTTGTTTTCCAGACTAACAGTGATAAATGCCATATCTCTTTGTATTCAGAAGATTTGTATATATTTTAGTAAGAATAGATATCTTATATATGTAAATCCTTATCCGCTTTGGGTTCAAAAAAAAACATAGCCTTTGGTACATGTTTTATATTCTTTATTTTTCAAAATTGATAACAATCAGCATATGACTTTGCAATATTTCAGGCTAATTTGAGTAAAACCATGCAATTCAAATAACTTATTTTCAAGATTCCAGGCAGATTTAATTTATGGAGAAAAATGATTGCCACTTGAGAACAGATCTCTGTTTCCTCTGTTGTTCAAGACAGTAGCTAAGATTAGGAAATGACAATAAATGGCTGACTCTATACCACTTGTTCCCTGATATTCAATGTTTATGTTTCCAAACCATTCAGATTTCTCACTGAAACATTATGGGAATGAGATCTGGAACATATTATTGTCATCTCCCAGTTCAAATAGGAATAACTATAACGCACAACATTTATTTAGCAAAAGAAGCTGAAAAGAAAAACAGCTTATAGCATAATAAAATCTTGTCCTGATTATTTAAATTGGATAAAGTTTTGAATTAAGTTAACTGATTTTCAGAAAGTTATCATCGCATTTTAAGAGAGCTTTCATAGTAAAAACCTAGGGCAATAGCATCCATAATAATATACACAAAATCACAGATTGCAAAAGAACAAAAAAGCCACTGGAAATATAAAAAGACCTACTGAAAAGAAATCAAAGACTATCATTTCATCATGAAAAATTCTTGTCTGGCAGTTCTACAGTCCTACACTTATCACCAAAACGGATTTCACAGGTGACAGTGGAGACATTCACACTGAAGTGCAGTGTGCCCCTACATGGGAACAGCTACCTCTAGGGCAAGAGGATTTTCACTTCTCTCCAGAAACCACTGCCTAGGCTGCTTGGTGCTGTGCAACACAAATTTTGCAACACAGGACCTGTGTAACGTGGAGTGCACTAAGACAAGAACTCGGTCCACACAGGACAGTGAGCAGTAATCAGACCGTGCTAACCTCACTCAGTAACCTGACAATGAAGCTTTCCAAATTGCCCTAATCTGAAAGTCATGTAAGTCAATATCTGATTGAGAGAGGGAGAGGTGATGGAGAGGATTCAGGAGGAGAGAGTGATATTATCCTGAACTACTACAACTGAAAGATTAAAATGGAATTACTGGTGTGATCAGATTCTGTGAGTAGCCATGTTGTATGTTGAACTTCATGATGTTCACCTGGTAACTATATAACTAAGGTCACAACTGCGTATTTAAAATACTAAAGGCAAAAGTATGGTAATAAAATATAAACAAATAGCAGCTTGCAAAAATGCGTGATTATTTACATTAGTGGACATACAGAAAATTGAGGTGCCAATTTACAGTCATGTGCCTCCACATAGATCAAATGTAATTTTTTTTTAAGGTAAGTAATTAGTTATTTCTACAGAAATAAATACAAGAAGGTTGAGGACTGGCACATCCTCATCTCTAATTTATCAACAGTAGAGTGTACTTGGAGGAAATCCTTCTAATAGCTCAGGAATCCTTCATTATTCTGTAGTAAAGTCATCTACCCAGACTACTACGTATGCTCCTGTTTGTTTTTCTTGCTCATTGATCTAATGTTATATCAAATTGTCATTTTCACCTGGAAATCTGGATTTCCTGATTTAATTTCAAGAGCAGCATCTCATATCATAGTTCTCCATCAGACATATTTTGGCTGGCTGATATATTATCCATTTGCCTGGTCTGTACTACAAGTCAATCTGATTTGATAAGAACGCTATCCACGAAAGAAAAGTAGAAGTATTAGAAAAGATCTTTGTTTCCTGGGACCTTCATGTTGCCACAGCCTTGTTTTTTCTCACTTTTGCCATGTTTCACTTTCTCTGCTCACTTTGGGCTTTAGGAAGTGAAGAGTTTGCATTTCACCAACAGGTGACACATACACATCATTTAAGCTAAAAGTAAATATTCATCATTAACATGGCTTGAGGAGTGAACAGAGTGAACAGGGGCTGCTCAGAGTGAGCGAGAGCTTCAGGGTGCACTGGTCAATGAGACATAAGAATAGCACCAGTCACAGAGCACATTGCCATGACTTGGTGAGGCTTTTTCCTGTCAGCAATTTGATTGACTGTTCAGAAGAAACGATTTAGGATTGCGGATAGTCTTGCAATCTTGCTGATGTAAGTTATGCTCATCCTTTCCCTCTCTAAATAAGATTAAATGGAAAATAGACTCACTTTAATGCTGAGCAGGTAGTGAAACAGAAGAAGAGCAGAAGAAGAGCAGAAGAGACAGGAAAACACACATATGACACGCACATACACACTCATACGTACAGGTAGGCCAATGCATATCTAGCACTGCAGCCTTTTCACAAGAAATGGGGTACTTCTTACATTACTACCTTTTCAAACAAAGTTCATTATTTCTTTTTTTTTTGCCTCTGCCCCACGGAAATGGATATTTTTCCAGGTGCATATGACCAACACTCTTGCGGGGACCACTGTAACTACTGCAGACCTCAGCAGAAAAGATAAAGTGCAAAATGTGAATAATTGCTGGACACAGTCTCTCTACTGCCCAGGTTTTCTTGTCTTCCTCTTGGAAGTCTTTGAGTGAGTCTTTTCTTCCTTTTTGGAGGGTGGATTAGTGGGGAATGGCAATCCATATCCATTAGGTCCATTTAGGAAGACACATTGAAAGTAGCGGACAGGAGCTAGGAAAATAAAGACAAGAGATCATTAATGTTTACAGCTTCCAGATTGCGACCGTGAGTCTCTCCTATGTTCTTTCAGAAAAAAAACTGTGTAGTCTTGTTCCCATTAATTGAGTTATAAAAGCACAAATCTTTAGTGTGATCATAACAAACCAGATGTCAAAAAGATTTTAACTGAAAGGCCGAGTGACAGCGTTGTAGCGCAAAATAAGAAATTATTTACAATTCCGCTTTGAAACCCATTATTCTACTTAGCTATAGTTCTATTTCTGTTAGAATAATTTGTATTCTGATATAGCAGAATGGAAAACCCCTAAAGCCACATGTATAATTTCTGCTTTTGTATTTCACAGCCACTTTCATATGCACTGATGAACTCCAGGAGGACTCACATCTAACTGTGATAAAGACATATCTTATTAGTCTTCAAATAAACAATCTTTATTCTGAATAAGGGGGTCATATGTCGCAGCACCACTTTCTTAGTCTTTCACAGATGAGGAAAATTTCTTCCTTTTTGATTTGTGAGCACTAGCCTGTGTAGTCACACTCCTTCCCACTGTATGTTTTAAAGGCTCCCAGGAATACATACTTCAGTATAGGCAGAACTAGCCTAATATGGTAGGAAAGACGAGTTTTCCTCTCTAGAAATAGGACTGACAAGGTTTTTAGAAGATAACTAGAACTCAGTAATGTTTTGGGGAAAATGATTGGAGGAATTCTAGCATTTGAGAGAGTTAGTTTTCACGTGATTCATTTTCTATTTCTTTCCTCTGCTGTTCATTCCATATTAAAAAGCTCAGCTGTACAGTCCTAATCTGAGACAGACTTCAGAGCTCTCCTGTGTTACAAACTCAGATGCAAGGTTTATCTATTGACTGCCAAGTCACAACAAATGGACAAACACAGAATGGGGTGTCAGAAATGCCGGTATATTCGATCGAGTGATTTTTTCCTCTGTGGTCTTCTTTCCTGTCTCACAAAAAGGTTAAGACTCTGTTATTTAAGAAGCACACTTGAAAATGGTTCTTTAAATCAGACCTTCTGAAGATGACTTCCTGCTTTCCCTATGGAACAGAGAATGCAAATATTTTTTACCCCAAATTTTTAATATTTCTACAATGTTCACTGTGAGACGGATATGAGATTTCTTCCAAAAGCAACAGGGACAAAGTGAACCCCACACAGACAGGACGTGAAAGACTGAATTTCCAATGTGAAGCCTGAAAAGACACACACCTGGGCCTTGAAGTGGATGAGCTGCACTCTACCACTGGCCACTTTGCAGTAGCCCTTTGGCAAGACTAGTGTATTTCTGGGATTTGTTATAGTCTGAACTTAAGGTATCTTTCCTGAATAAAACTATCTGAAAGGAATACATTGTCTCAAAAAAAGTTTGTAAAGAAGCGTTCCTACCAAAATACTTTCAAACAAACGATAAGCAACTGAAAGACAGAGATCTCCCCATCAGGTGTACTTAAAAAAACCCCAAAACTCTAAAATTGAAATTCCTAAAGGATGTCAATTGGATAAGGTAAAATAGCTTATAGGAAGGAAGTCATTAGTTACAAACTCACCTTTCTCTTTTTAAATGGAAATTATTTCTGCATATTCTTCTAATGGATATAAACATAAAAAAGTAAGTCAATAGCTAGTTTTATTTGCTTTATGAAGAAAGTAAATAGGGTATCATGCACTTGCTAGCCCCACTAAAAGGTTTATTTAAGGTAATAAATATGATTTAAAAAACTTATATTGTACATGCAATTCAAATACTCAAAAATTAGCTCTCTCTTCATACATTCACAAAGTTCTTATAGATACCGATCTGTTATAAGCATCGTTTATACACAGTTTATATATTGCAATTATAAATATCTAATATATTATCTTTCTTCTTGCTGATGATATGCAAACTTTCTATTAACTGAGTGATCCAACATACTCTAACTTGTTAAGCATATGGAATAATGTAAATCTTTATAGAATAAATCTGTGCTGGAAGAAATGGCTTTAGAATGATTCATTTTATGTATTTTTTCTCTATTTCTCTTTTATGTTTTCCTTCTGCTGCTGCTCTATCATGCAACCTTGAGCTGCAAAAACATGCAGATAAAAACTCCACTCAAACAAATAGCCACATCTTTGGAATGGTTTCTGTATCAGAACCAGCAAGAGTGATATAATACAAACCACAGTCAAGAGAACAATTTGAATTTTGGCATGCAGATAAGACTACAAATGCATCCCATTCTGTCTTTATAACTCCCACATTCATTGCCAATGCAGTATGTGGCTTTTAAACTGAAGAGATTTTCTCACTTTTAAGGTATTATCTTATGTCTTCAGGGCAAATGTTACTGAAAAGGATGAATGATCAAAAACATGTGATTTAATACTGAAAGACTTTTCTCAATTTACTTGAAACAACAAGACCTTATTACTGGCTTTATGCTTTTGTTTAGCATGTTGCTTATAAGAATTCATAAATTATTAAATTTAACTTTTGAGTATTACTGTAGAAAAAAAAAGTCAACACTGAAAATTTTAGGAATGTTTCTTTCTCGAGTTGAAGCTAATGGTGTTGCTACATAAACACATGTGATAAATCTATAACTAAGACTAATTATTTTCTGGGAGGAGAGCGAAGAGAATATTTGCTACCTTTTTGTTTGTTTGTTTGTTTTTTGCTTGTTGAAGGGCACTTTTTTTTTTTAGAAAATAGAAACAGAATTTTGTGTAATGCAAGAGCAATGCATATTTATGTCATTTTATTGTAGATAGATTTAATGATATTAGGAGAATAGCATTAATAATATCTTTTGAATGATTTTTGGTCAGATCAAAATGAGTATGGAATGACAACAGTGAAATATTTCTCATTGAGGAGAAAAAAAAAGAAATATATTCACATCTCATGAGAATGGTTTCTTCAGAAAAAATATCTCTTTTGACTTTATATCATAAAACACAGAATAACTGTAAACCTTGTTTTAGATTTAGCGTATGAAAAATCTTTGGTTCTGAGTTTAGAAAACTGCATTTCCATTGCTGTAGTTTGTGTCTGTTGTCTCTCATTGTATACACATCCGAAAAGAGGATGGCAGCTGGGGAGCTGAAATTAAGTCTCTGTTAGTCCTATGGGAAAAGGAGGTATTGATCCCACCACTATTACAGGTCTGTGATTGTTTGCCTAATTTAGCAAACTTGTGTTTTGACTAAGATCAGCACAAATCTTTTTCTATGATGAAAAACTATCAATGAAACAGAAAGGTACGGTAAAGCTGATGGAAGAAATGAACGCTAGAGTCTACATGATTCCTACTGAGTGTAATTTTGTTTCAGTTTGTTTTTGTCCCTTCCCCTCCCCAAGACTCCAATGAATTTTCTTCTTTAAAAGAAGGACAAGAATTGTGGCATTTCTTATTTCTTCCAGAAGTGAAAGAGCATATGCAGCATATGCATAGTGCCCTATCCTTCATGGACACAAATATCACAGCTGAATTATAAATTCTGTAACAACCTTGTGTTTTTTTTTGTGTTTTGTTGTTTCTTGGTTTTGTTGTTGGTTGTTTTTCTTTATTGATAATCTTCAGCAGTAAAAGCAAGTAAGCCTACCAGCGAGAAAACAACTGATAGGTGCAAGTATTGGTAGCTGAGAAACAGAGATTGAGATAATGTGAAATTTGGGACTTCTTGAGTTATGCACTGCAACACCTCGCAGGGACCTAGAGGAAGATCCTGAGTTCTTAAGAACTCAAACACCCTGAGAATCAGGACCAGATATAACTTTCAAAGTTATTTCTTCAGACTGACAACAACTTTTCTAGTTGACAATGTGTGTCAGTGTGCCCTTGTGGCCAAGAAGGCCAATGGGATCCTGGCCTGCATGAGAAGGAGCGTCTCTAGCAGGTCGAGGCGGGGGATCCTGCCCCTCTGCTCAGCTCTGGTGAGGCCACACCTGGAGTATTGGGTGCAGTTCTGGGCTCCCCAGTACACGAGGGACATGGAGCTTCTAGAGAGGGTCCAGCGCAGAGCCACAAAGGTGATTAAGGGACTGGAGCATCTATAATAGGGGGAAAGACTAAGCAAGCTGGGCCTGTTCAGCCTGGAGAAGAGAAGATTGAGAGGGGATCTAATCAACATGTACAAATACCTGAGGGGAGATTGTAAAGAGGATGAGGCCAAACTCTTCTTGATGGTAGCCAGTGATAGAACAAGGGATAATGAGTACAAATTGAAACACAGGAAGTTCTATCTCCATATGAGGAAGAACATCTTTCCTGTGAGGGTGACAGAGCCCTGGAACAGGCTGCCCAGAGAGGTTGTGGAGTCTCCTTCTCTGGAGATCTTCCAAACCCGCCTGGATGCCACCCTGTGCCACGTGCCCTAGGTGTCCCTGCTGGAGCAGGGGGGTTGGACTAGATGAACCCTAGGGGTCCCTTCCAATTTCAACTATTCTGTGATTCTGTGATTATTACACATCTGTATCATATCTCCTTCAGATATTGATGATATCATACACAAGTCTTTTACCATCCCAAACAAATTGATTATTCTGTATCTCATTCCAGGTAAAATCAAGTAAGAGTTTAGTCAATCTGTGTGTGTGACATAAATCATCAATTCATATGATACCAGAATGAATGAATGAGAACACTTTGCTTTCAAGTTTGAATATTGTTTAACGGGTGGTAACTCTTTTCGTCTTATTTTCGTCTTCATTTACTGTCTGGGCAAAACAATTCACACTCACCCATTTACCTTTCCAAAGCATGAGAAAGCAGGCACTGATGAAGTGACAGCAAGATCAAAAATTTCTACCAGTTGAGAAAGGGATTAAGAAATTGCTCAGGAAAAGAAGAGTTTTAAATCCAAGTAGATCACTTGAAGGAGCTTTCATACAAAGGGGTCCCCAGACAGAGTTTTCTTTCTCTGAAGAATCTGGATGGGAAATGGCTTTCATGACAAGCACAGTTATGAGCACAAATGCCATGCAGCATCTGTCAGCTAATTAGCTGAAATCTGTAGTGGGGGAGGGACCTTAATAACTCAGTGCTAGGTAGGCACTGACTTGCTCACTTTCATTCCACATATTTATGCCTTATATACTAATATATACTACACTGTTTATACTAATTAGACTATTTTGGAATTGTTTTTGTGTTAATTTAGCTGAAGTAGTTCTTTAAGGAAGCTTAGTGGAACAGAATTTCCAAAGGATGACATGCTGTAGCTCCAGTTAAGCAGCATATCTAGTATATCTAGTATAAATGTTGACTAATCAGGAGATCAAAAGCAAAACACACTTTTCATTTTCCTTACTATATGCAGTCTAGTTGACAACACATTCAAGCTCCAAAGTGTTTTATGATTATCTTTCATGAAAACTGTTCCCGTTCTTAGCTAACATTAGGACATAGTTTTAATCCAGGATCATTTTAAAGAAGACCAGTAGTCAGTTTTATATCTACAAAACTACCATTTAGGTGCCTCCTTAAGCAGTGTATGGGAGTTTTGTGTAAGATAAACAAATAAATGTAGTTTTTCATGATATAGTCCTTTGTTTTCCCTTTCTTTTAATCTTATAGGGAAATGGAGTGGAAAATTCAGAGACGAATGAAACATAAAGAACATGAAGGTGTTCCTATTTACGTGCCACAACAGTTAGTCCCATTCGCACAAGGCTGAGATAACTGTTTGATAGGCAAGTCACCATGAAACATCCTCATTAAAAAGAAATAGCTTTTATTCAGAAGAAGTGATAAGTAATTATTAGGGAAAATTATACAAAATATGTGAGGAAACAATTTTTATTATTGCCATTTTCTAGTTAGAATCAATTTTCATCAATTAATGGCTTTCCTAATAGATTTATACAATTCAACAAAGCACAAAACTTCAGGTAGTCGGAGCATTGAAAGAAACTAATTAGCAAGCAATTATGAATTAGAGGAAAGATTATTAAAGTTAGCAACTGCACTCCTTTCTTTCTGATCATTTTTCAAGTTGTGAAGGTACACTTGAAGTTTTGTCTAAGCAAACAAAGTGGAACTATGCACAATCTATGACAGGGTGTCCAAGTGACCGGGAAGCTAAACAGTTCTGAAATATTTTTTCTAGAGGTGCTCGTCATCACCTTGGAGGTGTTTGTTTGTCTCCTCAATTAAGAAAGGGTGAGGAAGAGAAACAAATGTTGTTCTCCTTGCTCTTCTGCTTTCCATGCCAAATAATTAAAGCTATTTTCCTTAATACTTCCGTAAAACTATGCCCTGACAAACTGATCAGAGAAATCCATCACTGGGAGAGATAGGAAGGAGGCAAAACAGTATGGACTCCTTGCTAAATATCAAAAACTTTTGCTTTCAGCCTTCCTAATATGAATATCTAAGTCTTTGTGCTTAACTGCATTCTCTAGCTGCAATTTAATTAAATTCTGTTTCTATGAACAGCAAAACTGAATGCTGAGAGCCAGTAGAAGACACCAAATATTATTTTCTTAAACTCACAATATGATTCATGTTGATATGAAAACACAATACTATTTTCTTAAAAAATTAGATTTATCTTTTTGTATAAATCTTTTCCCACTCCTTTTTTTTTATTGTTCAGCATGCTGGACAGTCACTTTATTGTTATTCTCAGAAATATAATGATTAATGGGAAGGAGAGAGACAAAGGAAAGGAAGAGGCAAAAACTTGGCACATCATAAAAGAAATGCAAAAATCATTTTAAATCTACTTTATATATCTAAAACTATCCATTTAAAGTGATATTTTTGTACCATTGTACTAACAGTAGGGAGAGGGAAAAAAAAATTGTCCCATCCTTTATCACATCTTATGTATTGGATAAGGAAAACAATTTAGAATGGTCAGAAAGCAGACGTTAAGCAGAAGCTGATCCCTGTAGTCTACTGCCCACAAAACAATGATAGCAATTGCTCATCTTTTCATAGCTATTTTAGCAAGTGGACTGTTCAGATAAGTTATTTAATACAGGTGTATTAATGATGTTTAACTAGCAGTGTTAAACACCAGCAACAGCACTGTCATTAAAGCCATCAGAGCCCATATTGCATGTTCTCTTAGTGACTCTTATTCCAGTACTGTGGGACTGTGGTTCTAACATGGCAGGGTGATTGCTCTTGTTCAGTGATGATGAAGAGTTAAAAGTAGCAAAGGAGTAATGGAGGAAAACTGGAGACATTTCAGGAAAAAGTCTTTCACATTATTCATTAATATGAAGGGGTAAGAGCAGGAAAACCTTAGCACTCACTGACAGTCCATTAAGTATTTATTTGTAGAATGTTACTCTGACTTTGGAGGATGATGCCTATAGCAGCAACATACAGGCTGCAAGTTTAGCTATCAGGCCATGCCTGCTTCTTTAAGCTACAGATACAGAGAGCAATACTAACCCAGAAGTTACCTGGGAAAAAATAGTTTTCTATTAAAATATCTGGCAAATGTAGCAATAACCTGCAAGACATTAATGAAAATATGAGAGAAATGCATGAGCTCACTGAAATTTTGAATTTTCACTCATGGCTCAAGGCTTTGATTGCCAGTGTTTTCCCTTCGAGTGATAAGCAGTTATTCCCAGGCACTATTAAATGGAGTAGCTAAAAAAGCTATAATTTAAAAGAAAAAGTACCCTTGCTCTCAGAAATAATGCTCAAAAATAAGCAAAAAGTCACAGAGCATTGTTCCATTCCTTACTAGTCTCTGTGGCTCCCACTGATAAAAAAAAAAGGTTTCTAAATATACGACTGGTGTATTTAGCACTGTTTCTAAATACAGTACTGGTGTTTCAATCAGTGGGACAAGAAAATATTATCAGTACAAAGTTCATAACACATCTCTCTGATACCTCTTTCTTGGTATAAAACACACAAAATACATAAAATCAATAGCACTGGAAGGTCACTTCTGGCCAAGTTTACCAAAAAATCACCATAGTCAAAATATAAAATCCTAAGACCTGGGCTACTTAAAATAATCTATTAAGCTATTAAGAGTCAACATAGTTTTAAAATATAAAAACAGTAACAGATTCTATTCAGTTAGATCTTTACTCTAAAAAAATTGATTTCTGTAGTTAGAGGTTCCCAAAATAGAATTGCTTTTTCATTAGTGAAAAATGAGCTGCAAGTGCTAAACTAATTTTCTAGACACAAAGAATTTCTGCCACTAAGACTAATGGCCAGATCTTCCAGAGCTATATGGAGTTGTGGTGATGCCCTGGTAGACCACTGGTCATGAAATGCTTGAAGGAGATGAGATTAACCAACTGCAAGACCAATTGTCATGACCAAATGTTATAGATGTCATGTTCCATCTTCCTACAGCAATACTGGCCTTCTGGAGCTGCTGCTGAATTGTTATAGTTTATATGATTATTTGTATATTTATATGCTATAATTTTTATAGTCCCCTGTTCCCTACAGATTTCATACCATAGGAGAGGAGAAAACATTCCTTGGAAATAAGAGAGAGGTGAGACTTGAGACTTCAAGAATCTTCGCACTTTAGGATCTACTTTTTATTTGATTATATCCAACAATCTCATAACTGCAAACTAAATTATACCAAATACTTGCAGCTGATTGGGGAAGAAAAATGAAATGTTGCATTGGAGGCCACTAAATAATGCACTATAATGACCCAGTGAAATCATTTTCTGTGTCAATAAAATAAACTTTAGGTAATTGCAAACAATCACAATAAAAGATGAAGCTTATTATTTTTTCATTTAAGCTTGAATGTGACTTGTGGCACATAAATACCCATTCAAGGGAGAGAAAAAGCTCTGCATTTTGCTAACTGGCTCTTGTACCATCCAATACGATGCATTTAGAGAAAAGTATTTTACTCCATGCCATGGTCACCATTTATAAACCATGTAACTCTCACATAAATGGGTGAACATTTCCAAGGTGGAACTTCCTTCAAATGCATTATAAACTGATTTTTGAATTGAACTGAAATTCTTTATGATTTTTCTAGCATTAAGCACTCAAAGGGGCTTGGCACTGCTATCTTATGTGTTTCATTAATGAAGCATATAAACGAACTAATAAAATCACTCTCACTATGATGAGAATGTTACTTTAAGAGGGGACAAAAATAATATAGGGCTTGATCCAAATTTTAGTTAAATCTTGGATTTTTTTTCACAGCAATTTTTACTTCAGTGGTTTTTGGTGGGGACAGTACAGGATTGTATTTTGTTGGTTTATTTAATAAAGATGGGTAGTGTTTTGACAGGTGTACTGTTTGCTGATCATGTACCTTATGCATGTTGATGTGACACGATCTGTGTTGCCTCATTCCTATGACCAGCATGCTCAACTAATGCAATTATAACATACCAGATTAAAGCTATCATTTCTGAAGAGCTATCAGTCTTTAAAAGATTGCTTTCAACTTTACATAAAAACTCATTTATGCACAGAAATGTGTACAAAACCAAGTAGCTGGAAATTAATATTTGTGGAATTTGTTGTGAAGGAGGGCAGGGAAGAGGAGAGGAGAGGAGAGGAGAGGAGAGGAGAGGAGAGGAGAGGAGAGGAGAGGAGAGGAGAGGAGAGGAGAGGAGAGGAGAGGAGAGGAGAGGAGAGGAGAGGAGAGGAGAGAAGTGACTGATAAAGATAGTGAATTAATTAAGCAACTAATTAAAGTGAAACTTTTATTTGAGCGATACAAGTTCATGCTCAGTTTCATTATAGCTTGAAAGTTATTATTCTAAGTCTAAATAATTATTAAATAAAGCTTTGCGCTATGTACAGATTTATCTCTTTTCTACTGAGAGTAGCTTCACTTCTTTTTGAGAGTAAAAAATCAGGAGAGAGACAGTGTTTGAACTATGCTGTATTATTCTATAACTTCCTCTGCTCTTCAGGATTTATCTGTGAAGGATTCCATTTTAGGAGCTATAAATGTGGTTCGTAGAGTGCATTCACAGTTGTGGCATGGCTATGGCTTGCATAAGAATAAGAAAAGTAGCATCTTTTTCTCAGATTTCTTACACGTTTTCTTTCCTTTCCTCAGTGTTCTTCAGTAACTTAAAGATTGAATGAGTGAACTTTAAGGGCTCTTAAGAAGTAGCTAATAGTAAGATGCTATATGGAAACTGATTTAAATCAACTCTTCTATTGCCATGCTGATGATGGTCATGAAAACCTCTATTTGTTTATTATGGAAATATGCTTTAAGCAGAGTCCAAGAAAATTTAAGTGTATTGTCAAGTAAACGTCTCTCAGCAGGAATTAGGACAGGAATGCTCTTTTAAAAAATCTTGTCAAGAAATAAACAGTAGGTAATATGTTGGAATTACCAAAAGCAGCCAAATATAAAGAAGGCTAGATATCCTTGTGCATCTGGAAACACAAAGTGTTTCTATATTCTTTGCATTGAACTCATAATTTAAATTATATTGTCACTATACTGAGAGGCTATCTATAGGCTTATAATTGAAATGAGTGTTTTGTTCCTACTTGTGGTGTGTGTTTATGGATTTTGAGTTTCAAAACTCATTGAGATCTACAAGAGGTTTTCCAGTGACATTTAATCATCTTTGGATTAGACTATAAGGCTTATTCTAACCTGCCTAGCACAATATGTCTGACATTTCTCCCTCATATGACTTCTCTATGTAAGCACATTCAACAAGATTAATCCCACTTAACTTTTAAAATACATTAATTAGTCCATATAAAAGTATTATGTGGCCACTCATTCTGAATTAAAGCAGCCTTAGTGAAATTTTCTTCAATTCAATTTCAAAATTGAAGTTAAACTCAATTAAATCAAGGTCACCTTACTTTTTAGTAAGTGACCACTCAAACACTTCAACTAAGCTTTTTAAACCCACACATCCTGTTAATGCACAGCATTCTTTCACATCTCTATTTAGGGAAAATTGTAGAAACTTAGTTTCTAAATATGTCCTTAAAAAGTCAGCTTCGAATGCTGCAGTTACTAATATCAAATTGTGGGAAAGCTTGGATATCCAGCCCTGCTCTCCAGTTCTAACACACTTTAAGCATTGAGATCTTCATGGCTTGTCTATGAAAGCTGTCCTGCAGCATGAAAACTGTCCTACGCAAGCTCTCCTACAAGTAGTCCTAGCATTTTTATGCAGAACACTTATGCTTCAGAGTGGCAAATGCACTGTAAAATTTTATTGCATGAGAACATCCTGTGTAGACAAGGCTACATGAAGATCTTGTAAATAAATAAGCACAGATGTTATATAAAAAATTATGAAACCCTTCAGTGTGCCCTTCCTTATATTATTTTCCAGTGAATGCTAAAAATTCTTATCCCCAGGAAATACAGTATTAATGCTAGTGCTTTACTGCTGAACTCTGATGAGAAAAAAATGATGACCCTCTAATATAAATTATTTCAAGGCTGTTATTACTGTTTTCACTATTACTCTGCGAGGCACAGCTGTTATTCTTAATGGTCCTTTTTATTGATCTATATATGCATTTTGAGAAAGAACAGCATATCTTTTCTCCTCAACGTTTTTGTTCAGCTTCACTGACCTAGTTGTATTCAAATCGTCAACTAAGGACAGAGAAGTTCTGGAAGAAGCTGCTGACAGAATACCTGAAGTCATCATAAATCTGGTTACACAGACACTCTGGGTGACAGAGTGAGTGAAAAATATAGTATCTGGAGTTCATCAGAATGATGAACTCATCACCTATTTATTGATGAGAGCTACTTATCCTGAGCTGATGAGGTGCTTCTCTTTTGGATATAATGTATTATCTCTTGTGGTAGCTCGAGACTTATATTCTATGAAATATTCTTTAGCCTATAGATCCATATGACTTTTTGCCTAATGATCTTAAATAAATGTTCAACTTCAGAACAGTGAAAGAAATCATATTTTTCTACTAATTATTCAAAGGTTTCAACTCCTTCTGCCCTGAAAAAAAGTCTAATTCTTTGCCAAAAGAATGATATATGGAAAAAATCTTGTGTGTTGCACTGCTGGCAACTTACAACTTCTCAGCATTGAGCAAACTTCCTTGAAGAAAATGGGAGAAATGGTTCTCAAATATAACTTATTTTCTTTTTTTTCATATTTGGAAATTCTTTCTGGATTGGATATTTCAGGGAGACACAAAATGCAATGCAATAATTATTTCGTAATAACCAATCACCACATGCTAATACAGACTTATAATGAATTCATGCATTGGAGTTGCTGAGGTTTTCAAATGGAGATGTCTATGTGCCATTGAATATCTTCCACTGATAATATAATGAAATGATTTCCTTTTATGATAGAGAACATCTTAGGAATCATATTGCTATCTACAAATGTAGAAGCAGAGAATAAATCTAGCTGAGAAATGTCTTTTTTTTTTTTTAGTGCTAGAGACTAGTGCTATATTCATATAAAAATGTTCTTACTCTGATTTATCATAATTTTAGTTTTCCCAGAGGTACCTTTTATTTTACCACATAGTTAGTATAGAAGTTCTCATGTCTAAGAAAGTTTTAAGCATTTAAGCAAGAAGTAAGCAGTTTTTCTATATAGTATACGGATGTAGGAGATGTGTACAGATATCTATATAACTATACACTGAATGTTTGTATATAGAGTGTGTATGTGTATATCTTCTACACATAGAGAAGCTGTATATAGGGTATAGAAGTCCTTGCCACAAAGTTAAATCAGTGTTCCCCTCAAATTTGACTTCAGAATCTCAAGATCTGCTTTTGTCTGCTTGTGAATACAATTTTGTAAAACAGAGGGAAAAATAGTAGTTTCAAGATTTACCATTTTTTACACCTGTAATTTTCAAGATGCATACAGAAGTCAGTTTTGACATTAGGAACAGCGGAAAGGAGGGAAAAGAATTTTAATTCCTTGCAGCTCTACCAGGAAGTAAAACTTAGTGTATGCTGCACATAGCAGGATTGCTTATGCAAGGTTAGGGACTGCCTAAAATTCTGTTCAAATATTGAACAACCTAAAATTGAAGAGATATATAGCTTTTTAAATTGCTTATTTTTCTTTATCTGATTCTTTTTAATACCTAGGAAATGCTGAAGGACTCAGATCAAAATCTAGCAATATGTGAATCTGCTCTATTCCGCTTTCCAAAGCTAGAAGATTTACTATTTAAATTTATAGATTAGCTCATACTGTTTAAATCCTTTTCTAGTTCTGTTTATCAGCAAAAAGTATTACTATTCAGTGCATTGTGCAAAATGCACAGCTTCGCTTGCAAATAACACTGCAATAAAATGAAGTTCCAGCTCAAGTGTATTAGACCTAGGACTTGGTCTCAGCTTTGAAATTCTCAAGTTTAAGAAATACTGAACAGCAACATTCATAAAGAGAAATCAATTTGATGTTCTTATGGAAGCCTTTTATTCATTCTGCAAATTACTTATTCTGTTTAATGGACAAAGAATGGCTTGAAAAATACATAATATATCTCCTTGCAAGACCACTTACAAAGAAATGTTTACACAGAGGTGTTTAAGATCTTGGAAACATTCAGTCAAGGATAATTGCACAATGATAATGTACAATTAAATTAACCGATCAGAGCTGTTACTGTAAGTGAAAACCATTGTAACACAATTTGAATAATGCATAATCGTAGCAAACTTTCCAAGAGCATGGTGGTGTACAGGATGAAGTCCTGTAGTGAACAAGTTTTTAATATATTTTGAATACACTTAAATTATATTTTAATACATTCTTGTTTTATACTTATTTTTGAATTTGCTCTATTAAAAATTCTCCTCAGTGAAACTCTCTATCCTAATTTACTTTTATTTACTATGATTAATACTACTTGATCAAAACTCTCATAATGAAAAAGTAAGGACTATTTTGGCCACCCAGATTCTGCATTCTGCATTATCAGTTAAGTATAGAATTATCAAGACGTACAAAATTCTACATTCGACTTGAAAACACTTCATTCCCAATCAAAAGAAGACAAACAAGAAGATGAAGACAAAGATGAAGAAGATGAAAAAGAAGACGAGGAAGAAGAAGGAGAAGAAGAAGAATAAGTGGAAGAAGAAGTTAAGTCATTCTCCTACTAAGTTTATAGAGCCCAACACAGCAGTCTTGTGAGCCATATCCGTAAGCCTATTTTATATAAATCCACATGCTAACCTTTAGCCAACCTTGATCCTAGCTTTCTGTTCTTTGATGCTTGATTGTTATGCACTTTTCATTTAGTTACTTTTAAAACAGTTATTAAGATATTTGAAGTTTTATGCACAAACATACAGAGATATTTGCCCATACACAGGTACATAAAACTACTCATAAAACTACATGTTTCTGTAATCTACATAGGACTCTAATATAATCTAACTATAGTAAAAAGGATGAACAAAATGATATACAACAAAACAGTTGGGATGATTTGACTTGAAATTCTTTTCACCACTGCATGCAACCAAGTTGCATCAAGAAGACCCTATTAATATTTAGTTCACATTTTCTGCGTAATGCAGTTACAACTCATACGCGAGATTAAAGATTTAGATCTTTGGCTGGTATGAATCAGTGTTTTTCCACTGAAGTCATAGGGATTAATTTATAGCAGTCAAGAATTTGGAACATATTTTTATTTATATCATAAAGTGAGAAAAATATGGAACTAACTGATAACACAATGCATGGAGATTTCCTTCTGCAATGTCCTACCTTTTTATCTTTTCTTTTTCCTGGGTTGATATTATTCATGTGAAAAAATAAATTGGATGTGTTTTTCTCTATTTGGTTTTGCTATGGAACAGATTTTATAAAAGGGGCATATGTTTTTTTGAAAAAAACACACTGCCGAAATCATGGCAGACCACTTGTTTTATAAAGTAATTAGCTGAATATGTGTTTAAAACTTTAATCATTCTCCACAGGAAGAATATAGATTTGACTCACTTAGCATGCCTCTCATCAAGTCCCCTTTCACTTTAATGAGAGGCAAGAAAATCTGCAAGTATGACCTCCCTTAAAAAATAAGACTAAAAGAAAAGCATTCACCTGTGGTCAGGTTGTGATGTCGTGGAGCTTCTTTCACTGCTGAGACTCCTAAAGAAGAAAGGAAGATGATAAATTAGTCTTCAATTTCATGCAAAAATATTTAAATTTTACTGAAAAAAGTTAGTTGGAGTTCATTAACAGATAAGAATCTGTATAAACTATACTGATTTTTTTACATGTCTCTCATATTAAACTTATTTAAACATAAAATTTAAACACAGAAATTTTATGCCTAAAAAAAAAAAACACACAGAAGCAAACCATTCTTCTAAATACAGGTTTAGCAAACCTGTACCAGGGCAATTAACTAACAGCTGTCTTTTAAGATTCTGGGAGTTCAATATATGAAGTCTGTATGTTAAAGATATATTCAAATTCTATACACCAGAATTCAATACATACTGCATTTAGGTACTTTAGGGACTAACTTGTGCAGATCTTGCTCTAAACCTGCACTTCTGTGAAAAAATGCATTGTGTTTAATCAATGTAGAGATGGCCTTTATCTCTTAGACTTAAGAAATTAATGCAATTTATTAGCTACACAAGTATAGCAGAAACCATTTCTCTAGATGCAAATAAGGAAAACACTTATGGCAGTGCTACGTCCAACAGTTCGGTCAGCATATAGTTGACTATAAAGTCTACTGTATGCATAAAAAACACCTCTCTTCATTAGTATTGTATTCTGCAATATGAGGCCAGTGATCTAAAACACAAGGCAAGCTATAGAAATGAACTTTGCACCACCTCAGCAGGGAGCATAATGGCAGACTAGGCAGGGACTCCTAAATCCACTCATCTGTGGACAGACTAAAGATGTAGCTGCTGCGGAGGGTCACAGGCAGGGCTCTGCTGTGGCCAGACTGGGTGTCCTCCTGTAATCTTTGATACACATGCAGAGGAAACGCGAACATTCAATTACCTTTTTTTTTTTTTTTTTTTTTTTTAATTTCATCATTTGCCTTGCTTGCCTACATTTAGAAAGACTAACAAAGCTCCTCATTCCAAATCCCCAGAATAAGCTAATGTTTGTATTTTCACTGTTGTTTGCAGAGCTTTTCATCCCTTTATTACCTTTGTTTTTCTCATTTTTCGGATGTTTCTTCTCAATTATTTTTTCTATAAAGGAAAAAGAAAAATGAGGAAAGGTTCAAGATTGGTGAGTTGATTCATTTCTGAAATTTCCCAGACTCTTCAAGTAAAATTATTTGAATGTTAACAAAAATATTTCAGAGTTGTTTCAAAGAACAATGCATGTAAAATTGTAATCTGATGTTATTTTCATTGTCGGCTTCTACTTACATACACACACACACATACAGAGTAACTGCCTACCTTCTTTTTCCTTAGCTGGCTTCATTTTTTTCTGGGCTAGAAAGATATGCAAGGAAACAACATTAAAAGACAGACATAAGATATATGGCCAACGTGATTACACATGCTGATCTCCCTAGTAATTTCCCTGGAATTATAATTGGGATAGAGCTGTCTTATGGCATATATACCAATGACCTAGAATTAAATCGTGGCTAGCTACTGTCAGGGGCAGTAACTGTTCTGGGCTCTCTGAATAGTCTTGGGAAATGGCCAAAGTAACAGTGGTGGTAAAACAGGTTGGAAACTCCTGATAGAGACTTGAGGTGGAAAACTACTACTGCCCTAGCTATTGGTTGCCAGAAGGCAGAAGCAGCATCAGGGGAAGGATCATGCTGTCTTTTGCTGACTCTTAATCTCTTTCTATGAGAAATCTCTATTGTGAAAAAAAAAAAAAAAAAGAACACTCCAAAACACATAAAACCCCTTAGGATATAGAGCCAGATGGACTTTCAGATCTACTAAATATGGCTATTCTTATGACCTGAAGCAATAGATTTTGATTTATTTATTTATTTTAATTGTATATGAATTCAGAACATGTGCACTTTCCTTTTTGGCATCTTTTTTTCCCTGCCTCCCTCCAAACACAGACAGTTGGTCTGTGGCTCCATTCAGCTAGGCAGACCGAAATTAAATAAAGTGGATTGCTTCAGGCATCTGAGCCCATTTCAGAATCCACTGTTGAGTACAGTTGAAATCTGGCAGGTTGCCTTAGAATTGTTCATTTTCACTCAATATGACCCAACCACTTGTAATAATGATTCATTCAATATCTTCTGGTGCATGTGTTATCTGAACAAACACCAGCTTGTGCACTGCTAATCACCCATGTTTAGCTCACCCCAAAACATGCTACAGATGATGAAAAATGAAAATGCAATAACTAGCACATCAGAATAGTCTTAGACCAACACAGAACTGTGTGGCTGCAATGCTTTCAGCTGAGCAACACTGGCTTATAACACTAGTGGTTTAGTGCATCATGTGGTTCATCAAGCTTAGTATGTCCATTAATTCTTTCGATAAGACTGATCAGAGAAACATAATATTTACCTGCAGTTGGGATTTCAGCTGCTGACTCTTCAGTAAAATAATCAGAAATGAAGAAGGAAGAAGGGGAATGAAAGGAATATAAGGCTTAGTACCATGCTTTTTCTTGGTAAGTAACAGCTTAATAGATCTCTTTCATCTGAAATTTTTCTGCAGAATATTAATTTGCAAGAAATAGGTCTTTACAATGGACACGTACACAGAATTTCACAGTGAGAGTTAAGAGTCCCAGTCTTTGAAGTACTATAATCCAACACACGTGGTCCCTGCAAAAGCAGCCACTGCGCCAGTCAAAGCTTTCAGACAAGCAAACATTTAAATAGAGATTTTTTTGGAAAAGCATTCAAGGTTATAGGAATTCTCTTTTTCAAAAAGTGTATTCAAATTTATTTTTTAGCTCTGTTTTCTTACTACCCATATCTGCTAACCAAAGGCCTAACACTAACCTTGAATAGCTGCCATTCACCTCTGTATAACTTTGTCCTGCATCATCAGTCTTCCTTGCCTTTTTAAAGTAAAAGCTCTTAAGAGCTGGGAAAAATCCTGATCAAATATTTGTACAGCATCTAGCACAAAAAAAAAAAAAAAAGAGAGAAGCATATCTCCTTGTGAGATTATTATACCCATAAAAACTAGAAAATCTCTGGTAGGAAACATCATTACTTTTTTAAAATCAAACAAATGAATTAAAATATGATTTGAGAACTAAGAATTTTTTTATTCATCACTACTTCATTAGTTCCAGTTTTATTCACTCTATTTTAAGGAAAAAGAAAAACCTCACTAGCTAGACAAAATCTATATTTCTTGAATCTAGAGAACGGTAAAAAAGATACAGATCCTAGAGAGGGATAAAGAAAAATGAATATGTTTGCAAAAAATTTCAGGGTCTCTTCTGATTGAATTATTTCTGCAATTATTTCCTGATGAGTTTTGGCTTCAGATGAATATTTTCTCCTACAGCTAACAGGAGCTTCCACCAAGATGAATATCTTTCAGGCACTATTTTTTTCACCAGAATGCCTGAGACTGCAGTTAAACACAGGCTTTGCTAATGCATCCCAGAAAACTTTTATTCAGGATTTGGTTTCATCAGGGACTCATGAATATCAGTGCTAAATGCTCAGTCACCATACTTGTTCAGTAAAGGACAGTTTTGCAGCTATTTAATACTGGTTAATATTTAATATGGTTAATTCCTTTAATATTTACATTTCTGCTCATGATTGTGTTCATAGTTGCTGCAAGCTGATACTTTACAACATCCTAACCCATGGATAATTACTTCTTCTCATTTTGCAAGGAAAAAAAATGTTGTCTGAGGCACCAGATCTAAGAAAGGGATTTGTGCTCCGAATCCTTAGTTAAATGGTTGCCTAAATTTGGGGAGCTTCGGCTGGCCCATTTTTCTCTGCATTTCTCTGCATTTTCTCATGATTTGGCTTTTATGGACCCCTTTTAAGGACCTATCACTATATTTACATAGTCTATGTATGCATAAACCCTAACCCGGGAAAAAGGGTTCCCTTAGCAAGGTGCTGGAAGACTGTTGAACTGAAAGGTAGTTAGTTTGACCCTCTGGCATACCCAACATAAGGCATATTTTTTCCTCCCACAGCATCAACAAGCTCTTGCTTTCTCTCAAGGCACTGGGAAACATTTGCGTACATACAGTTTGGCCAGTGCTGAGGTTTTTGAAAATACCAGTCCACATATTCTTCACGCTATCTGTAAAAACACTGCCTACAGTTCAATATTACTTCTCAAATGAGCAAGAAATGACAGTTTTGTCCCCTTTTCAAGGTTACCTCTCATAATTCAAGAGACTTTAATCAGTATGCAGGCAATGCATTCAGTCTCATTAAAGCTTCAGATTCGATATAGGATCAATTGTTGTGAAAGAACCACATGCTTTCTAAAAGGGAAATAATGGAAATAGGGTAGTTTGCTAATTGACTTTATGATTGCCTGCTAATTCAACTAGCAGATTACCAAAAAATGTATTTGTTGGTAATTTGATGACTTCAAATTCAGTTTTGTATTTCTGTTTACAGACTGTCATTCACTTAATCCAATCTCTCTAGTGATTTACACCCCATATGTGTATGGGGTTACAATAAGATAGCAGAGGGTATAATGTTTGAATAAATATGGTCCAGGATGAAGGTCTGGATTTATTTTACAATTCTGCTAGACCTGCATTTCAAGGCCAATGAGTGTGTTGTGATCACAGCTACAGCATTTGCTAATACACGAGAGCTATCCATATGTTTGCCAAACACACAGTACACCTGGTTGAGAAATATATGAAACAAAGGTATAGAGAGCTCTAAAAATAAAGATGTCAGTGATCCAGCTAAGTAATCTTTGAGTGGAAAACAAGAATAGTCTGATGCTTAAAATCTTGCAGCACACCAGTACAAGCAATACATTCAAGGATAGTTAGCTCAGAAAAGAGAGTGTAAACATAAGTTCTTTTGTATGTGATTGTAATTTGGCTTGATACTGTTTTCCCTTTATTTCCTTTTTTTTTTTTTTTTTTTTTCTTTTCCGAAAGGCACTGTTAACCTTTATTACCATTTCAAACAGCATGATATAGGTTCAAGAATGTGGTACAGATATCCCTCTACAAAGGTCAAGGGAAAGTATCTTCACTTTTTATATTCACTATATGTCAGGGTAATATGAGAAGTTCTTGGAAAACAAAACAAAACAAAATAAAAAACACCGTGTAGACTGTGATTCTTTTTATTTTTTTTAAATGGTCCTTATTATAGAAACCTGAGGAATTGTTCACCATCAGTCTCTGATGGTTCTATATTACAGGAAAGTGCATTGGTAGGTCTCTCAGATAAACAGTTCAGTAGAGAAGACATAAAATGTCAGCAATTTGATCCAGTGATTATAAGCTTGAACAAATCTGAAAAGTGGAATCAAATTTCCATAAGATGCAAACATGACAAAAATTGAAATAAAACCATCAACAGCTCTATCACAAATAATGATTTTGCAATGCTGACTTGAAATATGAACATTGCAAGTCAAGATTGCAGAAGACCTTTAAGGAGGCCTACTTCAGATGCTTCATCTTCCCCATTTCCTCTTGGAGCTATGATTCAGGACAACATGTTGTCTTCTGTCAGATGTTGAAAGGTGAGTATTCATCTTGCGTATCTTTAAGCATCTGACACTGAAGACTACGTAAGGAAGCTTAATGGAACCAGCACAGCCTGCCTCAGGCATCTTCCAAACAGTTTCTATGTGTGTGCTGGCTGGAAATTACTCAAAAGACAAGACTAGCAAGAAGAAACAATCCTCTTAAATCAGGCCTCAACAGCATATTGTGAAGCGGGTGCAAATACCCATGTTTTTTTGTGGCTAAGCAGCTGTGGAGTATCATTGATGTCACTGCTTAAAGAGCAAGGATCTCGGGCTGGAAAGACTGGGAGGTGCTGTGACATCCAAGGAGGCAATGGTTCAATGCCCAAAAAGAACCAAATCATTATAGTTTGATTACTCATGGCAATTGATATGCTGGTTATAACAATGCCTTTAAACACAGGAAAAGGCGATCTCCTCCCCAAATGCAATTGAAATCCGTTTTTTCTGACTTGTGACAAGAGTGGGAATTTTTTAGTGGGAATTTTTTAGTGGGTCGTTATCAAGAAATACTGTTGCTGCTTTCTGGCTTGGCGTGGGAAGAAGTTTGTGCCTCAGCTCTGATTTTGGGTCCTCTTTACCCATATATTACTTTGTATCAGAATAACACAAGAAGATTTGGTCTTGCTGTATACAAATTGTACAAATATTTAATAAAATGGAGACTGCAGGTAATCTGTCTGGAAAAGTCTATTTTTCAATATTTTTTCACAATTCAAAGCATTCAGTGAAAACATTGTCCATCATGAAATCTATCACTATTGTCTGATCATAGTTCGAAGTATGCATCCTGTAATTTCTTGCCACAATAAGCATTTCTCTCAGCTTTTCTTTACCTATTCAAAAGTCTTATTGTTCTTAATACGGACATTATCTAATGGACTTCAGTGGAAATCTTTGTTGTGTAAGAAATTCTCCTTGAAGTCTCCTTAAACATCATCTAAAACTGAGATACTCGGCTTTAATTTAATTCTGTATTTTATTAAAGCAGAAAAAGACATTGTGAAACAAATGTAGAAGAAATTATAAAAAGTTTGTCTAATTCAGTTTATGCTACATGCCATTTTGTTATTTTAATAAACGATGAATTCACATATAATAAATAATGTCTCCACACTCATCTAAAATCACCCTAGCATCTGTCATGCTACTAGCATGACTTAATTTTATAAAAAGTAGAAGTCGCAAATGAACTTTGGCTGTTGCAGCTTCACATTATTAAATTACGGATGTGCTCTGTTTCAATGTTTTTAAGACTGAATACAGTGTAAAGAATATCTGTTGTATAAACAAAAAATAGCATTATCTAGCATGACAAAATTACAAAAATGCAAGCTGAGACAACATGCATCTGAAAAGCAAGTTTATATTCCATAAAAAACATGACATGACACCTACTTGCAGTTGGTTTTGATTTGGCTGGAAAGTAAAAAGAGGATAGAAAAATGCTCAGAGCAGTCAGGTGCAGCATAATATTTTTGCAGTGAAGAATAGTTTTATTTGTTCTGTATATTTACTGCATATCTAAACATAATTTCAGTATTTTTTTCTGTAATCAAAACCAGTATAATGGTGATAAATAAAAAGTAGGGATGTTTTCATTTACATATGAAAAGTTCTACACTAGAATTAAGCATGAATAAAATCAACAGTAAGAATTTAAATTCTCCATGTATTCCCTTTCACTGAGAAGCCTGGAAGAGATTACTTTACGACTTTTTTTAAATGCAAGGTGATTCTTACACAGTGAAACTGAATTGAGCTGTTTCCTATAGCTGCAGTAATTTTCTAACTTGAACCAGAGAGATTGTTTAGGAATTGTAATTCCTATACAATTTCTATATGCAGAAGCATTTTTCATAAGTTAGTCACAGTTGGTCATGATTCGACTTGTGTAGCATATATAAAGTGCTTTGGTGGAAAAAATCAAGCATTGCTGACAAGTTAACTCATCCACAGAGACTGTGAGGGCTCAAATAAATGGCAGATATCCAAAAATAATTAGCAAAATATAGCCATTTAGAACCTTCAGATAAAAGTTTAAATTCTTTGCTGAAATTTCTCCTCTGATGTCTGAGCTGAATTACAGAAGCAGGATTTTGACCTTTGATATATATCTTCAGAAAATGACAAAGGGCACTACAAATACATACTGCATTTAATTACCTATGGTTTGTCATGTCAAGGCTATCCTACACCGCAAAACAGTATATGGCGCCACGCTTTTGTTGCTTTTGACATCAGTCATGTGCAAGTGTATTTTGCTATTTCTTTAAATAACAGTTCCAAATATAATGCATGCATAAATTTCTGATGCCTACCTGGTTTTGCTGTTGGAACACCTTTTTCATGTCTGACAGCTTCATGCTCTAGACAAAAGAAACAGCATTACAAAATTGCCATCATGTTTCTAAAGTGTGTTTCGTATGCTTAAGAAGGAATGCTAAGAAGGATTGCATGTATATATTTCAGGAATAAACATTTATTTTCTTTTGCTTCATGCTGTTAGTTTGGAAGAAAGCCAAAAGACTAATCACTAAAGGATTATTCACAAAGGGATCTGTCACAAAACAACCGAGTTCAGTAGTACTGTACGTTGCTCTACAGATACTACTGTTAATGTTTCTAAGAGTTATGTATGTACCTTAAAGAAAAAAAAAAAGTCAATTAATAGGCACTTGCCATAATTTCTAAATCTTGATTTATGTCTACTCTCCATCTTTGAAAGGGCAGTAGAGAGCAAACTCAGCAACTGTTTGCTCAACCTTTATGTTGTCAAGTCAGAGATACTTCAGCTGAATTCTCAAAGCCTTGAACACATCCTAGCCCGTATGAATAAATTATATATCACTGTGGAAAGTTAGAGACCTAGCACTGCTTTGTAGGCAGTACACCTTTCTATTTAATATTTTTTACTGGAAATAATGAGAATTTATGTTAGGTTGTTGGAAGTAGAAAGGACAAGGAAGCTTCATTTAAAAATAAGAGTCCAGAGTTACTTAATTTATAGCAAAGTCACACTTACTTAAAAGGAAATGAAAAAAAAAAACACCACAGCTCTCATAACATAATTGCAAGCAGGCCAAATGCATGCAAATAGGGACCACAGCACACTTTAGAACTGGATGGTCCTGCCGAACTTGTTTCAGGTCATGCTGCCCACAGTCAAAAAAAAAAAAAAAAAAAAAAAAAGTGAATTTGTTTCTTTTTTGATCAACACAAAAGCAAAGATGGGCTGTAAAGTAGCATACATTCAAAATATGAGCAAGCCTTGATAAAGGGCAATGTATCTTGGCGTTTCTGCCAATTAAGTGAATTCTTGAACTCCTAGCGACTGTGATGCCAGGGAAAGATAATTCCAGGAAATGCTGAGATGATGGGGAATTTTAAAAGGCAAAGAGTTTTATAAAGTGTGAATTGAAACTTATGTCTCTGAAGAGTATTTCTTTTTCCACATCTGGGCTTTTCTTGGAGGTGGGAGTATTTGGGTTCACAACTGAGTATATCTTTTACATTTACAGTTTATCTTCGCGTGATGAAGATAGGAAGATTATACAAAGCTAACAAGAAGGCTGCATGCTAAGAAAATGCATGAACCAATGTATTTCTCTAGTCCTTTTTGACTGAGAAATATTCTAGACTAAAATATGTTGTGTTGTGCTGATCTCTCTTTCTTTTTCTTTTTTTTTTAATTCAGCAGAAGTATCCATTCAACCCAGTTGATTGTTAAGAGCAATTTATTTAAAAGCTTGTCACTCCTGTGTTCTTTTTTTTTGCTTAAATTTGTGATATGGAAAGCATAGAATAAGTTGACTGCTGTTCTGAAGCATTTGGTTATGGCAAATGGAATGGACTATTAAGTAACAATGACATACAGCATGTTAAACAGAAATAATGGAAGGCATGGGGTAAAGACATTATTTCATAGTTTTAAGCAAAATTACAAGTTAATATGGGAGAGCTGCAATATGTTAAAAACAGAAAAGCCGCAAATATCCCGCTATATTACAGGAATTTTCTGATCAAGGTAGGTACCACGTACTTGCTGGCTTTGACTGGACTACAGAAGACAAGAGAAGGTAAATTGTAATATGCAGATGTAAAGAGAAAACGGATCCTAAACTTTTTAAGATTCAATACTTTTGTGGTCGTCAGCTCTGATCTTTTTTTTTTTTAGCTTCCCTCACCCATGTAAACACACACAGCATTCAGGCTCCTAAAATGTAGATAGAATCTAGTGTTTAAACTGTTGCAAGTCTTCCTAGCTTCCTGCCTCCACTGAAATACTGAAGTATCCTGGCACTTAAGACAATAATGAAACCATGTGAATGAGAAGGAATACCAGCCAACAGATGATTCAACTGACTTGCAACATGGAGAACCCTGATCTAACTCTAAGCTTATTATGGACAACTCCTTTTAATCCAAGAAGAGCAATAATCAACTCAGAAGGATAATTCTTATCACTGTTAAATATTTGTTCAAAAAAAAAATGGGGTGACTTAGCCACTGTCTCAAGTCTTCAAGTTTAAAGCTCAACAGATACTGATTGGAAAGCTTACAAGTGAATTTTATAGCAGATTATGGTTGGCCAACTTGACATACTGGATTTTCAGTTTGGTTGCAATAAACATGAAAAAGACTGGCCAACATATCTGAAGCACCAGAGTTGAGATTTCAACTCTGGTTGAAACAAAGTCATGAGATTTGTGGAAGTTTTGCCTCCAGTCACTCAGAATATATATGTATGAAAACATTTGTGATAGTTTGAAATACGTGATTTTCTTCAAAATTAAGCTTACCTGAACTTTAAAAAACTGTGAATTTAGGAGTTAAAAACCTGTAGATTCAAAGATGTCATTTCTCCTTCCCCAGAGTTTTTTGCTAGCTCACTAAACATCAGTGAGAAACATACTGCAGTATTTTGCAGTAACTTCTTCAATCCATTAACTTAAATATAATTTATATGGGATTGAACAACCTACAGCATTTTAAGATTAGATAAAAAATACCAAACACTATTTTTACTGGATATATATATGGATAGATATAATAACAGTTTATAGTAAAATAATAGATTAACATGTGGGTTCTTATAGAAAGTAATATAAATCCACAAACAATATGAACGCTCACATTTCATTTGGGTGATCACAGATAGAGACAGTACATTACTATTCTGTACAGCATCTATTACAGTACTCAAAAGAGGGAAAATCATACATTATATAAGAATAGAAATGAGGTGGCAACAGCACAATTCAGTTCAAGACAAAAAAAATATTTTATTTTATAAAAAAATCGTCATCACCATCATCATCATGCAATCATATTATAGTCTGTTGATCTGGCATCATTTTCCATGATTTGGTTATCTTTTATTTTATATCTGGTTTGAGGCTTTGGTAGAAATCAAGAGGTTGATACTAAGGGAAGCCTTCAGAATGGCTACAAACCATTGATGAGAGATGATAAATGATGATGAGAATGTTGCAATCCCTGAGGTGACTCTGCTTCCATAGTAATCAGTATTAACTGAATATTTTCCATCTGCATCATTGTTAAAAAACCTTCATGGCTAAATCATAGAAGGGACTCAAATATCCAAAGACTTTTGACCTATGAGAAAGCCAGTTTAAGAACTAACCAAGTCCTACACTGAACTAATTCATTCTTCTGCCACACTCCCTTCTTGTGCACTGCTCCCTGTGTTGTGTCACAGGAATCACTAGCAGAAATGTGCTGTAAAATTGGTTGCTAGAAAAATCTGAGTTAAAGGAAAGAAAGAAAGAAGGAAGGGAAAACAGCATTGTGTTTCCAGGGTTTATTGGGGGATCATTTCAGACATCTGATTTAAAGCTCCACCTCGCTTTACTATCCCAGCTCTGGCACAGAGGCAGGAACAGGTAGTCCAGACCTTAAATATCTTAACCTGGCTTCATCATCAGAAAGGAAGTACTCAGAGCTGTGTCCTCCATTGCAATACTGCTGACTTTGCTCTAAGTGTGACCAGTCACATATTTCAAAATAACTGCAAGTCGGATGTACTGCAATAGAGAGGTTCTGAGTAGCATTTAACACAACCATAAACTATGAAGAATGACTTGTTCCTACCTGATTTCTCACTGGGTGCTCGGTGAGGGTTCTGCTGTTTAGTTTTCTCATCTGCATGTGAAAGCAGCATTAAAATTAGAAATTCTTACTATGTTAACAAAGGTGCATGTAACTGGAAAAATGTTTTAAGCATATGGTCTTTTAACACACAATCCACAGAGAAAAAATAAATGCATGCTTTTAGCAACATCACTTCATTGTAGCACTGTAGAAATGACACACATACGTTTTAAATTCAGACTGCATGGGGAGATCAAATTCCATAGAAGAACAAATTACTGTGCCTAATATCTTAGCCCCCCCAGAAAATAGCTACCTACTTGATAGTGTCTTCCAGGTAGCCACTCAGGCAGAAACTGTATTTCTAATGATCCAGTTATACAGTTGTGATAACTGTGGATATCAACATGTTGAAAATGTCCTAAATTCAGCCGTTAGGTGTATATATATTTTTATATACATACACACACATACATACACAAATACATACACATATATATGTATATTTTTGCACATATATATATGCGTATATAAAATATGTATATAATCTTGAGAACTTCTGCTCAGATAGTGCCTAGTCACAAATATTTTCAGACTTATCCATGTGTGCCTGCTCTCTGTGGCCCAGCTTGTGGCCCAGCTCAGTGATGTGTCTCCATGGTGGGGTGATGCGACAGCAACTAGGCCTGAGGAGCTTCTTTTGCCCCTGAGGAGGCCAGTGGATTCAGCCTCAGGCAGGGTACAGGTGGGGCTGTTCTTGCTGAACCTGTGGCATCTCTTAAATGCCTGATGGGTGGGAACTGCAAAGTCTTCCACTCTGCCCAGCGTGGTTGACTTTAACTCCCCCCTTCTTGATCTTTTGATGGCTCTTATTTCCTTTTTTTCCCTTAACTGAACCCAAACCTTCCCCTAGACCTTTCAACATTCACATACATCACCACTTCTCTTTTTAAATGAATTTAAAGCACATTCAGCATGTATTTCCCCTTCCTCTCGCTGATGGAGGCAGTTTACAGTTACATGCCTGTGGCTCATTGCCTTTTCCCAAGACTTCTGCTGGGCATCAGATTCAAAGTGACACTGACAGAGTGGAGGTCAGGCTGGGTAGGAATGGCTTGTCCCCTGAAGCCATTCGACTTAACTGAGCACCAGCTCGCTAGAAACCCTCCTGGCTAGTCTGCCTGAACATGCACAGAGTGAGCTGCTCAGCTCCTGCATATGAGTTAAGTTTCCAGACTGGAAGTCAAAGATGTTTTTAAATGAGATGATGGAGAGAGGTATTGGGAACTGGATGGGTGGCTGGGACCATCTGTATGTCAGCAGATGATCAGTGTTGCTGCACCTACGCTCTCGAAGGGTAAATCTCAAAGACTGCTGGTCTCTTAGTGGGGGCTGCTGCTCTGGAAATCAAGTGTCCAAACTTGAACTCTTAACCCTAATTTGGACTTTCACTGAATATGCAGGTAGTAGCATATTTAGAAAATGGTTTATTGAGCAGTCTCAGCATATGTGGCATTTCCTTCAAATTTAGCTTGTAACTTCCAGAGAACTTGGTGAGGGCAGACAGCAGGCTCAACCTCCCAAGATTTTCTTCTGTGTCTTTTTCTTTTCTAACTTGCCCACTGAAATCTCCAGAGATATAAAAAGGCTGAAGAGGCCTAAAAAGACATTTATCATGCCTCACTTGACAGAGAAGCAGCCTCATAGCTGCTTCTCATCCGTAACAATTCTCATCCATAACATGGCAACTTAATGGAAAAGCAAGAGTGCAAGCATGGACATGAAGCATAAGAAAAATAGTGGTTGGTTGGTGAGGTTTTTTTTCAGTTTGTTTCTGAAAAGAAATTATGATTAATGGCAGAAAATACAGGGAGGTAAAAATCTCCATCGGTATTGATCTCTTTTTTTCTTTGGAAATAAAATATAGCTCTGAATTGCTATGCTTTTAAGTTATCATCTGGTAGGGGATGATTTAATTTCTCTTCACTTGAATTAAGTTTAGGCTTTTTTTTTTTTTTTTTTCCTCCCATGCTAAGCTACTGTTATTTTCAGTTCCTTTTGAGGACAGTGCATTAAAAGCTCTCATCTCCATTTCATCTCTGGCTGTGAAACTAGAAATGTTGTTATAGAACAACCAAGAACCTGAAGAAGCAACCTGTTCAGAAAAAGGCACATGTTTGTTTTCTTAGATGAGCTTTAGCATGCTGAGGGTGTATCTCATTGGGTTACATCTGGACTTGAAGTCTTCCATTTATTGATATATAAAGAAAAAAAGATTTTTTTTTTTCTGGTTGCAATTTTTCTCTGCTCTTACTCTGTAAATCTATCATATAAGCCTATGAGTGAATTCCATGTCTGGTCCATTAAAATAAGAATGTTTGGGATCTCCTTGTCAAAACAAATTCATTTCTGAAGACTTGTTAGTTAGCTCATCTTTTGATTTTGGCAGAGTGTCTCTTGGACAAGGCTGTGGACTTGCATCCTGAAATAGATGTAGCAATTCTCTGGCACTTTCTTACCTGTTCCCCAGCCTAACTGAACAGTAACTACTGAGAAGCTCATGACAGGGGGAACACCCTGAAGACTCCTGCTCCTTCCTCCCTGATACTTATCCGGGGACATGACTACATAGCCTTTTCTCTGCATTTCTAAGCATTGGTTGTAACTAAAAGGGAACCTTAAAGAATGGATTAGTAAAACCTAAAGACATTACTCTCTATCAGAAATCTCATTTTAAGAGATTAGGAAGCTTTACAAAATCATTTCAGTTCACCAGAACATGCATATGCAGAAAAGCATTGAAAAAAAAAAAAATCTGATAATGTCAAAACTAGGTATTATGGTAGCAACAGAAGAAATATTTCACTTTTTTATTTTTATGATGACTATCTAATTTCTCATTAACTATTTCTCGTGTCATGAAGAGATTGTCAAATATGGAATATTTATGCATAAGTCTAAATTCTTTTTCTTTTTTTTTTTTTGTGAATATTTCTGAGAATTTCAGGCTTTGTTTTGATTTTGAATAAGGTCAAAATATAAAGTCCTGAAATATTTCAATGGAGAGACTTTCTTTCCTCTGCAGAGCTCTAGTTGTGCATCACTCTGAGCATTAATATTCATTTTTGCTCTGGTGTATCTAATTTATATAGAGAAAAAAAATAAAGCCGCAAACAGATCTCTCTGTGTTTCAGAAGAATTACTGGAATTAATTCTCTCGCTTTACCTGCTCTGACACATACACGCAAGATCCTTTTTAATTTAAAAATGTCTCTATAGGACCAATGTATTTTCCAAAATTCTTTGCCTTCTCACTCATGTGATAAATGTTAATCTGATGGCAGGAAGTATAGGAATAATAGCTCGAAGCTCCAGTGAGTCAAGGTGAAAAAGGAGGCCATTGCTTTGTGCAGAGTGAGAGTTTTATAATTCAGTGTGCTAACTCAAGAGCACTCCTCAACACACAGCAGGCAGAACTATTACCACCAATGCTTGCAAATTAACACTTCTAGTCATCAACTGAAACTGAAAACAGACATTGCTTTCCAAAGCAACCATTAATCACTGGAGAAAAGGTGTAAAGTAAATTTAGCCAGACTATTAAAAAAAAATCTATTATTATTATTATTATTATTTCAAGCATTTAAATTCCACAGGCTCTAATCTGGAATATACTGTACTCTGATGTACTTGCCTGATGTACTTGCTCTGTGGTAGGATGCCCTACTGCTTGCAAACTCCTTGCCACGGGGATTTGCATATGCACTGCTATCTGGGTGAGATCTGGTGGGTCACGTGCTCAGTTTGCTCCAGTCTCTCTTCCTCATTGAGGCTTGGGATAAATTTTCCAAGGGACAGTGGGGAGGAACCAAATGCAGCTTCCGCATCTCTGCATGAGCTTCTCCTTTTGTAACCCAAATTCTCCATTAGTTGTTAATATATAAAAAGTGGTCAATGAGGCAAAAAAATGCCTGATCTCTGTGTCTACAAAGACTGGAGTAACACTGTTTCTTTTTTCCCTCTGGTGGATCAGAAACAGCAATGCAACATCACTAATTCAGCCACTGAAGTAGGGAAGCCTTAGAGGAAATCTCAAAATGTCCATAAAATACTCATCTTATAAGCAGAATATTCTGCTAGAAACCCAACTTAAAAAGCAATAAATGCATAGGAAAAAATGTTATCCCTGAAAAAATGTAACTGAAGAAAAAAGCATGAGCAAAAAAATAAGGCTGACTGTTCTACTGAAAAAGTAGGCTTCTAAGCAGTTCATCTGATCACTTATTCGTGAATACTTCATTTTCATGTAAAGCTTAGTCTTCTGCAAGCAGAAGCCTCATCAGCAAAGGTTGAAGGGACACTGATACCTGCTTTGCAGCACCCACTGCAGCCAGTCAGAACACACAGAGTCGAGTTTTCGGCTGAGTTTCTATGAAACTCATTAGCCTCATTCCTTCATATCAGGCCAAACTCCTCACCAAGTCACGGTCCAGTCTGACTCACTGCAGCCACTTGCAGCTGAATATTACTTACAGCTTACCTGAGCGCAGAGGCCAGCCAAGAATTTGTTTAACCGCTCAGCTCCTGTTTTTTTTTTTTTTTTTTTTGAGACAAAAACCCTAGGCTGGCTCTCTTCAGGCTGTATATCTACATATATAACCCAGTGGGGTTATATTCCCTCCCTTTTGGGGACCAGAGTTATTTCCTGTAACAGGTATTTGTTTATGGAAGAGGCTGCAATGGGTAATTCCAGACATTTGTCTTTGATTTCCAGACAGGCAAATGGTAATACCCTTCTCTACCCTGGAAACTGGGTGTCCCTGACACTTTATAAACCACCACTGTTAGAAAGACACAGAAACTGTGAAAAACTGCAAAAGGTGAATCCTCTTAATTAAATGTCGCCCTCGTTCTTCCTTTCCTCCCTGCTCTGAAAAAGCCACTGACACAAAGCAAAATAAAAAATGTTTAGTGCAAGTCTCCCAGTTTTACAGATCACACAAATCCTTATTGAACAGAGCCTGGAGTAACTGGAAATTAAATTACAAAACGCACTTGACTTAGCTTGAGAAGTAGCTTTTTCATGTTTAACAGCTTCATGCTCTGCAAATAAGAAGAACCAATATGTTAGAAAGCTTTCTAATTTTTAGACAGCTTAAGAAAAAACTCATTATTAATTTAATAGATGACTATGTATTACATATTAGAATTCTACTTGAGAAGAACTTTTTGATACATTTTTTAATAAAAGAGCTTGATAAAAGAACATTTTCTTTTCCAAACTTAAAATAACGTAAAAAACCCTTTTTTTAACATTTTTATGCAATTTAAGGAATTGCAAGATTGCAGTCTGTCTTTTTAAAATAAATTACACATAATTTCTATAATGGTGAAGAACCTCTATTACTCTTTGCTAAGCAAAATCTCTCCTTGATGTTTATATAAAATGTATGATAGTATTTTATTGCAAAATAATTGGGGTACTGTTCCGTAGAGAAGACAGAATGAAAGTTCAGTATATTCCGTAGAAGAAAAATAGCTTTCCATATTCCTCTGTTAGTCTGGAGTCACTTGTCTGGAATAGGTACTGCTTTTATAGCTGCACTTTGAAGTAGTAAGAATATTTTAAAATTATATATGTGTAGTATATATGGTAAAATTAAAAAATATATTAAATTGCATTAAAATATAAATGGTAAACAATATTGCGTTATTTAAAAACCATGCTATATCCACAAAATAACATTATGAGGTAGAAAAACTCAGAGTGAGATAGGGAAATTTCAAAGAAAATGTGAAAATATGTTTCATTCTGAGGAAATTGCTTGGTCCAGTTATGGTAGCAACTGAGATCTGCAGCAAATCGAGAGGTAAATGTCTCTATTGTCTGGATCAGAGACCTCACCAGAGAACACCCTTTCTTGTTGCTGTGTCTATCAGTTCTTTCCAGTGGGATCCAGGCCATGGAGATACAGGGCAAAGATAGGTATCATCTCAGCAAGGGAATGGAAAATGGTTTCGTACACCCTGGGACCTGTGAAGCACATCTGGGTCCTTCATTCCGGACAGTGAATGGAAACCTGGTCCACAAGCCCACAAGCCAGTTCGTCTTGATGAATCTCATCTTTAGTTTTTGAAACTTTGACAATATTAAAACATATCTCCTTCTTAAAGGCAAAAGTAACATATTTTCTATCAGCTTTTTACTTACTATGTTCATGATGTTTCTCTACAGCAACTAGAAATAAAGAAAAAGAGCACATTTTAGTATGATTAGAGCTGTAATGCAAAATTCAATTTATTTATTCATAACATTTGTAGTCAGGTAACATAAGCCTTCAGGGATATCTATATTTAAACGTGTAACAGTTAGCACAGTCTTTCTTACTTATAGAACCTGCTGCAGACATGTCCTTGAGGAAGGCAGTCACCACTTAATAGAAATATCCCTAGGACGTTCTTCATAACCTGGGTGTGCTGAGTGGCCCTCAAACAAGGGTGTTTTTTTCTGCTAACTACATATCTAACTGAGGCATCTACACTGATAAGTGACATGTGTGACCTGAGTCAAGCAGAGTGTCCCTAACTAGGTATGGCAAATTCAGACCATGAGGCGTTCAGTACTGGGCAAAATCAGACAAATAATTGTGGGCTGTGTGTGGAAGAGGCACCTAAGGCAATCTGAATCAGACCTGTAAGAGTCCCTAACAATTTCACCTGCTTCAGTAAGATTAGTGAGTTTTAGATTGATCCAATGTCACTCCAAGGAACAGAAGGACATACTTGAAAATACGATTAATACACTTTTGAATTGAAAGGACTCGATTTCAGCAACATAGCCTCATAGCTTAATGCCATTTCATACTGTGTATTTTCCAGGCAAATTATGCAAGATAACACAGAAAACTGAACTCATACTTTTTATTGATTTTAAGAGAACACATCTCAGCTACAAGAGTCCCCAAGGAGCTATAAGAGAGATCTCAAGGAATCGTATCTAAAACTGCTATTGGTCCTACAAAAACAAAGGTGCTGCCTATGGCAGCTGGGCTTTTCTTCTTGCCTTGTATAAGGCAGATGTTGTTTTCAAGAGAATCAATGCTCTGCCACTTGGATGTAAAAGTCTGCTGTGTATCAAAGACAGTAATTCCTGCAGAGAGATGCAGCAGTGCAGGGAATGAGCTGCCTTTGGTCCCCAAAACTCAGCTCTAAGGACTCTGATTCACCGAGAATCCTGAGTTCCAACTCAGGGCAGTCTATAGGGTTTTTTTTTTTTTTATTGTTTCTGTGCCTCAGAGTGTAAAACCACATGTTTTCACTGTTAAGAAATGTTGGATTGCCTTATACCCTTGGAGAGCTACTTAAAAAAAAAACTCCCAAGAGTGATGAGATTGTTCCCAAATGGAAACGCTCACTTGTCTTCCTTGTAAAACTGTCATTCTGTAATCTAACTCCCGACCTGCTTTACATCCAATCTCTACTTGATCCATGTTGCTGCATTTAAAGACATGGTGATTGCAGATGGCATGAAGAACAGAACAGAAACATTTGGGGAGAGGGTTACAGAAACTAAAAATACAAACTAGACGCATATACTTGTTCCCAAATGAGGAAGTAGAAATAAGAAGCAGCAGAACAAGGATCCTGTGACAAAGGTACATTTGCTGTCTTTATGTGCATTAGCAAACATTCTTTTGACTTTAGGCACAGACATTTTGCTTCAAACTCCCCCAAAACACAAAATAGTTTCCTGAACATCTAAGTTTAGATAAATTTCATTGTAAATAAAGGATTTCCAAGAAATGGATCTTAAATTTGGAACGGAAATTCATTGTGACAAAGTACATAATAAGTCAGAGGCCCATCCGGCTATAAATTTTAACTTACTACAGGAAATTCAGGGCAAGTATAAAAAAATCTGAATTTCACAAATTGATAACTCGTATAACTATCAAAGAATACTGTGTTGTGCTACAACACTTCCAAAAAATGAGGAAATCACTAATAATGATCAGAAGTATGCAAAGAATGAAAAAAGACATTATTCATTTGCAGACTCTTTACAGCATCTGTATCTCACATCTGCAAATTGTTTTAAAACACTAAAGACAAACAAAAAGTGTGAAGCCACTGTTTTTTTTTTCCTCTGTGCGAAAAAGAGAGTCATGTAGAGAGTTTAAGATTCCTCTGAATTCATGCAGAAAGAAATAAGAAGTCAGCCCAAGGCTGGTTACTGAAGTTTAGGAAGTAATTGTGTTGCCCTTGTCCACATTTTCCACAGAGACCATAATTGCATCCATCTATGTAGCACCAGGAGCCACTCAGAACTGGAATGCTGAGGTTCTTGGTATCAAGCTAAGTGTCTGGCCTTATTGTTTTCCAAGCATAAAATAGCAAATATGTATACAAGTCAACCAGAGATGTTTCTGTTTTGTATTTTCATCAAAAAAATGAAGACTTCTTAGAATCAAAAGTTTTCATAGGATATGTTAGGTATGCTGAAATGCATCTATATTTTATTGGAAAAAAAAATGAAGTGAACTTTTGAGAGTTCTATTTTTGTCAAATCTACACCAATTTTAGTCAGCTCAACATTAAGCCATATCTTTCTGATGTGTCATATTATCTCATCAAAGATGTAATTCAAATGATGTATACAACAAACAGAACCTTTTACTGCCCATAAGAGAGTTATCTTGATTTTTAGCCCACTCCTTGAAAAAAAAAAAGAAAAAGAAAAATTAAAAAGAAGAATACAACAGCTAAATGTCAGTGACCCAACTGCACTTTCTCAAACCTACTTCTTATATACTAAACAGCACATAATCTAAATGGTAAGAGATGAAAGGCTGGGTTCTACTGTTCTCATTCACTCTTGATAGTATCTTGCACTGAAAGTAAAGCAATTCTGTTCAGATGCTGTCTTTGAATAATATTTCCTTACACAGGCAATATTCCTTACCTAGGAAATATGTCCTTACACAGGACAGTTAAGTTGTGGAACTCCCTGCTGCAGGGATGCATGGATACTGAAATTTTTCACCATTTCAAAATGTGAGTGAACAAACTAGAGGAAAATCTGCAAAAGATATACTAAACATAATTTTTGGCTTAGGAAGTCCCTGAGCTGAGATCACAGGAGGCTACAAGGTTCTGCTATGCAACTGTTTTATTCCTGTACTCTTCCCTAGGCATTTACTACCTTGATCAATGGTGGAGACAGGATGTTGGATTAGACGTATCTTGGGTCTCACTTGGAACAGTTGTTTTGATATTATTAGTCAAAGTGACTACTTACTGGGTAAATAACTGTTCTTCTTCCTTTTTTATGTTAGAAAAAGTATTTTAACTTCATTTGTTTAATACTTAAAACATATTAGAAAAAGAGAAGGATCAGATTTGGAGCTAGTAAAAGCAGATAGAACTTTGATAAAATAATTAAAGCTACATAAGCCTGGAATTTGATGAATGGAAATTATGTAGTTTTATCCCTAGCTATTTTATTTTGTCCTTCTCAACTAATCTTGGTAGCCAAGCTTGGTGGCTGTCTTGCTATTTTTCACATTCACCTCAAATTTTCTTTGATTATGAACCGCTATTCTGAATGTCAGAAAGGTATTAATTATATGCAGTATATTTTTGTAAATTGTCTTCAGATATGGATTCAGAGAAAGAATCCTCTGGTCTATAGAACCATAAATTGACAAGGCTAAGAGCATAACAAGCGTTTTTTTTATTATAACATGTCTATTTCCATCTGGATAATAGTCATTTGCTACTCAGAAAGCAAATATGTTTGTGAGCATGCACATTCTGTAAGAAAAGAATATGTTATGCAGAAAATGGAAGTAAAACTAGAACCATTTGGTTTACTGAAGAATAACAGAATAATAATACATGTTATAGCTGCAAAAAATATTTTTATTGTGTAGCTTCATGCATATTATAAATAAGGAAGTCTCTTTAAATTAGGCTAAGTACCTCTTACTAAAACAAGCACAAAGAGTTTTTGAAGGGATTTGGATTGGGCATTAGAGGAATCCAGCCATGACACTGTGACAACAACATCAGTAAAGACATTACAGACCAAAAGGTATATTAAGATTAACAGGAGTCTTTTCATGAAATTCTCAGGATTTACCCCTAAAATTTCCAGTTTATAAATCATGCACAAAAGGAAAAGACTTAGATTCTCTTATGCTGTTGACCTAATCCCATTTACCCTGAAAATTAACTATAGACAAATTAGCAAATGGGCTTTTAGACAAGCTAACAAACATTACTACTTCAAAACTCTTTGGGAACACTGCAGTCTTTGAGAATTTAAAATGATGCTTCTTTCTGCTTAATCATCAGTGCACTTTAAATTTGAGGTTGAATGAAATAGTTTTATCCCAGTCAGGACAATATTCTTCAAACTGTGGAGAAACTGTTATCAAAAACCAAGCAGAACAAACCATTCCTTTTATTTGGCCAAAACAGAATATCTTAAATGAAAAAACTTTGGAAAAAAAATATAATTAATGTTAATTAATCACCTTGCTCAAGAGCCTCTCTTTTCTGTGCATTTTTTGCCTTCCTGTATAATTCAAAGGAGGTAGCCAAATTTCCCAACGTGTTTTCTAGAGCAGTAAACTTAATTTAATCCCACACATCTGCTTGTGTCCTCTTCAAATTCTTCTGGCCACAGAGAGTTGTGAGAGCTGCCTAAGTTGCAGAAAGACTACCTGAATGAGCTTATGTCTAATGAAATGGTTCCTTGCAGGACAGATTAGTTGCAGCAAGATTCCTATGAAAAGAATAGTTTACGTTTTCCCAGTCCTCAGCTCTACATGAGGAAACTGCCTTCCAATATGTGACCAATAGTTACCTTACAGCCAGATCGAATTAAGGAAAGCAAGAAGGATATGGTGGTAGGTGAGCAAGGAGGAGTTGGAGGTATATGATTATTGTAAAGTTCATTTTCCATAAGCTTTGTCCTTACCGAATCTCTTAAATTTCATGCTTAAATTTTATTTTACTTTTTTTTTTTTTTAAAAAAAATCTAGCATTCTCTGAGGTATTATCCCCTATGAACAAGGAAGATACAAAATATCTATTCTAGGTTGCCTAAAAGGTTTTCAGCAGAGCACAGAAGTGAGTGTGAGCTCCCAGCTAGTGCTTTCGCTGTTACATTATTAGTAGGAAGTGTTCACCTTGGGTTGTGTAGCGCTACAGCCTACCTTGGACCGACATTTGAGCATGACTCTTCTGAATAATGATGACAATGAGGGTAAACTGCTAAGGTTAAAACCTCCTAAAATGTCATGGTTTGCCATGGCAATTAATAATTAAACACTGCTCCTAAAACCTGTAACATATACACCAGACTGATCTTCCTATTAGCACTTTCCATGTGCTGACAGGTTTCTCACAGTTCTTATTACTGTAGTAGCTTTTTTCAAGATATCTACCTTATTATAGATAGGATGCTTATGTTCTTACTGTTTGATTTGCCCTATACTTCATGGTTGGTTAGTTAATAATGAACTGGCTCTTCATTTTGGGGGATTTTATTGTTGTTTAGAATAGTTTCTTTTTTTAAGACTTAACTCTGACAGTCAATTCAAGGATACTTTATATAACTGAGAAAAACAAAAAATAGCTCAGAGAGTAGGCAAAATAATAGCATAGAATAAATAATAATAGAAATAGCAGAGAACTACAGACACTTCCGACATTCTTTAAGTTATTTTTAATATGAGGAATTACTTCAGCTTGAATCTGAGATGCAAAGCCTGCAGGGAGCATCAGTAATGATCCCGATGTTCTCTGTTTCCCAGTTTGTCAGTTATACAGCTAAAATGCACTGAGAAATGTATGTCTTGTTCGAACACAGCGATTTCATATGATAGCAGTAAAAGTTAATGTCTTTAAAGTACTACAAGCCTTAAATTCCCAAGAGGAGAAATCTTCCATCGATGGAGCTGAAAAGAACACAATTGCAGTCAAATGCAGATGAGGTACACGTGCTGTATTATAAGGCACTTCATCTTTTGGCACGTGTGCTGAAGGGCCTGAAGAACTCCCTCAACAACGTTCTCAGCTCCTGGTGTTTTCATGTGCTCGTCCCTGAAATTGTGTGATGGGAACACATACATCAGGGAGAATAGGATAAGAAGCCTCTATTTTTAGTAGCATCCAAGAGTTAGCTTTATCTTTGCATATAACTAAGGCAAAACATAGCCAAACTCAGGCCATGCTTTAGTCCAACACAAATTATTAGCTCTTTAAAGGGTAGCTGAATTAAACTGTGCAGAATGGGATGTGTAAGTTGTTAGTGATGACCGAAAGATTCCCAGTGAATTTATACCAAAATGACCACTGTTCACTGTTCTATATAGACAATTAGAGCCCAAAGTGACACCTCTTACAGTTGTTAATTATTGATGTTTGAATCTCTGGTGTAAAACTACATCACTGGGTCCAAATTTAATGGAAATACCTTGAGTATACATTTTTGTTGTTGAGACCATTATTAACAACGAATTGATTTCATATAAGAATATGAAAGATGGATGACAAAGTATTTTCATGTTAATAATTAAATGTAAAATTGAGATCAGTAAGAGAAGAATAAGATAAACTCATGGAAAGCTAGAGGCAACAGATTTTAGAGCAGAAATTAGTTGATATTAGGAGTGAAGAACAATGACAAATATTTAGCCTTTGAGAAGGTGAAATTTTCCCAGGGTGTGATCCCAAATTAATGTGGTGATTAGAACAGAGGGCTAATGACAAGCTTCTAGAGACAGAACATCCTGAGCCATGTTCGTTCCTCCCAAAATGCTGCTGATGACTGTTTTTGCTTTAATTACAACTTTGTACGAGCATATTTTTGAAAATGATGTCTGCATAGATGAAAAAAGGAAATGAAGATTATCGCTACAAGAACAGTTAATTCTGGAATCGCATCCGAATAACATACCTCTGAGTATTCATTTGCAATTGCCTTTGCACAGAGCAATAAAGTAATAATTTATTGCTGTGGAAGTGTTTTAGACAATTAGCCATGTGTTATATGGCTATCCAGGTGTCTAGGTATATTATGCTGATTGACAGATGAGAGTGTTGCCGACATGATGCCAATATACATGTATTATACCTAACTTATGGTAACAACACAGGTCACCAATTATACAGATCATTCTTTCTTCAGAAATTGCACCTGTTGCATAATCATTAAAATACAAGCCTAACTCTCCATTTTTTAGTAGCAGGAGAAAAATAAATTACTGTTTTATTTCAAGGGAAGTAAGAATGATTAACACAAGTTGTAATCATAACTGCAATTGAAACGCTACGCAAGATCTGTATTGCAAAATGTAAATTGCTATGCAGGTTTGCAAATAAGACAGAAGTCTTTCTGCAGTTTAAAAGTATACACTGATTTTTTTCTTTGAATGGATTACAAAAATATAACCAGTGACAAAGTTCAGGTTAAATCCCGGTGAGAATAAAACTGAGTATTTTTTCAGAACATTCATGTAAGTTAGCATCATTAGCCTTATGCACCTTGAGCACACTTAAAATATAGGTGCTAGGTAGCTAAACACGGATTTTCAGGTTAATGCTAAGCATTTAAGATAACATATTTGAATTTGTGCCTCCATCTAAGTACAGTGAGAGTAGATATTAGACACGAATTAAGATTTATAAATGACTGCCTAGTTTTGTTCATCTTTCCTCTCTTTTGCTGTCACGTTCTTAAAAGAGAAAAAAATATTTGAAAGTTTTGGAAGGCTTTTAAAAATAATCAACAGTAAACTATCCTCACTTTGGCTTCAATTTGTTTTCTGCTTTTGTTAATCAAGATTTTTACTGTGTCTCTCTTTCTCCTTAATTGGGAACTTTCTGTTTAATTAATCCAAGTATATCTACTATATTTAATTAGATCTGCTCAGCGTGAGTGGGAGAGTGAATCTCACCAAAAAATCAAAAAGTTGTTTATCTAAATCCAAACTATGTTCCTTGTTATAGTTAATTCATAATTATAGATAACTCCTTAGAGGAATTCATTGCATGGGACATAGATACGTAAAACAGACAGATTAATCACTCTCTGCAGATACTTATTTCTCTCTATTAACTGTTAAGGGAGTCTAGGGCAAATAGCATCAACTTAACTAGCTAGTGTTAACACGTATAAGGCAACTCCTTCTTAATGTTTATTTTCTCTAAAGCCCTCAAAAGTGCTTTGAAATGATGAATTGATTGAAAATGCAGCATCTGGTTTGGTCTTGAAGCCCAGCACACTCAGCATTCTTCTGTCTACTTTTCTGTTTCATTAAATGGGTACCCTGGGGGCTGTAGTGTGGTCATGTCTTATCTTTCTTGGCATATCTGAACCATGGGAAGTACTTGAGCCTGGTCCCTCAAGCTATGACCATCTCTTTACAGAAATTGCATATTTGATCATTGTCTCACATAACCCTGCAAAATGGACATTATTTATTCATAACCTTTTCAGAAAGTTGAAATATGGTAAAAAGAGTTCAAGCAAACTGCAATAATTGATGTAGACTTTTCATAGCATTTTACATTTTCCATGCAAATTCTGCCTTCATAAACATTCTTTGAACATGTTTGGCTTTTGCTGCTTTAGCATGAAATTCAAAGTTTCATGATCTCTTCAAATATGTAATCACAGTTATCCATTAATGCAAAAGCATCTTTAGGGAGGAGTAGATTTGCTTTGCAGAATACCTGGTCTGTGGCTTAAGTCTCCTGTAAAACGCTCTTCAGTCATATAAAGACAGCAATATGTTGCTTAAGATTGCTTCAGATTGCTTTAGAGTGACTGTGTTAACTCTCTGTTCATAGATCCTTTGGGCTCCATCTTGTGGATAACTCAATAGCTGCTACCTCTTGAAAGAGTCCCACTTCAAGGTGTCTGCCAAAATATCACTGCTAATTTAAAAATGGTGGTACATGTGTGAGTTGAAATGGTGACACTACTTCACTACTTTTTTTTTTTTTTAAAAAAGATGTTTTTAAAGGACATTTTTTCCCTTTCCTCCTTAGGAGTAAGAGGAATTAGTATCTATTCCTTAGGAATTTCAGAGAAATGTGCTGGAGTCAAAATTGTAAACTAAAAATCAAGCTATCATGACAGCTGCTGTTAGAAGGCTGATGTTAGGCTGCTGCCAGCTTGGCATAAAACATATTTTCTCTGACTAACAAGCCCAGTTCCTGCAGCCTCTCCTCATAGGTTCATTTAAGCCTGGTCCTACTGACTTTAACAAAATTACTCATAAAATTTAGCAGAGAAAAGAGTGCATGTGGGTCACAGAGTCACTCCTGAATCAGTATGGTGCAGATAAATGCTTAGGGTAGGCAAGCTTTCCAAAGACTGACCTGAGGAGACAACTTTCTAGGCTTGTTAAGTTTGGAGGACACCCCCATCTCTGCCCATTATTTCTTTTGTCAGAAATCAATGAAATATGGGAGCTATGAATGGAAATGAGAAATCCCACTTTATAGAGAACTAGAAAACCTTGAAATGGACTTTAATCTAGCCCCATAACACATTAAGCATTTTTGGAGCTCTCTCTAGTGATGAAACATTTTTTTTGAAATATAACACTACTGTTTCAGTTTAATATGTTCTTAACATGTTTTTCTTTTAAAATGGCACTTTAAATTGCAAAATGCTAACATATGTAGTTATTATAGCTCTGTTTATCATTTAGATTTTTTCTACAGAGAATTCAAGTGAAATCTGCAAAATTCGCACAGCCTTGAAATTTTTAAGGTACTGCATATATTCTAAGAGGAATTCTCTATCCATCACTAACACTAGTGATTTGTTTCATAGAGACCATTAAAAGGGTGATGGGTTTGAAGAGGTACTCAGGAGTTTATGGGTTTTACCTCACACCACCAATACCTAGGTCTAATTTAATTCACTCAAAATGCTGCTTGCGATGCTCTGAATTATGAGCAAGAGTTAATTTTTTTCACATGCTTGCAGTAAAATTTGCCTGTGGAGATTTTAGGAAGTTCTTTCTCATGAAAGGGTTGTTATCTCTCGCCCTTTAGAAAATGACAACGTTTTATATATTCTTGTGACAGGTCCTCTATCCCACGTGTGTTGAAATAAGGCATAACATGATGCTGAAGCTATTTTCTAGGACTTGGGTCACAAAGTCTTAGAGAAATAACCTTTCAAATAGAAATGGCTAATGCATCATTTTTATGCGTAGATGGTGCCTAACAATTCCTCGTTAGTATTACTTATGCTTGGAGGAATCAATGAAATGCATAAGCTCTCTCCAGCTTAATTTGCTTCTTTTCTTTCTCTTCTAGATTCCTTCATATCTGATTCATGCTATATAGAGAAAGTATCATCAATAGAAAATGTCATTCCGTCTTCATCTCTTCTCTTTTTATGATGGCCTGTCACTCTGCATTGCTCATTACTCTTGCTTTTATAAATGAGGGGCGTGTATTTGAATAAGAAGGAATAATTGGAGACAGCCTCATACGCAGTGCAGCATCTATGTACAGCATGATTTGCATGAGAAATGATAAAGTGCTATTGGACTTGTTCATGCTGCTAGCACAACATACTCTGGATAACGAGCCTGACCATTTAGAACAATGGTGGGCCACTTACTTCTGTGATCTTTGCAATGAGGAGAAAAATATTGTACCCTTAAGCAAAATCAGCAAGTGTTGCACATCTATCACCAGTTGGATATATACACATCCAGCCAGGATCAATTTGTGCTAATAATCACAAATAAATAAATGAAAACACATGATACTCACAGTTAGCCACTCACATGCAATATTTTCTGCGTGGGGCATACAAAAGGTGTGAAGCTAAATGTGAAAGCTAAAGAATGATATGTCCATTTTCAGGAAGAGCCCCTTTTGTTTCTTTCCGGTCATCCATTTTATTGGATTTCTGTTAAGGACGAGAAGCTCACTGAGTGGCCAGGTTTCCATAGTTACTGGAAGATATCAGGACCAGCCTGTTCATTCACTACTATTACTTCTTACCTCGCTGATAATGTTAGTTATAACCTTAGAAAACCAGAGGGAGGTTTAATTCAAGAATAACTAGAACTATGATATTAGAAAAATGACCAAAGCTGACTTTTTCTTCAACCCACACATCTATGCTTCTGTGAAGCTGGCTGGGGGCAACTTCCAGCATGAAGTACACCTTGCCCTGAGCCAGGTGCTTGAAAGTATCTGTTGGCGAAATCGTCTTAGTAAATTAAGGAATGAAAGAAGGTGAATTTTTAATCAGAAAATATATAAGAAGGGAAATTAGGTGGAAAGAAGTCCCTGCAACTTCAAAGAATATTCATTAAACATGCACTTTTTTTTTTTTTTTTTTTGAGGAAGATTATGATTAAGGCGAGAAAAAAATCCTAATGCAGGAAGAAATGAACTAGGGAGAATCAGCAGGAATGTCAAACAAATTCCCTTGATGTGTCTGTGCAAATGAATGGACCCACAACTTTTAGCAAGGCTCACAGCAGTAGCACTCTTCCACAGTTAGTAATTACCTCATTCCTTTCTTTCCACTGTGGATGCAGCTATCCATGTGTTAAGTTCAAAAGTGTAACTACAGCAAATATTTTGATGTATGAGAACCAATGGCTGTGAACCTGACTGCCAGTTTTCTGATTATTCTTGCTTCATGAGCTACCTTTCATGCCTCTGTTGATGCCAACTAATCTTTGGGTAAAATATCCTTCTTGATACCTATTAAGCTTTTTTTTTTTTTTTTTTTTCCTGTAACCAAAATGAATTTTTTAATTCCATTAAACACATGAGGTGAAATTTTGGCTCCGGTGGAGTGAATCAGAATATTGCCAGTAACAACAGCAGAGCCAAGTTTTCACTCATGAGCTGTTAATACAGTTGAGACTACCATTTTTTTTTCCAGTTCAGTTAACAACTCCGTATAGGGATAACAGAAAAAAAAAATAGCAGGATTAGAAATCACATCATGAATAGACAGTAAAGGCTGACTCCATTGTTCTATGGTATGAATCACTTTCTAAAGTTGGAAATGTCAAAAGAAAAAAAAAATAAGTAAACTTCAGAATTAAATAGCCAGTTATGATCTCATTTACTCAGTACCAAATCTCAAACAACCATCTGAAATCTTTGGTAAAATTCCATCATTGTTCCCAATTTAAGGAGTAACATATGGCTCATGAACCAATATGTTATTATAATGTTAAATATATTAAAGAAAAAAGCTAATATTTCATTCTTTTTTTAAAGTTGAAATATAAGTTATATTTAGGGTGTGATAAGCATAGTGTATTATCTTAAACGATTTCAAGTAATGTTTTAGGTTCTGACTGAGAGTAGATTTTTATACTGAATACCGAGCTGTTAAAATACCTAAAGAATGACTTCAACAAAGCTTGCATTCACGTTACACACATATCTGAAAAGAGGAAATGAAACGTAGCTAGGAAAGCACATTCTGCAAAGAGCAAACCGTCAGGTCAGCATGCACGGTGCCCAGGCAGGTTTGTTCTCTTTGCCAAATTCTAGCATGATAACAAAAGCCTTTCTTTTTCTTCACAAACAGAAAGCTGAAGTATCTAATATGGGACTCAGTTGGCCTGTGGTAAAAAGGAGCTAACGACACTGGAAATGACAACGGTGTTATCAATCACAGTCAGACTAGATAAAGCCAGCTGATGGTGCGGCACGTGAGGTGGTGTGTGTCATCACAGTTGTATCAGAGAATGAAACATTTCTCACAGCAGCCACAGCCTGAAAGATGCTTCAGTCAAGTGAAAATAACTGATTTACCTTTCTTTTCCTCTTCCTTTTTCACCACAGCTGAAATGGAAAAAAAATACTATTTTTTCATATTTACAGTTAATGAAGTGTAATATTAGCAAGAATAACTTAAATCTCTATACAAAAGCCTTCCATGTAGGTGTCTCAGAACATACATATGTTATGCAATAAAGCCATTACATTTCTTTGCCAGGTGATGAAACTGATGATCAGAAAGATGAAGCATTCATCCTCACCGTCAATCAGCTCTGCTCTTGATATAGCAGAAAAGAGAGCAAAATCCAGCTTTCTGGTTCTCAAATTTAACTTTAGTCACAAACTCATCTTTCTTCACAGGCACTTATATTTAGATAGAGGCACAGAGTGATTTTTTTTTGCAAAATAAGTAATTACAAAGGTAAATAGGTAGGAATAGGAAGAGGACAAGGGGAAGGGGAGACTAGAGGAAGACTGCAAAAATAACTGTTTCAGAGTTATGTTCTTTTTTACCTTTAAGGCTCATAGAAGTAAATAAATAAATAAATAAAACCAAAAGAAAAAGAACAATAACAATAGAAACAATAAAGAAGAACACCTGAAGTCACATTTAAGTATCTAATCCTCTAATATGATGAACTGCAAGATATGATGACACAGCCATTCCACTTCCCTGTCCCACAGCATGAATTTTGTGGGAAGGAAGACTGGATACACAGGCTAGAGGAACCTGTTCTGGTCCCAGACTACTGGGAACGAGGACCCCAGGACAAGCTGTGGTGTGAAAACAATATTCAATCTCTAGAGATGGCTCAAAAGTCCACCAGAATCTCAATGTGGGGTTCCGATAAACCACTGCCTGCAGCAGCAAATGATACTGTGGAAATGTATCCATGTTTCATTAAAAGAACTGACATGATTGTTACAGGGAGATCTATACCTAAACGCATGAATCTGCAGATTACTTCTGCAGTCCTAATAGAGCTGAGTCAAGCTCATACCTCAGTGTTCTTGAAATCCATGTACTCCCCATTCTCCACTGTACATTTAAAGGAGTGAGACTCCTAAAAAATGTAGCTACAGATGCCACTTTCTTTCAGAACTAGAAGTGGTGGCAATGAGCTCCTCTGTCTTAGTACAGAACTTCTAGCATTTTCTGGCAAAAGAAATCAGAGGGGTTCAAAATCAGAGCCTGCATTTCCCAGTAAAAAATGTTAGCACTGAGCTGGCTGTATGACTGGACCTGTTGTGGTATAGAAACTGGAAAGGAAACATGCAGAAGCAGACTTTCCCTTTGAAGATGATGGATTAAAGAGTTATAAAGCCAAAGGAGGCAGTGGGCACAGCCTCATATGTTTGCACTTTGAGTTGGGTTGCTGCTACTGATTTCTGCCTCCTTGGAATTCTTAAGATGAAATTCCTTTGGCACACTAGCACATTTGGATAAAAGATACTGAAAATGAAGGAGTTCAACTATTGCCATTGATATGACACCTATCCATGGCCCGAGGGTGGGAAAATCATATTTCAAATATTGTTCATGATTTCTATCTTACCCTCATTTGAGAATAAAATATGTTTTTGTTTAGTATCTCAGAGATATGCCCAGCAGGGGAAAAAGTGTTTCATGTCTAAAGTTAGTGGAAAGAGGCACGGCGTGTCCAGGAGCTGGTCCACTTTGCAGTCACTTTGCTTTCATAGTATATCAAAACAGTGTATATTTTTTATACATGTGCATTTTGATATAAACATGTATATCAAAACAATGAAGAATTAGATCTGTGTTTTTTGTAAGATTGTAAGATTACAGAGGGAGTTTGACATTCTTCCCCCCGAAGATAGAAGTCTCAGTGGCTTTCAGACGCCGTACGAAGTGCATTGAATGGACGCCCAAATTAGCAGAAATTCCAGATATGGAGACTGAGCAGAATTTACCAGCTACTGTGCAGTACACTTCTGGGGTCCTCCTGACTCACCACACTTCTGATCCTGAGAAGAGCACAGACAGAGGTCCATCCACACCTGCCACTGCACATATGACTGGCTAAATTCTCCCCTACACACAGAATGAAATATTATTACGCCTTTGTCCTCTATTGTTAAATCTGTTTGGATTTTCACCTTGACCACTATTTTTCTGATGGCATATAGTTCAGATATTAGGAGAAAGAGGAGACCTCATTCTGACTACTGTTGCCAATAGCATTGTTCTGATCAAATGCTGTTATTCAAACTTAAAATGACAAGGAACAAATGAAAAAGAACATAAAGATCATCATTTACATTGCTCTTTCAAAAACTGAGCTATGTGTTTGTATTTGAAATGCAACAAAAAGATGGGTAGATTAGCCAAAGAATTTGGTCTGCATTTGACAAAAAGCCACATTTCCTGCTGAGTACAAATGCGAGTAATAAATCTCAGCTAGGCAGGGAAGGACATTAAACAAAGTAGAATTATGAACTAGAAATTGTGATGCCCAGTTATTATGCTCCTAACTCCTTTTTTCTTCATAATATGGAGAAAGGCCAAACTCCTACTATTCAGATAGGATTATTTTAGTAGTCTTTAATCACAGCGACTCCAGTTAGTCACCTATCTAGGTTTTTCCTAGACTCTTTCTAAATCCAAACCACATATTGGCAGTTAATATAGCAAGATATCTTTATGAAGGATACAAATCCTATTCTCAGGGATAACGAATCCAGATTAACTACTACTCCAGAGACCAGAACTGAGCATCATAATTTTTTACATTTTGAGGGGGAGGAAAATAACAATTATTAACAAGTGGTGGAGATTATTCAAATTATTTTCAGTGTGGTGGGAAAATAAAGGTAAATTTCCAGTGCTGGAAATTTTGCAGAAGTGTCTAAACACAGTAAAAATTTTCTTGGAGAAAAAAAATATTTCAAGTTCAGAATGTGCTGCTCTTAATCAGGATCACCAGCAGTGCTTTAATTCCACAGGTACTGACAGCTTGGAGGTATATTTTTTTCTGAACTAGTTAGGAAATAGATAATTTTTCAAACCTTGAAAATGCCTGTGGCATAAGAAAACCATTTCCTATGGTTTTCCTGATGCTCTCATCCATCATTAGTCAGATCCATCATTAGTCGGGTCCAACTTTAAAATTCAGTAGTTGACAGTAGATGATGCTTCAGAAGGCAGTTTCAAAATGGTCAATAAGCAAGTATTTCTTCCACAAATTTTCCTGTTTTTTTTTTTTTTTTTTTTTTCCTTATATGAAGAAATTGAAGCCTGGGGCAAAAGTTTAACTTCCTTTCTAAATATGCAAAAATTAATTATGGAAACTTCGGCTAACCTGGATTTCCATATAAACATCCAGTTCCTCTGTGATTTTTTCTGAAGAGTCCTTGACTTAGATTTGTCTTTTTAGACTTGTATTATTCATGTTTATATCATGTTAATTAATTCTGAAGGCAATCTGAATATCTCCTATTTTTTTCTTCTAAGAGTGAACTACTGCTGTTCTCTCCTAACCTATTGCAATATCTTTTGAGGGTTTTGTATATAGCACTCCAGACAAGATACGTGTTTCACTTATACAAAAGCATAAGCATATTATATGCATTTTTTTTGCCTATCCAGGCAAGTTCTTCACTGATCTGTCTATATTTAGGTCCTTTCCTGAGTTTATATAACTAATTCAGAGCCATATTCTTCAATATTTTCCCTCTGATATATTTTCCATTCCATTTGGTGCCACAGCATTTTCTTTGTCATCATGATGTCTACTCACCTCATCTATTTCAGTGCATCACAGTCCCTTATGATCCTGAACTATTTAACTTATGTCAGCTGAAAATTTTACCACATTACTATTTCTGTCATTTCCTGTTACTTAAGGACTATAAAAAGAGTCCAGTCATGGAACTATACAAGATTATTCCATAAACTAGCTGCAAAATGAATGGTTTTCTTTGTCTCTCCCAATCCTAATTGATTCCCCTTTAAAGCTATCTCTAAAAAGCTATTTTTAGCTGAAGTCAGTGGAAGTTTTGACTGAGTTATTTCATTTAATATTGTTATATGTAGGATTTGGTAAGAGAAGACAAAGTGCAGACTTATCCAGTGGCAGGTACCCCATGATAACTACTCAAATGCATGCTGTTATGCTGAAGTAAAAACTACCTGATGTAGGCTGCTACAGCAAAGCAGCTGGCATTCACTGTGTTCATACTGTTTTTGCTCATCTCACCATAACTTGTCCATCTGCTCATAGCCTGAGGAGGAGGTATAATTTTACATATTTAAGGAACATATAAAGTGATCTTTTTCTCTCAGGTCTTCCTAACAGATATTTTTATCTGCCTCTTTCATTGTTTCTGAGTGTAGAATTTCTCTTATCCATGTCAAGAGAAATTTCTACCATGCAAAGAGAACAGTTAAAAGAACCAG